>NC_136410.1:204393233-204993233 GCF_051521515.1 Lactuca serriola
TAGATTGCTTCGGCTAAAAACCGCTCGATCTCAAATCGAGTATTTCGGGCTGCACACCGCTAAGCCGGAACTTCGATAAATCATAACTTCCTCATACGAAGTCAGATTTGGGCGTTCTATATATATTCGGAAACCTCGTTTCAACTACTACAACATAGATCAAAGATATTAAGTTTATTTTACACTTAAATTTTGACGCTTATTTTTATTCTTAATTAATCAGACCACATAATTAAGCAATTAATCACAAAACACATAATACTCAAATAATAAAATCTTATTATTTCAAAACGGGTTACAAAGGTTAACCTAGACTATTATATTGCTAATAACGGCAAGCCGGAAACACAGGCGTTACAATTCTCTCCACCTTAGAATGATTCCGTCCCCGGAATCACACATCAACAAACAAATGCGGATAGCGACCCATCATGTCACTCTCCGTCTCCCAGGTGAGATTCGGCCCATTCGTGTGTTTCCATCGGACAAGCACTAACCCAACCATCTTGCGTCGCAATTTCTTAGTCTTTCGGTCAACAATTGCCTCTGGTTCTTCAATCAACCTTTTGTTCTCATCAATTCTCAATTCAGAAATTGGAATTATGTCGGGAACTCCTCCCGTGAACTTCCTCAAATAACACACATGAAAAGTGTTGTGAATTCCATTCAGTTCTTCGGGTAATTCGAGCTTGTAAGCTTGGTTCCCAATCCTCTGAAGAACTTTAAACGGTCCAATAAACCTTGGACTTAACTTTCCCCTTTTACCAAATCTTATAAGTCCCTTCCACGGCGAGACTTTAAGCAAAACCAAATCTCCAACTTCAAAAGTCATCGGTCTTCGCTTTTTGTCAGCATAGCTCTTTTGACGATCCTGAGCCGCTAACATTCTTTCCCTAATTATTTTCAACTTTTCAGCAGTTTGATGAACCAACTCCGGTCCCATAAACTGCTTTTCCCCAGCCTCAAGCCAACAAGACGGCGTACGACACTTCTGTCCATACAAAGCTTGGTAAGGTGCCATCTTAATGCTCGAGTGGAAACTATTATTATAGGAAAATTCTACCAACGGTAAATGTTCATCCCAATTACCTAGGAATTCCAGAGTACATGCTCTCAGCATATCTTCAAGTGTTTGTATCGTTCGTTCGCTCTGACCATCAGTCTGCGGATGGTAAGCTGTACTTAAACACAACTTGGTACCCAATTCCTCTTGTAGACTTTTCCAAAACCTCGATGTGAAACGGCTATCACGATCCGACACAATCGTTAACGGAACACCGTGAAGCCTCACAATTTCCTTCACGTAAGAATTCGCAAGCTTCTCCATAGACCATTTCTCCCTGGCCGCTATGAAATGCGCACTCTTAGTGAATCGATCAACGACCACCCAAATCATGTCGTGACCATTCTTTGTTCTGGGCAGTTTAGTGACAAAATCCATAGCAATGTCTTCCCACTTACCCATAGGCACAGGCAAAGGTTCTAAACTCCCGTACGGTTTCTGATGTTGTGTCTTGACTCTCGCACAAGTCACACACTCGGCCACATACTTTGCAACATCAAGCTTCATCGTCGGCCACCAGTAGTAGGGTTTCAGGTCCCTATACATTTTAGTGCTACCCGGATGAATCGAGTACATGGTCTTGTGAGCTTCTTCCATCAGAAGATCTCTGACTCCTCCTGTCTTAGGTATCCAAATCCGATCTTGGAACACCTTCAGTCCATGACTGTTTACACCGAACACCAACGTTTTGCCCAAACGTTCCTCCTTTCTGTCATTCTTCTCAGAAGCTTCCCTCTGAGCTTTCTTTATACTTTCCAAAATAGTTGAGACAACTTCAATTCTCAACGCTCTTGGCCTTTTCCTTTCGGGATTGACTTTCCGACTGAGAGCATCAGCAACAACATTAGCTTTACCGGGGTGGTAAAGTATCTCGCAGTCATAGTCTTTAAGTAATTCTAGCCAGCGTCGTTGCCTCATATTCAATTCTTTCTGATTAAAGAGGTATTGGAGACTCTTATGATCAGTGAAAAGTTTGCACTTCGTGCCATAGAGGTAATGCCTCCATATTTTCAGAGCGAAAACTACCGCTGCCAACTCCAAATCATGAGTCGGGTAGTTCTTTTCATGCTCTTTCAGCTGTCGAGACGCATATGCTATCACCTTTTCTCTTTGGGTCAAAACACAACCCAAACCAACACCAGACGCATCACTATAAACAGCGAAGTCTTCAACTCCATCAGGTAGAGAAAGTATCGGTGCCTCGCATAGCTTCTTCTTTAGCTTCTCAAATGCTTCCTGATGCTTCTCACCCCAAGCATAAGTAGCTCCTTTGTGGGTCAAAGCTGACAATGGACTAGCGATCGAAGAAAAGCCTTGGATAAACCTTCGGTAATATCCGGCTAATCCTAAAAAGCTTCGAATCTCCGTGGGACTTTTCGGTTGTTCCCACTTCGTCACAGCTTCGATCTTCGCTGGATCAACCATTATCCCTTCTTGGTTGACCACGTGACCCAAGAATTGGACTTCACGAATCCAAAAATCACATTTGGAGAACTTAGCATACAGCTTCTCCTTCTTCAAGACTTCTAACACTTCTCGCAAGTGTCTGCCATGCTCCTCCTGGCTTTTCGAGTAAATCAGAATGTCGTCTATGAACACTATCACGGATTTATCAAGGAACGGGTTACAAACCCTATTCATCAAATCCATGAACGCTGCTGGAGCATTGGTTAGTCCAAACGACATAACCAAGAACTCGTAGTGTCCATATCTAGTTCTGAATGCAGTCTTCTCGATATCTTGCTCTCTTACTTTTAGCTGATGATATCCTGACCTAAGATCGATCTTCGAGAAATAGCTCGAACCTTGCAATTGATCAAACAGGTCATCAATCCTCGGCAACGGATATCTATTCTTTATTGTTGCCTTGTTCAGCTCTCTGTAATCGATGCACATTCTCATACTTCCATCTTTCTTCTTTACAAATAACACCGGAGCTCCCCAGGGCGATGAACTAGGTCTAATGAAACCGTTGTCCAATAACTCCTGAAGTTGCATCATTAGTTCCTTCATCTCCGTCGGTGCTAATCGATAAGGTGCTTTCGCAATTGGCGTTGTTCCTGGCAACAAGTCAATACGAAATTCCACTTGTCGATCAGGCGGTAATCCAGGAAGATCTTCGGGAAATACTTCCGGATAATCACACACCACTGGAATATTCTGCATCACCTTCTTTTCCTTCTTAGCATCAATCACGAATGCTAAAAACGATGTACACCCCTTGGTCAAACATTTTCTGGCTTTCATCAATGAAATGATTCCAGAATTCACTCTGCGTTTATCTCCATACACCATAAACGAATCTTTCCCAGGCGGGTTTACTTTGACTATTTTCTTCTTGCATAAAATTTCGGCGTCGTTGGCGCTAAGCCAATCCATTCCCAATACGATGTCGAAACCATTAAGTTCGATAGGCAATAATTCCTCGTGGAACTTATTCCCATTCAGATCAATTAAGATGTTTTTCATGCGATAGCTAACAGGTACAAACTTGCCACTAGCAACTTCGACTAATAAAGCATTATCTAGTCTAACAACAGGCAAAGCTAGCTTTCTACCAAATTCATGCGATATAAAGAAGTAATTGGCTCCAGAATCAAATAAAATTTGGGCAGGCAATTCGTTAACGAGAAAGGTACCTGAAGCGACATCAGCTTCATCTTTAGCAGCTTCCAGTGTCATCTGGAATGCTCTCGCCTTTGGCTTTGGCGGAATGTTGGGTCTAGCTGCCTCCTTCTTCTTCGGGCAGTCCCTTGACATATGACCCTCCTCACCACAACCATAGCAAACTTTCTTTGTGAGGGTACACTCATTGGCATAGTGCCCTGGCTTTCCACACTTGTAGCATGTGTTCGCCACCTCACATCTTCCATGATGCTTCTTCTTACATTTGTCGCACCATTTCGCTTCACCTCCACCTCCCCTCGAACCAGACTTCGAGAACTTGTTTTTTCTTGTTGGACCCTGAAGTTCCATCAAACTTCCTCTTTTCTCCAACATCTATTCTTTCCAGACCCTTTTCCTTCTGCTGGGCCTCCACATTCTTAGCTGCACGAACAGCCGTTTTCAGAGTGGTTGCCATTTTGACTGTCGGACCAAAGTCAGCAGGCAGTCCGTTAGCAAACCTCTCAATCTTGGAGAGTTCCGTCGGCACTAGGTACGGAAACAACTTCATCTTCTCAGTAAATGCAGTAGCATAGTCATCTATGCTCATCTTCCCTTTCTTTAAGTTTTGAAACTCATTGTTCAGATCAATCAGATCTATCTCTGAACAATACTGCACCCTCAGCTGTTCCAAGAACTCCTCCCATGACATTTTCAGGGCTTCTCCTCGTGGCATAGTATCTGCCAACAACTTCCACCAACTCAAGACTCCAGTCTTCAGTTGTCTAACCGCAAATACGGTCTTCTGTTTGTTGCTACAGTCGCAACTTTCAAATACCATCTCCATTTCGGAGATCCAATCCATTATCTCAACAGGCTTTGGGCTTCCAGAAAGACTTGGCGGTTTGGCGCCCAAGAAATTCTTGTACATACGCCCATCCTTGTTGTTTCTCCTTTCCGGATCGTTCCTTCGTTCCTCTTGAGTCCCAACTTGACTCACCATGCGACTATTGTTCCCTTCCTCCGATTGCTCGGGAATCAATTCAGGTTCCTCAATAGGTATGATAGGTTCATCCCTATAATTATGCAACATTTGTCGCATCTCCTCCCTTTGTTCGGCTAGCATAGCCCGAATCATGGCTTGCACCGCAGCCATTGTTATTGGTTCTGGTGCTGCTGCTACAACAGGTATTTGCTCAATCACTGGTGGTTGATTCCTGTTTTCATCTGCGTTTCCAACGCCACTCCTTGTTCTCACCATTTTTGATCTACACCGAATAATTTCACCTTATTACTCCAAACGATTACATGCTAGTTCTAATAACGTAGGCATACGCTTAGAATCCTACACACATAAGGTTTCCAGATCCGGTCGGCAACAGACCGTAGATCCAAACAAATAATATCATATATTGCAACATATAACATTTAGCACATAAAGCATTTTAAGCAACTTTCCTAAAATAAACTAGTGCTCGTGTCTAAAATCCAACAGACACACATCTCAAAATTCCACTTAGCATTCTAAGTTTAAGTCTAGAAATCCTACAAATTCCTAGTTCGCTTAAACTAATGCTCTGATACCAACTGTGACATCCCCAAAATCTCGGCCAGAAAAGACCGATTTTCATTTATGCTTTTAAATATTTTCAGAGTAAATCCTTTTGATTTGAAAGAGTTGCGGAATTTGTTCCCAAAACAAAACATGATAAAATAATATTTATCAAAGCATTTCATCAAGAGATGCATTTCATTATATAATCAAAACTCGGGATGTCATGTTCCGATACAGACCATAAAGCATAAACGATAAACATTACAAGTCATTCAACAAATATATACATATACAGACTTGTAAACAAAACAACAAGATGATCCATCCATCTTACGCCCTTGTGCCACTTCCTGTAATACAAATAAAACTGAGTGGGTCAGGCTTGGGAGCCTGGTGAGCATATAGGGTTTTCAACCCACAATAAATAAGTTATATTTAATTTCACCAACCAATCACTATCCCGATTACCCATTCCCGTTATCCTCACTTTACGTCCCTAAAACAACTATCTCAAGGGACCTAATCTAGGATTTTCATCGGGACGGACATCACTGCGAAGGGGTTTCCTCAACAATAGATATCCTAAAGGCAACCATGAGGGGGATAGAGTACACCGGTGAACACATCGTTCACAACACCTACAGGTTATGAACCTGCTAGCGTTCCACTGGACTGTCTAGAAAGAGTCCGTGGTCGTTATCCATACTCCGCTGAATAACTAGATCAACAACAACAACAACATCGAGGCCTCTCATCTGTTTATTACACACCAACTATCTACCCATGTTCTACCCAACATATTAGTAGATAAAATATATATTTTCATACGTAGTTTAAAGAAAACCTGTATAGCATGCTTTAATCAACACATATATCGCATAACAGATGAGGCACACACACACATAACACATATCTCATAACGAAATAAGCAGATCTATAAGATAGAAGAGAGTGAATACTCATTCACACATAACACAACCAAATATATACACATAGCACGTATTTTTATATAAAATACTTCGTATTATTGTATTAGAAGAAATAACTACACACTCACTTGATCAGAAGACGATCCGACAGCACTACGGCTTATAGAAGTAGTAATCCACAGCAGATCTGGAAGATCTCCTCGAAAATCGAACTTCTCGCGGGCAGAGCTTCGACTCGGGAACCGCGCTTCTCGGGATCTTCGGGATCTCGGGACTTGCCTCGGGGCTAGAGTATGATACCGGGGCTTCGGGGTAGCTTCGGGGGTAAAAATGCAGAGCTTCGACACGAAAATGAGAGGGAATTGGCAAAAATACCCGGAACCCTCGCATCCTATTTATAGGAGGCTGGAGCCTCGGAGTACGCGGGGCGTACTGCGTTACGCGGGGCGTACTGCCCAAAACGTCATTGCTTACGTATCCGAAGTGCTCGAGTGCGAGTGTCGACATCCCTCGGAGTACGCTGGGCGTACTCGAGTACGCGGGGCGTACCTCGGATCAGATCGGTGACTCCTTCGGATAATGCTTCCGAATTTTGATTTAAATTTAAATACAAAATGATTAATAAACTTTGGAAATTCATAACTTCTTCATACGAACTCCGTTTTCGACGTTCTTTATATCCACGCGAAGGTGAGACTACGCTCTACAACTTTCGTTTAGACTCCGTCGGCTAATTTTGACTTTATTTTTTATTACTTATTTTTAATAGGCCGCGACAGAAACTTTCGTTATAAATTCATAACTTCTTCGTTTGACGTCCGTTCTCGCCTAACTTTTTATCGCTTTGATACCAACAATGAGATCTTTGATTCTCATTTAGATTGCTTCGGCTAAAAACCGCTCGATCTCAAATCGAGTATTTCGGGCTGCACACCGCTAAGCCGGAACTTCGATAAATCATAACTTCCTCATACGAAGTCAGATTTGGGCGTTCTATATATATTCGGAAACCTCGTTTCAACTACTACAACATAGATCAAAGATATTAAGTTTATTTTACACTTAAATTTTGACGCTTATTTTTATTCTTAATTAATCAGACCACATAATTAAGCAATTAATCACAAAACACATAATACTCAAATAATAAAATCTTATTATTTCAAAACGGGTTACAAAGGTTAACCTAGACTATTATATTGCTAATAACGGCAAGCCCGGAAACACAGGCGTTACAAATATATCTTTCACCAAGAAATGGTTGTTCTTACCAAACGAACGAAGGTCACGAAGATAGTCACCAATACTTTAACAATAGGATTTCATCCTAATGATGAATATACAAAAATATTCTAGTGAATCCTTTAAATCAAGGGATAGTATCTAATCTATAATAAGAACTGGTCCATATCACTAAGATATCGGATCTTCTATCTATTCTATACATATATGTATAACTACCTAGTATACAAAGATTACATAAGATCATTATCTTCACGCTGATGCTGATAAGGTCTTGAGGCGCTAGCGTTGGTGCTGATGTTGGAGTTGGCGCTGGTGGTCAACGTGTAAATTGTTTGACTCATCAGATCATGAGGTGTGGCCTTACAATCTCCCTTTATCTGATGATGTCAAAACTAATCCTCAACAAAGTATTCAACGTTTTAACATTTCCTCCCCATGATAAAGTGTATGGACTCTTCCTTACTTTAGGTTATTAGTAGCGGAATCAGTAAGAGCAGCGGAAACATCAGCATATCATGAGTTCACAATAGAATGATAGAATGTTGATATACTCCTCCTTTGATTTATAACATTTGACATTTGCTCCCCATGAAAATGGGAACTTCCTTTCTAGAAACTTATAGCATAGTCTATTCTCCACTTTGAGATATTACCCTGATCACAGACAAAGGTATATAGAATAAAACATATGATATCATGAATTCGCCCGAGTATATGATTATTTCTCCCCCTTTTTTACATCAGCATCATATATGGTACTGGCGAAAGCGATCAACGTATCTAAATTACTCAATCAGTGGATCAAGGATGCAACTGATCATTAAGTAAGATTATGATGTCTACTTATAGTATGGATTTAAACTATCATTTACTGACATAGTGTTGCGAGGTCTCATCAGCATGTGGTTCTGCGCGCTGAATCGTTAACTTCTTTTATTAGAAGAAAAAAGGGCAAGAATGGAATGATGCAAGCAACACATTCCAATATGAAATGTACCCATCGGCAAAGAGTGTCAAAGTTTTATCAATGTATGGCTAATACAGTGAATCGTTAACCTCTTAAATAGAAAAATTGTTGGGAAAGAGTGGGTAGGTGCGTGTAATACCACACGGAAAATGATATACCCATCGGCATAGATTTTTTGAATTATCATTAACGTATGGCTTCATACGCTGAACTATAAAATTATAAAGAAGAATATATGGTGAGAATGGATTGGTGCGACTGATAAGCTATGGTGTTTTAGCTTAATCGTCGGCACAAATTTTTAAAGATCTCATCAGCATATGGTATATTATGTTGAATCATAAAGTTTTAAATAAGAATGTAAGGTCAAGAAGGGGTTGGTGCATGTGATAGACTACGGTACATACACTAACCATTTGGACACATAATTTCAAACTTTTATCAGTGTGTGGTACATCACAGTGAATCGTAAAGGTTTATTGAGAAGCAATTAAGGAGAGAATGGAGTGGTTTAGTCACACTGAGTTGGAATCAGTATGAATTATAAACGTTTTCAGCTCTTCAACAAGAAGTGGTTTAACTTCAATATCATAGAGTTGAGTTGTCAGTCTAGAACTTTGAAGTTCATCATCAATTCAAAGTGGTACAAGGAAAAATAATAAATAATAAAAGAATAAAAACAAAAGATTTACTCAAACAAGGAAATATTCTAAAATTGATATTTATGAAACTTTTTCTGAAGACCAGGACATAGCCCTTTATCAGTAGATTCATAAAGACAAAATCTTTTGAGTAGAATCACCAAAGAGAGATCTTTTGAAATAAATACATATTAATCAATTTCCTTTCTTCAAGATGTCTATCCTTCAATTTTGGCTATAAAAGAACACACAAGCAAGAACAAACTCATTAATATACAATACAACTCACTACAAACCAAGAATGATGAGGCCATTAATCGTTAAGATGTTGCAGATAGATTCCAAGCTTCATGTTCACCAGGAGCAAGAGATGAAATGGAACCAGTCTTTATAACCTACGAGTTAACTAGATCAAATCGGTGTAACCATCAAGTTGACAAGATCAATATGAGGTCACTTGATGTTTTATCTAATTATGACTGAGTAGATGAAAGTAAGAATGATTGTATTGATCGTTGCATCTTGCATCCATAACAATGAGTAGAGGATAGAAAGAGTATTGTCAACAAGAAGACTTGATGCCAGTATTTTTCTCAACAACTAGAGCATTAAGAACATTCTGAATGACTCAAACTCTTTTTAACTCAGGATGGAAGAGGTGGATATAATTCGTAGATAGGCCTAAAAATAAAGAATAGAGAAAAAGAAAAGTACTTGTAAACATTAGAATCAAAGCTTAAACAAACTATGTAAAGTTCTTTAAGGGAAAAGACATAATAAAAGAAGCACTTGTTTTTGTTTCATTTTAAGAAAGCAAGTCGAAGCAAATTTATTTTAAACGAATTAGAAAAAGTTTTAATCATTAAAAGCATGATAAGATCTGCAATCAATTTGTTTAGAGTCTTCTCAATCATCCAATGCCTAAGTGAAAATATATGCCAGTTGATCAGTGGATGTGATGTAGAACAATTCCACTTTTCCTTTTTGAACAATGTCCCTGATGAAGTGATGATGAATGTCAACGTGCTTAGTTTTGGAATGATGCACTGGATTTTGTATCATCTGAATGGAACTGGTGTTGTCACAACAAATAGGACTCTTTGATAACTTTAGACCATAATCTAAGAGCTGATTCTGAATCCCTAAAATCTAAGCACAACATCTTCCAATGGCTACATATTCAGCTTTAGCGGTAGAGCAAGTCACTGATGTATGCTTCTTGTTGGACCAACTCACCAATCTATCTCCTAGCATTTGAGCCCTTTTTGAAGTACTCTTGCAATTAATGCCACATCCACCATGATCCGAGTTAGTGTATCCTACCAGTTTGAAGTCAGAGTCATAAGGATACTGTTGGGTAAAAAATACGGTTTATACTTTGCTTTTCTAGGAAAATATATTTTTCTATAATGTAATATGTAATTTTGTGGTTGTGTACGGCTGCACATGTGTGTGCGGCTGCACACCCTGTGTACGGCCGTACACGCGTGTGCAGCTGTACACTTATGTACTGCTGGGAGTGCTATAAATAGATGAGTGCATGTGGGAGTGTACGGCTAGAGAAGAGAGAGAAACTAGAGAGGAACTAGTGTGTGTGTGTGTGTGAATCTCTTGTAAGGAGCATAACTCATATTATCAATACACTAGATTCATCTTAATTCTTCTTCTCCTTCTCTTTTATATTGATCTGACATCATCCAATTGATTGGGATTCCGCACCATCAATTGGATCTGGTTGATACACAAGCAATTTTGGGGACTTACAGATACCATAATCCAAGCTTAGGTGTATGCTTTAAGTAATGAAAGGTCCTTTTAACAGTGAGAAGATGAGATTCCTTAGGACTAGCTTGATAACGAGTGCACAATATTGTAGCAAACACAATTTCAGGACGAATAACCGTAATATAGAACACTGAATTTATCATTCCTCGGTACAAGGTTTCATTCACATCAGTCCCAACTGGATCAGCAACAGTAGACATTGAGGAGGACATTGGATTCTTAATTGGTTTGCTATCAGAAAAACAAAACTTCTTCAACATGTCCACAATGTATTTAGCTTGAAAAACAAAAATTCCATCATTTAGTTGTTTAACCTGCAAACCTAAAAATAAAGTTAGTTCACCCATCATGCTCATCTCAAATTTCCTACCCAGGACCTAAGCGAACTCAGAACTTACTATCCCATCAGTGGATCCAAAGATGATGTCATCGACATACACTTGAGCAAGCATGATGTGATATCCTAGATACTTGATGAACAAGGTGTTGTCAATTGTTCCATGTTTGTATCCACTTTCAAGAAGATAACTTGCCAATGTGTCATACCACGCTCTTGGTGCCTACTTCAAACCATAGACAACTCTATCAAGACGATATACATGATTTGGGAATTCTTCACTTTCAAACCTTGAAGGTTGCTATAGAAAGACTTCTTCTTGAAGATCCCCATGTAAGAAGTCAATCTTAACGTCCATTGGATAGACTTTGAAGTTCTTGAATGAAGCAACAGCAAGAAACAGACGAATTGCTTCAAGTCTAGCAATAGGGGCAAATGTTTCTTCATAGTCTAAACACAAGTCTTGCTTTATTTCTAATGACGATCCTGTATTCATCCATCTTTTTTTTGAACACCCAATGAGTGCCAATGATAGTTTTTCCTTGTGGCTTGGGAACAAGAATCCACACACGATTACATTCAAATTCATTCAGCTCATCCTACATAGCCTTTGTCCATCCAACTTCCGTCAGGACATCAACGACATTCTTTGGTTCGATCATTGAGACAAAATTCACAAGTATTTAGAAGTTACTGTTGACTCTGCTACGAGTGAGAATCATAAAATTTACACCTCCAATGATTTGAGATTCAGGATGATCTCAAAGAATTCTAGGATTAGAACTTTCATTTGTATTGTTTGGAACTAAAACTTCCTGATTAAATGGCTCAGCTTCTTCAGAGACTACATGATGATCTTCAGAGTTAGATTGAGAGCTGATAATTTGACCAACATTAGGAAAAACATGCTCAGTTTCATTTGGAAAGAAATTAGAAATAGGGTTTGGAGGACTGAAAGTAAGTTCATTTAGAATGGATGAAGGATGGTCAATCTGATCATGAATGAATGAGTCTTTAATGAATGTGACATGAGCAATTTTCTCAATAGTTTTCCTTGAAAGATTGAATACCCTGAAATCCTTGGACACACTTTAGTAACCTAGAAAGACTCATTCATCAGCTTTAGTTTCAAGCTTAGAGCATTGGGCTCTTTGATTCAAAATGTAACAAACACACCCAAACACATGAAAGTAAGAGATGTACGGTTCATCCCCTTAAGTAGCTCATAGGCAGCCTTCCCATGATGCTTAACAATGGCAGAATGGTTTTGGGTATAACATGTTGTGTTGACAACTTCGGCCCAAAATGATAGAGGAAGATCAACTTCTACAACCGTAGTCCTTCCAGCTTCAATGAGAGCTATATTTCTTCTTTCAACAATGCCATTTTATAGGGGAGTTCTAACAGCAGATAAATTTTGAGAGATTCATGAGTTTGAGCAAAAGTATTCTAGGTACGAATTTCTAAATTCAGTTTCATGATCACTACTTAACTGTTTGACTTTATGATCATAAAGAACTTCCCATTTCTTAATGAGAGAAAGGATTTCATCAGATGCATGACTTTTCTTCCTTAAAAAGACTACCCAAGTAAATCTTGCAAATTCATCTACAATAACGAGAGTATACTTTCTCCTAGCACTTGACTTAATTAGGACTAGTCTAAAAAGGTCCATGTGAAGAAGATGAAAAAGTTTGATGATGGAGGAGTAGGACTTTGGCTTGAAGGAGGACATGATTTTCTTTCTCGTTTCACATGCTGAACATAACTTATCTTTGACAAATTGCATCTTGGGAATTCCTCTTACAAGCTGATTTATAGAGATCTTTGATATGTCCTTAAAGTTCAAGTGAGATAATCTCTTGTGACACAACCAATATAGATGAGACTGAGCACGAGATAAGAAGCAACGACGAAGAGAGTCGTCGGCAGAGAACATATCAAAAACATAAATGTCATTCTGTTGATTTGCAGTAAGAGTAATGACATTCTTTTGATCAACAACCTTTCTTTCTCTATTGTTAAAGTGAAATTCATAGCCAATGTCACACAGTTGGCAGATTCAAATGAGACTGTGATGAAGATCTTTCATGTAAGAGACATCCTTGAATATGACAAAATTGCACTTTATGGTTCCATATCCCTTTGTAGCTCCCTTTCAATTATCTACATATGTAACAGTAGGACCATCCTTCTTTATGAAGTCTTCCATAAGAGACTTGAATTCGTTCATATATCTTGATAAACCACTATCTAAATACCAAATATGTTCTTTACCCTAAAACTAAAATATACAATTAATATACACTGATCCATCTTGCAATGGTTCACTTAAGAAAAAAATACGATAACAAGCATCAGGGAGAAAAATTAAAGAGTTTCCCTTTTTGATCCACTTATCATTGTGAATCATGATATTGTCAGTGCAAACATATCTCTTCTCAAAAGTGCACTCGTTGACTTTGTGAGAAGCATCACCGCATCGATAACAAAATATGGTTCTTGGATTCTTTCCTTTAACATTAGATTTTGGTTCCTTTTTTATTGCTTAATCTGATTAACTTTGATCATTTGATTTGAAAACTCTTGCTTTAGTTCTTGACCAAGGAATGTTGTCGATGATATGCTCAGATGACACTTTGTCACGAGGCTCAGGAGATATTAAATAATCATCTGGAATATAAGACTTTGATTGATCTCCAGATTCAAAGTTGCTAACAGAACACTGAGGAAAATGCTAAGAATGTCGTTTACCAAATGAACTTCACCATTTGATATAGGATATTTCAGAAAAATCTTAGCGAGGGGCAAAAGATACTCACGATAAGGAGGTTGGTGGGAAGGATCAAGAGCAGATAAATGAGATACACATTTGGTGTTACCATTAGAGTCAGTAGTGCAATGTGTATTAATTAAAGTTTGATTTATGAACAAGTACTTACAAATCTACCTTTTAAAATCTTTCTCTAGGCAATGAACATTATAAAAGATTCGTTTATTCTCAACCTTTTTGATTAAGGAGACAACACCTTCTTTATCGTCTCCAAGAATTATCTCACACTGATCAAGAATCTGATCATTAAAAATTCTCGTAACATTATGGTTAGAAGAAAACCAGTTTTTTAAAATAGGTTGAATGCATCTAGCATGACCAACAACTTTTTCTATTTCAGAGTGAAGAAAATTGTTAGTCAGTGAGATACAAGTGTTTTCCTTTTTTAAAACAGAAAGATATTTTTCAAAAAATGAAAGTTTTTCTTTGAGATTTTTAACTCAAATTTGAGAGAAGATATTTCTTCATTTGAAACATATAAATCGAAACACAAGTGATCAATCGTGTCAACTTTTTTGATTGAAGAATAATTAACAAGATTTTTTACCTGATATGTTGAGGTTGAGTCCCAGTCAGACTTAAGATCTATAGCAGCTTGAGAAAGATCAGCGTCAAGAGTGCCAACGCTTTCATTTGGTGCATCAGCATTAGATTCAAAGATTTGATCCATGAGACACTTACCTATTGAAACTTCGTCATCTGTGAGATTTTCTTTATCGAAAGCAGATGATAGTGTGATCATCATCTCTTGTGCAGTTGAGCAGTTTTGAACGAAACAATAGACAGAGTATGATTCTAAGTTTCCAATAACAACTCTCGCATTTACATCAAGATTTTGCACTCTTTTCTCTTCTTTTTTGTATCTTTGTGCACATTTCTTCTTTAGCTCACTATTGGATGCACCAGCATTGGATGGTTGATGCATAACAACTATGGGACCCTTATTGGTGATGCCAAGAGTGTCATAGTCCATGATCTTGAGAGTGTCCATGGCCTATGATTTCCAACCAGTAAATTTGAGTTCATAAAAAGGAGGGATCTTGTTGCAAGCAGACGATTTGGGACTATAAGAGGTCGACATAGATACTTGAGTGTATCAAAAACCCGCTCTGATACCAATTAAAGGTTAGTATCGATCGAATACGCTTTAAGAATAATTAACAAAGAACAAACTAACTAAACACAGAATGAACAAAAAGTAAAGAACACGAGTAATCACAAAGATGTATTTCACCAAGAAATGGGTTATTCTCACCAAGAGAACGAAGGTCACAAAGACGGTCACCAAGACTTAACATTAGGGTGTGAACCTAATGTTGAATATGTGTGTGTGTGTGTTTATATATATATATATATATATAACTATTCTAGTGAATACCTTCAAGCCAGAGATCGTATCTAATCTATAATAAGAACTTATCCTTATCACCAAGATATCGGATCTTGTTTCTATTCTATACATATACATATAACTTCCTAATATACAAAGATTACATAAGATCATTATCTTCATGCTGACGCTTATAAGGTTAAGGCGTTGGCGCTAGTGTTGATGTTGACACTGGCACTGGTGGTTATGTGTAAAGTGTTTGGCTGATCAGATCATAAGGTGTGACCTCACGGTTTTCTCTCTCTATAACTTGTTTTAGATTAGTTTTATCTCTTTAAAGCTCTTCTCAGATTCGTATTCTCTCTCTATAACTCATTTTCAGATTCGTTTTCTCTCTCCTAAAATATTCAAGATCTGTTGATCTTTTTTGTTGATTGATCGAAGATGGTGTATTTGGATTATGATTATTGGATTGTGATGATTGAAGATGTCAAATACAAAGTCAATGAGATCCAATATTATGGATTATTATTGAAAGGTGGAATTAGTACAATGAGCACTTTAATTTCTTATGGGAATAAGAAAGTTGATTCTGGAAAATTGATATTTCAACCTTTTTGTAAGATTGAAATTCTGATTGAAATAACAATGAAAATGACATTTTGGAAAGGAAATAAAGAATAAGGAAGAGAAAAAGAATTGTTCATCAAGCAATATGTTTCTCAGATTAAAGATGTACGTGATCTTTGTGCTCTTGAATTTGGTTAAGATGTTCCTGAAGTTCATAAAGATATTCTTGAAGATGTTTATCATGTTCCTCATGTTCTTGATGCTCCAAAAAGGAGGTAACTCCAAATGCTCATATTGACAGGGAATTAGGTGTGTAGGGAAATTCTTGTGATTCAGAAAATTTACATTCCAAATCTAGTGTGACAAATGACGAATCTCAAAACAAATTTCTAGAAAATGTAAAAGTGAAAATGTTTTAGTCTATTGGAACTCAAACCGAAGATTCATCATGTTCTTGTGATTTGTTATACCTTACAGAAAACCCAAAGTTCAAGATGTTCAAATGTATCAAACCCCAAAGGACACGATTCAGAAGAACAATGTTGAATTTTTTAAGGATGTTGCGTCTTTTGATTTTGAATCTTCATTGTCGGAAAAGGTGAAAAAGTGGAAAAAGAAGAAAAAGAAAAGTGAAACCAAGGTTCTTAAGCAAAAATCGACCAATGTTTCTTTGATGTCGAATTTTTAAAGGAAAATTTGGGTTCCTAAGAGAAATTCTTCAACTTATACTTCAATGTTGAATTTCAAAGAGAAAAATGTCGAATCTGATCATGTTCAACATAATGAAGAAGGTGTGAGAAATTAGAGAATAGAGAAAAAGTCACATTGTTGGTATAATGTGATGTTTGGAAGTTTTTTAATTCCCACCAAAGAGCCAAAAAAATTCGTCTTATTCTCAGAAAAATAATGTTGAATCTTCTTCATTTGGTTCATATTTTTTGAAAGGGAAAAGAATTGTCTATGAATATTCTCGAGTTTTGAAGTTCAAGTGGGTTCCCAAAAGTTCTTGTTAATTGGAAAAGAGATGATTTTACTCAATTTTCAAGAATGAAAGTGATGGGACATCAACTGATTAAAGCTGAAAAAAGATGGTTGTGCAAAGGAATCACACAGACATTGGTTTAATACAACCAAATAAAACCAAAATAAATTAAATCTTTTGTCATTTATTGAGTTCCAAAAGGCAAAAGTGGTTAATATTTAAACAAATCTTGCAAGTTATTCGATCTGGGATATTAAAGTCGATAAATTCAATGTTTCTTTTGGTCAAAATTGGAACCAGTCTCGCAAGTTTCTCATTTTGAAATCAAAAAAATTGGAATCGATCTCATAGAAAATTCACATAATTGATTTTTGTTTGATTTCGGTTTATAGAAATCGACAATGGATTTCTATGTCTATGACGAAGTGGATGGATTTTCTGTTTTCGATTTAATATCAAGTGGTTAGAGCTGATACTGAGCATAAGACTCGATTGATAATTTGGTGTTAATATCAAGTAGAATACTCGATAGATGTGGTTGATAATGAAAAGGAAGAAGTCATAATAGGAAAATTCGATGTTGAGTTGCAGAAGGTTCGAATTCGATATCGAGCAGTCGTTCAATGCTTTGATTTTAGATTCAATGGTCTGAAGTTAATTAATGGTTGAAATTATGTTTATCAATCGAAAGATATGCTTCAATTATGAATGTGTGAAAGTTGAATTTTAAGAGCTGAGAATGAAATCAATTTTTTGTTATAATAACTTCATATGCGAAAATTAAGGTCCATGGTCGAAAGTAGTTGATCGAACAGTCGAAAGTTGGAAGGTTTAATTTTTCAATCTAAAGATTGAAATCGATTTTGGAGTCAAATGGTTGAAGAATTATCGAGTCGAAAATCTGTGAATGGTAGAAAGTTTGGAACAAAGGTTTGAAAACGAAAGTTCAAAAGCTTCGAGTCGAAAGTTGGAATTCTTTTTCAAATCGAAAGTTGGTGTTTCGACTATTGTTGTTTGTTGCGTTTGTTTATGTGTTTCTTGCATTTAGAACGATTTAGGAAGAAGAAGAAAAAGTTTTTCATTTCTGGTCCCTATACTTATAGCAAACTGACAAAATTTTCAGCCAGATTCAGAATATTTTGCAAATGGAACGAAACTTGGGAAGGAGTTGACAGTTTTACATGTTTGGTCCTTAAAGTTTCCGAATAATAGCAATTCTTACCCAATAATTGAAATCTTCACAACTTTTGAAGATTATTTCTCGGACTTTCAGGATTCTTATTGGTACAAGATATTTTCAAGAATTATGAACAATTTTGTTCATTTTCAAGTCCGGGAAGTCACGGTTTTGAAGAATTGCCATACTTTTTGGATTTGCACGGATTTGAAGCGTCTCACTTTTGTCACATATCAAGGGGGAGTATCGTATGGAAAATTCCAAGTTGAGCACTTTCTCATTCCCAATTAGAGTTTTAGAATCATGTTTCAATTATAAGAAGGGGGAGACAAATATATATATATATATATATATATATATATATGTATTTGAAAGTTGTTGGATATTTATTTTCGAAGCGGATAATCATTTTTTATTAGAAGAGTGATGTGACTTTGAGGGGAATTGGTCTTGTTCTCTTATTGCCCTTTTGGAGTAAAGTCGGGTCATCAATTCCTAACTTTGAGGGGAAGAATGTTGGGGGTGCAAAGTGTAAGAGTCGACGTATGTTGTAAGGTGTTGAAGGTTATTTATTATTCGATAGTAATGTAATGTTATTACAAAGACATAGTTATTTTGAAACTGTAATGCTTTAGTCCTTTGTATTTTTTGCATTCTTTCTATTGTTCCTATAAATAGGGAAGGACACATAAGATAGATAGAACTTTTCGAAGAACTCCTCTGCCTGTAATCTATTTGTATCATGAAAGCATAATAGAGCTGAAACCAGATTATACTTACTCTATGTGTTCTTGATTCATTTCATTCTGATCTCATTTCATTATTCAATTAAATACTACTACAATTGGTATCAGAGCAGGAATCATACTGCAATGATCTGATTTTCATCTTGTTTCGATCGTTTTTTGAGTCCTGTTTTGGATTCAAAAGTTTCCGCACTTTTGATACTGAAAATCATCTTTGATCTTCAGTTGTGATTTGATTCTGCAACTGGTTTGTTTAATCGAGTGTTATGTTTGCTTTATCTGAACAATTCATTCATTACTTCGCAAATTTCAGAAGATTTTCTAAGAATTCATCCGTACATCAATGGAGAGTTTTAACATGAACACTATGATGTCTTTTTCTCATTTTCTAGGATCTTCAACAAAGATTCCTATGATTATTCCAGAGTATTATGATCAATGGGTTGATCGCATGGAAGACTACTTGAATGGTCTGATGAAGAGCTTTGGGATTATATTAATGGAAACATTCTTCCACCAATGAATGTTCAAAATATTGGTTCATCTACTTCATCTCAAAGTGTTTCTAGTCAAGCTGCAAGACTGAAGAAGAATGAGAAGAGGTGTATAAGAGAGCTTCATGGTGCTCGACCTCCAGTTGTTTATAACTATGCTCGTAGTTGTAAATCAGCAAAGGAAATATGGAATACTCTCAAAGAGAAGTTTCAAGGGAGTGAAAAGACGAAGATTAATTATGTGAAGCATTATTTGGTTGAACTGAAAGATTTCAAAAAAAAAAGGAAGGTGAATCTATTGAACTTTATTACGATTGCTTGAATGAACTCATCTATAAATGCAATCGCAATAAAATAACAAGGTCAACCATGGAGTTAGTATCACCTTTATTATGGGACTGAGAAAAAAATGGTGAAATGTTAGTCTAATGGTGAAAACTCAACAGAGCTTTGATACCTAAACTCTGAATGAACTTTACAATCTACTGAAAACTCATGAGCCAGAAGTTCTTGAAATGGATGAAGAATCGAAGATAAGCTTGGGAGGACCACTTGCTTTAGTTTCGAAAGTATCTGAGAAAGAAGCTGCTGAAAAAGACAGTTTTGATGATGAAGGCCTAATTGTTAACTCAGATGACGAAGCCATTACTTTCTACTCGAACAACAAAGTGAAGAAATTTTATAAAAAGCCATTTGGTTCGAAAGTAAGGAATAAAGAAGCAAAAGTGAGTTTTGCTGGAAAAGTGAATGAGGTGAAGAAGTTTGAAACAAAATAATCAAAGGTTGAAGAATCAAAAGTTAAAGAGAAGCTCAAATGAGACTCTAGTGTCGACTGTCACTACTGTCATGGTGCGAATCACATGGCGAGTGATTGTATGCTTCGAAAGAAATAAGAGAAGAAAAGTAAGATCAAGGACGAAGCTTACTATTTCAAACATTTGGAAGAGGTGAAAGCAAAAGCGAAAGGGTTTTCATTGGTGGCAAGAGGAGAAGGGAATGAAGATGGGACTTATCAGATATGGTACGCAGGTTCAGATGATGAAGAGATGCGTAATCCTACGCATGGAGTAATGTATGCGAAGTTTGAGGAAGAAGATGAAGGTAACGTGACTGGTCGTTGTTTTGTGTCAGCCAAAGGAGACAAATCACCAATGACCACAAAGGTACGTTTTATACTTCAGTCTTTCAGTATTCCTTGGAATGCTTATGATTATGAATTAACTACTTTTGATGATAATGTTGCTTATTTTGATAATTTGGTTATTTCTGCTAGCAATGAGGCTAAGAAATCTAGTACACAATTACTAGAGATTCAGAAGCAGTTGGATTCGAAGAAAATGAAAGTAGAATATCTAAAATTGCAAATAACCAATCTCATGTGTGATAGGGGGAATTCGAATAGTGATGTTCGAATGTTGTTAGCACAACGAAACATATATTGTAATTCTGAAAAAAAAACTGTATGCTAAGTTGGCTGCTTTACATCACTCTTCTGACATAAGCAAAGAACAACATAGGAAGTTATTACCATTCTTAGTTTTTGAAAGATAAAAGATTGATAGTGTGTCCTATGATTGTGACAATAGGTTTGCTTATTGAATTGTGAAAATAGATGAATATTTGGATGCAAATGAATTAGTTGAAATTGTGAATGATACTTTGACCAAAAATGAACAAATCAAGATTTTGAAAAGAACCGAGAATTCGAAATCTGACTCTCAATCTAAATTTGTTGATCTCGAAGATAATTCTAATAATATTAGCGATATCAGTGAAATTGAGGAACAGGAAGTTACTGATTGTTCTCAGTTGTATGTCATTAATGTCACTTCAATGGTTAAAGGCAAAGAAAAATGTAAAGATTCTGAGGTTAAAATTGACATTGACCAACCTTCAACTTTGAAAACTTGTAATCATGAACATGTAACTGTCGAAGATAGTCAAACAGACAGTGATGATGATGATGAAGTTCCAACAGAAACAAAAGTTCCTAAAGTTTCGAAAGAAAAACTCATACCTCGAATAGTTGAAGATCAAGTGTATGGTGAAACAGACAAATTCGACAAAGTGATGAAAGAAAAAGGTGCTCATTATCTCAAAACAAATACGGTTGTGTATCCAAACTTTAAATGCACATATAATGTTATCTTTCCGAATCAGGTTTTTGTCACATTTGGGAATGTTGATAACATCAAACCCGAATTTAACAAGTTAGTTGAAGAAGATAACAAGCACGCGTCAAATGAAGGGTAATTTTCGAATCAAAGCATAGTTGAAAATAACCTTACCAAAAATTCTTACACCTTTCAACGACAAAAACCAAGTCGAAACTGGTCTGAAAAATCAACAAATGTCAAAGTAACTAAAAAGCTTGAAAAATTAAAACAAGTTTGGGTTGAAAATCTGAAACAGTAAAAAATCTTTCTAATAAAGGTGAAGTTGTTTCTCAAAATGTCAAACTCAATTCTCAAGATTTTAATGATCAAGTTGACAAAGTTTCGAAAGATAACAACATTTCAAAAAGACAAGCTCGAAAGAAATTGTTTTGGAATAACATTAAGTCTCGAAAGAAACCAAGTGTTTTGCTTAACAAATCTTCTGAACATCAAATGTCTAAATGTGTTCAGACATCCTTTGAAAAGAAACAAGTAAATAATCCAAATCATAATTCAACATCAAAGCATTCGTTTACTCAAATATCACGAAAAGAGTCTTTTGTTAACAAGGAGCATGTTTCAACATCAAAGAATTTGTTTACACAAAAATCCACTTCAAATTTTAATGCTTACACATCTTTTCATGAGGATTATGTGAAAACCAACCAAGCCAAGAATTTTCGTAAAATTCATCAACTCAAAGGTTTTCTTCAAATAATTTTCAACGAAGTGTTTTTTACTCGAATGCACAAAAGAATTGTCATCAAGTATCTCATCCAAAACAATTCATGAAACATAAATATCTTTTACAAAGAAATAATGTTGGTTATCAAAATCGTTATACTTCCCATGTCTCACCAGAAAAACCAACAAGACAATTTGAGAAGTTACAAGTTCAAGAACAAAAGTTCGAATCTTTCAAGCCTGCTCCAACTTCTTTTCTAAATCCAGCCTCGAAACAACCTATCAAATCTTCATTTGTTAAAGGGAAAACAAATGTGAATAACATCAATCATTGGTTGGAAGGAAAAAGGAAAGAAATATCGATCTTCGAAATTCTCACAAGAAATTATCAAGGAGGAGTATGAGAAGTCTTTGAATGACTCATCGAAAGCAAGTTCATCTTCACAAGAGTCGAATATTTCTGTTAAACAATGGAAATCTCTGTCAAAGGCATTGGTTATTGTGTAACAAGCTGAGAAGGAAAAGGAAAAAGTCAATGAAGATTTTAAATCAAAGAATATTTACTTTGATGTGCCTTTGACTAATGAAGTAGACTTACTTGATAGTCTTAAGTCTGAATTTCATAATTGGATTAAAGGATCTTCGTTTCACAATATTTTTCAAACTAATAACCAAGGACCCAAATAGCCTTGGGGGCCTAAATTCTTTCATTAATTTCAGGTTTTGTGTGACGAGCAATATGATGAACAATGGTATATCGACAGTGGTTGCTCTCATCACATGATTGGTCGAAAGGAGAATCTTTGTGATTATAGGTCTGTAGAGAATGATGGGGTTATGAAGTTTGGAAACAACAACAAATGTCACGTTCGAGGTTACGGGAAAATCACTAATAGGAATTTCACAATCAATAGAGTAGCATATGTCAAAGGTCTTCAACATAACTTGATAAGTGTTTCGCAACTTGTTGTGGGTACTGGCATCAAGTGGTGTTTAACGAAGAAGGCAGTGTGATTTCGAATAGTTAGACAAATGATATCTTGCTCAAATCAAAATGAAAAGGCGACAAATTTACTCTAGACATCAATCCCATTGTTGGGAAACCTTCAGCGTGCTTACTCTCAAAAGCTTCATCAGATGTTAGTTGGTTATGGCATCGAAGACTTTTGAAATATTAACAAATTAGTGGTTCAAGATTTGGTAAGAGTTTTACCTATGTTAAAATTTGATAATGTTACTTTATGTGTAGCTTGCGAACAAGGGAAGCAACATAGACAAGGTCATCCTATTATCATTGATTCAAACATTGTGGAGCCATTGGAACTACTTCATATTGACCTTTGTGGACCATCAACTATTGAAACTCTTAACAAGAAATGATACATTCTAGTTATTGCTGATGATTTTTCTCGATTCACTTGGGTTTATTTTCTCAGGTTAAAATCTAAAGTTGCTCAAAAAATAATTGAATTTATCAAGAAAATCTAAACAAGTTTGACGAAGAAAGTTCGAAAAATCAAGAGTGACAATATTTCACAATTTAAGAACAATGTTCTGGATTCGTTCTTAGTTGACAAAGGGATTTTGCATAATTTCTCTTCACCATATACACCTCAGCAGAATGGTGTTGTCGAAAGGCAAAATCGTTCTCTTTGTAAAGCAGCATGGACGATGCTCACATATGCGAATCTACCTCAATATCTCTGGGCTGAAGCAGTCTCTACTACATGTTTTATGCAAAATCAAACATTCATTCATCGTCGATTCAACATTACTACTTATGAAATTATCAATAACTGAAAACCTAATGTCAAATTCTTTCATGTTTTTGGTTGCAGGTGTTTTATCATGAATCTCAAGGATAATCTTTCGAAATTTCAGTCCAAAGCTAACGAAGGAATTTCCTTGGGTTATTCTCATAATTCGGTTGCATATCGAGTATTGAATAGACGAACTCGAAAAATTGAAGAGACATTCAATTTAACTTTCGGTGACTATTATATCAAACAAGTTGACAAGTGTTTTGAACAGAAACCAATTATTAATGAATCAAAAGATGAATCTGCTAGTATTAATTTGTCTAATTTTGATTATGATTTAATTTTTGGTGTTCCGGATACGGCTGTTGATGCTGAAGTCAATGCTGAGGATAATCAACTACCTAAATCATCAAAACATTCTGATTTTTCAACATTTACTCAGGATACTGTTGATTTAAAGTCGACATCTCAATCTCCTGGAAATAGTGAAAGTAAGCCAAATGATCAAGTGGAGGGAGAGCACTTGCATTTGAATTCTCATGATGAGGGGGAGCATTCTTTCGAGGGGGAGAATAGGAGAATAAATGAAATTGTCGAGGGGGGAACTTAATATGTCGAATAATACTCAAAATGAAATTTTTTCATGATATAAATGATAATTTATCGAATGCAGGCGATGGATCTGACACTGAAGAAATGTTCGAAGATGTGCCATTAGATTTTCATCCAACATATCCTCCAATGGATAAATGGATTATGTCACATCCCAAAACCAGAACGGTGGAAACGTTCGGGGTGGAGGACGTCATGTTTAGTATCACAAGACATTCATCATAGTAAGCAAAGTAATGAACAACCATTTCATTAGAAAGAAAGTGTTTACAATGTGTGTGTTCACAAAACATAGAGTACGTAAGCAAACAACAAAACAAGACTTGCAGCTATACCGCTCCATCTTTTGAATTCCCAGTGCGAGTACATGTCTACTAGTTCCTTGAGAATACAAGTTATTTGAAAGAGTTTATCAGCAATTAAGCTGGTGAGTTCATAAGATTTTAGTGATGTAAGTAAGTTGTAGAAAGTTGTTGTAAATTGTAGTTGGAAAATATAGTAAGTTGTAAGTTATGTAAAGTGTAAGTTATGTTTAGAAAAGTTCGCCTGTTCCTCCAAAAAAATCCCATATTTCCTACTTTGATGAAAGATAAGTAAAAATGACGTTATAATCCTTTCTATGAGTACTAAATGGATACAAGTTATATAAAAGCCAGAGTAAACAAGCAATCAGTTGTGTGTATCTGCCCTAAGCCCACAACCAAACAAGGAACAGGGAATGAGGCGGATGACACACATCTCATTGGTTGTTAGATCCTTGTTGTATATAACCCTAGCATATTCCCTTGGTACTCAGGGAGTTAACTGTAACAATTCCTTTATAATTTATGAAAAGATTCTTTAAGAAAACTCTTATTTCTTATAATAATATAGTAACCACAGTATTTCCTTCTATAATCGCTTAGTTTATACTAGCTATATCTAATCTAATATCGAATAGATAGTTAATTGTGTGAATCTGCCCTAAGCCCAGAACCAAACAAGGAACAGGAAATAAAGCGGAAAGCACACATCCAACTACCTATTGGATATTAATTATATATAACCTTCAATGTATAAACGAAGGTATTATAGAGTTAACTACCTAAGGTCCTTTAAAAGGATGGTTTAATAAAATGGATTCAACCTCTTTACTGGTAAGTTTCTAGTTTTGTATATCCAAAGTTCTGATTTGAAAAGTATGTTTTGTATTAGAAAATTGTGCATTGAATTAGTGTCCTATGACCTGACCCATACCTGGTATCCCTTCTGATGACTTAATGTGTACGGAACATATCTATAAGTAAAATCGAATTGATAATAGGCTGGGTGAATCTGCTCTAAGCCCACAACCAAACAAGGAACAGGAAATAAAGCGGAAAGCACACATCCTATTACCTGTCGAATCCTACTTATATATATCCCTTGATGTATACATTAAGGAATCATAAGGTTAGCATTATGGTCCTTTTCTACTGAATGTACTAGACCCGACTATTCTGTTTGTCGTTTGTAAAATGTAAGTACTGTAGTATTGTATATAGTAACTACTATTGTACTAATTGCCTTAAATTGATTATTAAGGTATAATGTGATGGCTAGATCCCATACTAAACGCTCTCCATGTCAAAAGATTCTGGGAATCAAACGCGACCTCTGCAATCAATTGCAAGCCGTGAACATCCACATTAAAATTATATGATCATGTATACCCAATATAATTATCACCTTTTGTTTAAAACAATGTGTTAGTGATTCATTGGTATAGTTAGACCCTGTAAGTGTTCCATGCTATAGCAAATTAGTGTGTTCGTTCTGTTTTAGTATCTTAGTATCTTCTCTTGTTATAGTATCTTAGTATGTTCTTTTTGTTATCGTGTATTGTATCTAGTATGAACTGAACCTCTAAACTATACCCCTTATAGTTTACTAATGTTTTACTTGAACTGTTATTGAAAAGTCTCATTTTACTACCAAGTTATGCTTGTACTTTAAAAACAGAGTTTTGTTAAACTATAAAGCAACATAACTTTAAAAGAGTTTTTGAATTGTTTTGATCACTTATAGCAGACATAAGCAACATTTTAAAAGATGTTTATAAAAAACAATTACATAATTATCATTGTGTTCAACTTGTATTCCCCCCTTCAAAGCATTTAAAACAGTTAAAAGATTCATTACAGGGTATGAACTCACCTGATGTGGGTGATTCAACGAATACGCGTGTAAGGATGAGAAGTTCCACGAATGAAGTCCTGAGACTTAACAAGTCCTAAATGACATATATTGGCATGAATATAGTGTTTATAAGCAACTATATGAAAGGAAACACCTTCCGGGACTAGGAAACACTTTGACCAAGTGTAACATTCACATGTGATTGGGCTAAGGTAGGAGGAATGACTCTAACATGAGTTTACTACCATGGGTTTACATCCCAAAGGATTTTACGCCCGTAAACTCATGGTCAAACATGCATAAGTGTTGGTTTGAAGGCTAGGGAAGCTTGAGGAACTTTTGCTCTACACAAGGATGAGAAAGACCCACTCATTGGAGAGTGTTGAGGTGTTTACGACCCAAAGGAGTTTACTTCTAGCCGTAAACTCTCTAAATGGTCATATTTAGGATCTTAAAGGTAAGGAGTCTCAAGCGTTCAAGTGTTCTAAGGTTATGCAAGAGTCTAGATGTGTTTAAGGTCCATAATTTGACCATATTTGGAGTTTACGACCAAGGGTGTTTACTCTTGGCATCATATTTAAACGGAAAACGGACAATATCAAATATTTCATACCTATGAATGCCATGCATCGCCTGCCCAAGAAGCAACTTGACATATGCAAGACCGCAGTGGAAAGATCAAAACACACTACTGCGGAAGTCAAGTTTGAGATCTCTAGAAGAATCTTGTGGCTGGAAAATGTTAGAAAATTTTGGTGGATTTTGATCAAGTTTCTCAAACTTGATAATTGAACCAAAGTTAAAAAAGGTCACTTGGGGGGAAATTGTTGAAACATGAAAGTGACCCTTTTGAACTTATCTACTGCAACGGTTCAGTACCCGCAGCCAATTCAGCACCGGAGTCAATCTCTACAACTGAGACCCCAACCATTCTCAATCAGCAACATCCGGAGTATTCAAGTCTTACTTATCCGCAGTCTTAGTTATTAATTACTATGTAATTCACTCTATTGTCCAGCATGTCTTGCATGACTGCTCATAGAGTTGTTCTTTTCCAAACTCTATAAATAGAGACTCTTTCTTATGTATTATGAACTGGTGTACTTGTGATATATGTGAGTGTGAAAACTCTTAACTTCTTAATACACAAGATTTCTCATCTTTCTTATCTTCATCAGTTATCTTTCTTATTTTTATCACACTCAAACTGCTACTGGAACATAACCTCTCTTCGGAGCAAGTCTTTTAGACTTAATCACTAAACTTGATCTCGCTTACTAACTTGGAGTGACTGCATTTCTTGTTATGAATCAGTTTAAGTGTATTCTTGATATAACTTTTGTCATTTATCTTTCTTTACTTTCCACAAGTAACTATCTAACTATCTAACTATCTAACTTTATTATTGTTGAGCTTTTAGATCCTTAGAGATTAACTATTCCGCAATTAACTTGTTCTAACGTTTGTTCAAGTGTGTCTCCAAGTTTTTCTCTCAACAACTGGTATCAGAGCCAAAGTGGTTGCTTTTTGGATATCGAAACTCTGATTTTCTCATTAAGCTTTCTATACCACTAAACCTCATTTCTAAAAAAAAAACAATAAAAATGGCACAATCGTTATCTCTGAATGTCTCCAATAGTGTTGGTGGTTCTAACCGAGCCCCAATACTAGTAGCAAATGAATATCATCACTGTTCACAAAGAATGGAGAGGTACTTAAGAAGATTGGGTAGAGATGTATGGAGATCCGTGGAAGAAGGACCACATGTTCCAGTTCTTACACCAATCCAAACTGACGGTGCTGCAACCAGACTAGGAGGAGGTCAACCAACTATGAGCCGTCCTACCAAAGATGATCTCAATAAAATGGAAAATGATGTTGTTGCTTTTTATGAAATTTCATGTGGTGTTGCTCCTGACAACTTTGATATTATCATAAACTGCAAGTCAGCCAAAGAGATATGGGATGTACTCAAAAACCTGTACGAAGGCTTAGAACAAGCACAAGATAAGAAGCTCACGACCGCACTCAACGACTTCAACAACTTCAAAGCTCATGCTGGTGAAATTTTGGGAGACTCCATCAAAAGATTCAACCTAATAGTCACAAAGTTATCAAATGCTGGTACCATCCGCAGCAACCATGAAACCAATCTCCAATTCCTTAATGGTCTAGGAAGACATTGGACTACAGCCAAAATGATAGTCCAAGGTGACAGAAAGATTCACTCTTTATCACTCTACAAACTTTATGGAGAACTTCAAGCACAAGAATCCACTGTACTCAAAGACTGTGCTGACTTCGGGGGACCACTTGCACTCATAGCACAAGCTCCACCGCAGTCACCTTACTCTTCATCGTGTGACACCCCACCACAGTCATACGAAGCAGATTCTGAGTATGTTGATGAAGAAGAGTTTCAGAAGGCTATTGCTCTAGTTAGCCAACAGTTCAACCGCATACCACCTTCCTCTTTTCGCAAGAATCAACAATTCAACAAACCACCATTCAACCGTAACTTCGGTCCTCAGAACAACAACTCTCAGTATTCTAAAGTCTCTCAGAACAATCAACCCAAGGAGGTACCGCAGTCTCCTCAGAACAATGACTCTGGTACTCAATCAGAAGACAAGACTGATGTTGTAATTTGTCACAAATGCAACAAAGAAAATCACTTCGCAAAAGACTGTAAGGCCAACGTAGTCAAGGACAGAGCATTCTATCTCAGAATGGCTCAAGAGTTAGAAGAAAAAGAAAAAGCAAGGGCATATGTGGCTCAAGTTAAACGAGACCATCAAGTTTGGTCATCAGGAGATGAAGAAGATACCATCAGCTGTGTTACAAGAAAAGGAAAAATCTGCATGCTGGCTACTACAGATGATGATGGGTCAGTAATGTTGAACAAAAACTACTGCTACATGGCGAAAGATGGGACCCTAAGCATCGTTGAATAGGTAAAACTCGTGATTCAAACTTTAAATTATAGCATGCATGATTGTCAACCCTACATAGATGATCTTAATGACACTTGTGTTGCCGTCCTTTCAGACTATAACAAAGCCTTAGATGAGAAGAACATAGCGTCCCAAGAGATGTTCCACGTGAGAGGAAGACTGGATAACAAGAGACTTAAGATGGAAATGCTAGAAAGAGATCTAGAGTTAGAGAAAGATGCTAGAATGTTAAGTGAAACTCAATTAGAAATAGCCTTGAATCAAAAAGATTTAGCTCAGAAAGAAATTGTACGCTTGAATCTTTTAATTGAAAAACTGTTTAATGAAAGTGAGGCTATTGAAAATTTGGTAAACAATGGAACCGTAGACAATACATATAATTGGGGTTGGTCTAATGGATATCCTACCGCAATGGATTCCTCACCCCAGTTCAACAAAGACAGAGTGTATGTCCCTCCTGATAGAGAATTTCATTTCCCTGTCAATGACAAGACTTTTCCCGAGGATATTAAAACTCACTTCGGTAGATTACACAATTTGAGCAATAATTGTGTCATTGAGGAAATTGTGCCTGAGGATTCTAGTCACATACGTGATCAAATTCCCATCTGTGGTACAACTCACTCCATTTCTCAACCTTCATCCGAAGTTGATGAAGAAATTGTCGTTGAAGGCACCGAAGTCTCAGAGGACTTTCCATCCTTGTCCTCAAACTATAATCAATTGTCCCAGAAATGTCCCACCGCAGTCTCATCTAAAAACTACTCTGCAATAGTCAAGTCATCTTCACCACAGTTAAAAAACATTGACTGCAACTCTTTAGTTCAAGGAACTACAACTCTTCAAACGATTTTTCAAGAATTGCCTATAGAAAATTTTGAGGTAGGCCAATGCTCTCAAATTCCAGAATCTTCAAGTTCTGATGATTCTAGCCCACGTTTTCAAAATATTCCAAAAGGTTCCAAGAAACCGCAGTTGAATAACAATGACTGCGGTTCACCAAAATTCTTGGCAAAAAGAGCTTTCAAAGAGGAAGTCAGATTTCAAAACAAAGGGAGACAAAGTTTTTCAAAAAAATAGAAAACAAGTGAGAATTCCTAAATCCAGGAGTCCAGAAAAATTTGTTCTCACAAATTATATGTCAAAAAATTCTTCTTTCATGAAAACAAACAAAAAGAAAATTTCAGTTTCAAAAGTCACCTCTGACACAACCCAAAAAGGTGTCAAACCTTTCAGAAACTATGTTTTTCAGATCTACTCTTCAACTGACCCAAAATGGAAAGGAGTTTTACCCACTCCAACACTTTCAAGATCAAATCAAAACAAATGGAAAGGAATTTTATCAAATCCACCTAGAGCAAACCAAAGATTTACATGTATGAAACCTTGTTCAAAACAAACTTTTCAGAACTCAAACGTCAAATCTTTCAAAAGTTACCCACCTCGGACCAATTTCAAGTCCAACACACCCCATAAACCGCTGACCAAGCACAATGTCAGATTCAATGACAAACCCTTTTTTTGCAAATGTCAGTGCAGCTGTCAAAGGTTTTTATCTCATGTCAAGTCAAATCAAAGACAGAAATCTCCCACTTTTCAGAAAACTCGTAACAATCCAAATCTAAACAAACACCTAGGACTCGGTTTGAATAATGACAAAAGACCTATCCATGCAACCTCGGACCATGCACCATTCAAGAATACATCAATCATCCCTGGCTCCAAACTTGTTTGGATGCCTAAACCGACCGTTTAAATCTCAGGCTTTGTGCAAGGAGGAACAAGAAGAAGAATGGTTAATTGACAGTGCCTACTCCTTGCACATGACCGGAAGGTTAGAGTACCTTCGGGATTTCAGACCTATATGCAATGGTGGAAATGTCATGTTTGGCAACAATGCAAACGGTATCATCCGAGGTTACGGTGTTCTCACTACGGGGAACTTTTCTATTCAGAAATTTGCTTATGTAGAAGGTCTTAAACACAATCTTATCAGTGTTGGCCAACTATGTAAGGCAGGACAACGTGTTGAATTTGATAATCAATTCTGTTACATAATGATGAATGATCGCAGCACCTGCTTAATCAAGTCAAGCTGCGAAGGCACGATGTACCCTCTTGATGTTTCTCTTATCATTGGCAAACCGCAGCTATGTTTTATGTCCAAAGCTATATCCGAAGTCTACTGGCTATGGCACCGCAAGCTCGCTCATCTCAATTTTCGCTACATCAACAATCTTGTCACAGGAGAACTGGTCTGTGGTCTCCCTATTCTCAAATTCAGCAACGAAACTCTTTGCCCAGCGTGCGAATGCGGTAAGCAATCCAAAGCAAGTCACCCTCTGATAATGGATTCTTCTATCTCTGAACCACTGGAGCTACTACACATAGATCTCTGCGGTCCCTCAACCGTAGTCAGTCTTCACCACAAAAAATATATACTGGTTATTGTTGATGACTATACATGCTTCACATGGGTCTTCTTTCTTAGACTCAAATCAGAGACATCGCAGATCTTCATTAACTTCATCAAAGAAATCGAACTTCAAATCAAGCTTCCAGTCAGACGCATCTGCAGTGATAATGGAACTGAGTTCACTAATCATCTTCTGACCATTTTCCTAGTTTCCAAAGGCATCTCTCACAATTTTTCAGCACCCTATACATCGCAACAAAATGGCGTAGTAGAGAGAAGAAATCGCACACTCGTTGAAGCAGCCAGATCCATGCTTAACTTCGCCCAACTTCCTCTCTATTTCTGGGCCGAAGCAGTAGCAACCGCATGCTTTGTTCAAAATCGAAGTATTGTGTGCAAGCGTCTCAATAAAACGCCATATGAAGGGCTCAACAATCGCAAACCCAATGTTCGTTTCTTTCATATCTTTGGATGTAGATGCTTCGTGATCAACAACAGAGATCAACTCACTAAGTTTGCACTGAAGTCTGACAAATGTATCTTCCTTGGTTATTCCACTAACAAGGTTGCATATCGAGTGCTCATCAGAAGAACAAGGTTGATTATTGAAAGCTTTGATGTGAAATTTGATGACTCTTACATCCGCAGTGCTCCTCCATCCACCGAAACAACTGCAATCATGGAAAGTGACATTCCAACCACTTCTCGACTTCTAAATCTAGTTGAAATCAGCTATGATGACCTGTTTGATCCCATTGAAACGGCGAAACTATCCGAAGTCCTAGTGTCATCCACAGCTCAACAACAACATGTCGACGTATCTGGACCTTCTTTATCTGAAGTAGTATCTCTCAATACTTCCACCTCTCCGGTTGAGGGGGAAAGCCCTTCTCCGAATATTGCTACAACCGTTGAGATTCCAGTACCTGATGCTGCTTACATTCCTACCCGAAGTGAAGTCTCACCATCAATCGAACCTTCGAACGACTCAGATGACGAACTCATAGAGAATATTGACACTATATCCGATCCCAGAATTGTCACTCTTTCATCTGCATTCCAGGGGGAACCTTCTCAGGTTCCAGAGGAACTCTCATCCTTAATCCAGGGGGAACCTCAATCTCTGCCAACTCCTCAAGAAAACTCTGCTTCAATCATTCAAGATGATTCAGCAGGATGTTCTCAAGTCCAGGGGGAACTGCCTTCCCCAACCGCAGATTCCAATTATATCCAATGCCACGTCTTCATGTATGGACAAAAGACCATCCACCAGGTCAAATTATCGGCAATCCATCAGCAGGTATCCAGACTCGGTCTTCCAAAGATTTATCTGACCATTGTCATTATACAGCATTTATGTCTTTAGTTGAACCTCGAACTATCAAAGAAGCTCTGCTTGAACCAGATTGGATAGTTGCAATGCAAGAAGAATTAGAAGAATTTGAAAGAAACAAAGTATGGCAACTTGTTCCTCTTCCACATGGTCATACTATTGTCGGTACAAGATGGGTTTTCAAGAACAAGCTAGACGAATCTGGCTCAGTCATTCGAAACAAGGCAAGACTGGTTGCCAAGGGCTATAGTCAACTAGAAGGCATTGACTACGATGAAACGTATGCTCCGGTAGCACGAGTGGAAGCCATCCGGATCTTTCTAGCATACGCAGCCCACAAAAATGTCAAGGTACACCAAATGGACGTTAAGAGTGCCTTCCTCAATGGTGAACTAAAAGAAGAAGTTTACCTTCAGCAACCTCCAGGATTTGAAAACGATGAATTTCCAGACTACTGCTATAAGCTCGAAAAAGCAGTTTATGGCCTGAAACAAGCTCCAAGAGCTTGGTATGAGACACTCTCTTAATTTCTTGTCTCATCTGGTTACAAAAGAGGAGTGATTCATCCCACATTATTCAGAAAAGCAAATGGTGACCACCTTATGATGGTACGAATATATGTGGATGATATCATTTTTGGGTCTACTGATCAAGATATGGTAGATGAATTTGCAAAGCTCATAACCAACAAATTCAAAATGAGCATGAATAGAGAAATCAACTTCTTTCTAGGTCTTCAAGTCAAACAAATTCAGCAAGAAATTTTCATTCATCAAGAAAAATACACCACAGAACTTCTGAAGAAATACTCAATGGATAACTGCTCTTCTGCTAAAGTCCCTATGGCCTTCGGATATAAGATCTCTGCGGATCCCTCTAGTGAACCTGTGGATCACAAGACTTATAGAGGCATCATTGGTTCACTAATGTACCTCACCGAAAGCAAACCTGACATTGTCTTTGCAACTGGTGTATGTGCAAGATACCAGGCTGATCCAAAAGTGTCTCACATGACCGCAGCCAAACAAATTCTCCGGTATCTTAAAGGAAGAAAATCTATGGGTTTATGGTATCCTGCAGGCAACAACTTCAGTCTTCAAGCCTTCACCGATGCGGATCATGCAGGTTGTAAGCTCGATAGAAAAAGTACTTCAGGTGGATGTCAATTTCTAGGCGGAAGACTTGTAAGCTGGTCTTCAAGAAAACAAACGTGTGTATCCCTATCTACCGCAGAAGCAGAATATGTAGCCACAGCCAGCTGTTGTTCCCAAGTTCTCCGGATGAAGACACAATTACTAGACTACGGGTACAGAATGCTGCGGATACCAATTTACTGTGACTCAGAAAGTGCTATAGCTATCTCTCATAATCCTATTCAGCACTCCAAAACGAAACACATTGAGTTACGGTACCATTTCATCAAAGATCATATTTTGAAAGGTAATATTGAACTCATCTTTGTTCCTACTCATGAAGAGATTGTTGATGTTTTTATAAAAGCTCTTGACTCTTCAAAACTCAATACATTCTTACAAATGTTGGGAATGATGAATCCGGACCCACAGTTCTTTTTGAAGTGTTAGCTACCGCAGACCATCTTTGGTCCCCATTACGGTTCTAACTGAGAATTACATATGATAGATGGTTTTGATACCGCAATCTAGGTACCGCAACCATATGTCATACGTATCTCTCACAGGTCTTAATGTTCCTTTATTTCTAAATTTTGTACAAGTTTTTGTCTCATAGATTCTCCAAAATCTTTCTTTCTCATCCTCAATGGAGTTTCTCAATAGCTTTGATGAATTCATCCGCAACCATCTCAAATAAATTCCAACTGATTCATTAACTCTTCAATCCTTTTGTGCTATTTAATGATCCTTCATTAAATAAAATACAAACATTCCTTTTAGAAACTGTCACTTTACCTTTCTTAATAAACCCCGTATCAGACCTATTTTAGGGATGATGCCAAAAAGAATGATTCCCAAATCGATCCTTTTTCAACTTGTCCTTTCCTCTCCCAAACACGTCCAATCAGTTTCAACTTTCTCTCTCATCGACCCATGATTACCTGACGTATAACCATATGTCCACTCCACCATTAAATGCAAATCCTCCTTTTAAGATTTCTCAAGTCTCTTCAAAAAACCATTTCATATTTTTGTGGTTGAGATTCAATTCCAGAATCGTTGATTCCCCCCAAAACCCCATTCAACTTTTTACCCCCTTTTATCATTTACCTAGGGTTAAAATCCTTTTACCCCGCTTTATAAACCCTTCTTCTTCTCTATAATCGTTTACGCTCTTTGATAATCGATTACTCTCTCAACTCTCCAAGAACTCACAAAAGCTCTCAAGAACTTCCATCTCATAACTCTCAATGGCGAAATCTGGTGCATCTAAGAAGCAATCCAAGGCTTCAAGTTCAATGAATCAAACCGGTTCCACATCACCAACAATCGCTTCAAGCAACTTCAGGGCTGTGTTTGACGATCATCCTTCTTATAATGCTCCAACAAAACTGATGATCAAGTATCTCAAAAACCACATCCTTTTGGCCCGTTCGACGCATTCACCGATGTCGTTCCTGTTTCTAAACTTTTCAAATGTGCTCTGTCTGCATACAGACCAATGGAAAATCCTCACGAAGTGCATCTGAACCTCGTCAACAATTCCTTGGTCATCTTGACCAAAGAAAAATTCTTAACCTCCATTAACCTGTTAATCCATCCCTCCATCAAAATCTTCAATCCATCCTTATCCGATATCACTACCACACTGTACCAAATGGGTTACTAGAAACCAATCCGAGGGGTTGGTGAGTTTAAGAAAAATCAGCTGCCTGCGGTTTGGCAGTTTGTATGCCACTTCGTCATCTGATGTCTATCTGGCAGAACTGGAGGCATTGACAACATGGGACTCAAGCTCCTTGAACTTGTATGGAGCATCTTCACCGGCCGTGATGTCAACTACGGTCAAATTCTTTGGGATGATTTCCTCCAGTACATTCCCAAAGGACAACCAAAGGAAAACCCAACCGAGCTCACTTTTGCTCGCTTTTGGTCTCTGTGTATTTCTGATTTGCATGCGGATGCTGGTCTCGACGTGGGAAGTGACATCAATTTCTTTGTCACTAAGGATCTCAAAAGGTATACTCCTTCCTCCGATCAAACTACTTTTGGACCTATCTGTAGGCTCCCCACACACGTTCTTTCACTGCTTGGTCTTGAGACTGCTGATGTCCCAGATCATATTGAGGCCACGGAGGGTATTATCCCATACCCTTCTACCCCACCTCTTCCTTCTTCAACTATTCTTCCTGAGGGTACCGCAGCCCCCTCTGCCACTACACTCTCTAACCTTTCTCAACGGAGAAAATCAGTAGCTTCTAAAAAGAAAGCTACAACACCTAAAAAGAAAGCTCCAAAACAAACCGCACCCACCAAGAAACGTAAAACCAAAACCACCACTATATCGAGCAGTGACTCTGAGGCAGATAGACAACCAATATCTATCCTCAAGAAAAGAAAGACAACTGAAACTACTATCCATATGCGTGACCGGACTGATACTGAAGTCTCTCAAAAGGCTCCGGTAGTCCTTGGGATGGCCGCACATCCATTCGATACCACCATCGAATACCACTCAAACTCATCTTGTGAGATTGTTTCATCCTTATCTTCTTCTGAACGTGGAGATAGCCCCCCAGTTGGATCTCAAGTAGATAAAACTGGTAATCACCCTAAGGTCTCCAGGGCTTCCAGGCTGCACATCTTTTATTCTAAGGAGTTAGACTCCATCCTCTTGCAAGTATCCCAAACACTACAAACACCACTCCATCCGCAGGGCATCTCTTTCGCCCATGCCAGAACTGGGCCGAGGCCAAACTTGACCACGGGTCAAGGAGACCAAGGAAGCCCAGGAAATCCTACTCTGCTTACATCTGTATCAGGTGGTTTAGGCACGGTGAGCACTAATGTGCAAGGATCCGCGAACCCAAGGGACACCTTGGTGCGACAAGGAATTGACGATGAAGACTCGAATGATTCTTGGAGTCGGTATCAACCAACCACCGATGCTGAAATCAAGAAGTATGCTACTTTCAAAAGGGCGTTCCAAGCCAGCAAGGAGCAGCAGGTCAAACAACAAAAGTAGAAGGAGTAAGAAATTCAGTCTGTAGCCAGATACTAGGCAAATGCCATCAGCAACGCCCACACTGCTGCAACAATTCTTAAGGTTCAGACTTGGATGGACCAAATGGCTGAAACTGTGTTGAAATCCCAAGCCTCAACCGTAGCCGCAGGTACATCAAATGTTCTTCCTTTTTCACCTCCTATTCCACCTACCGCAGTCAACCCATCTTAAGACAAAGAGCCAGCTATTGAACTCAGCTCGGCCCCAAAATTCGGCTTTGACGATGAAGACATCCAAGAGGTCAACAAACCGAATCCATCAGATGATGACCTCATGATGTTCGAGGAAGAAGAAGAATCCAGCGGTTCTCAGCACTCCACTTCTAAGCCTAAAGAAAAGAAGAAGAAAAAGAAGAAAGATGCGGTCACTCGTAAAGAATTCCTCAACCTTCAAGCCAAAGTTGATCAAATTTTGGCTGCTGTTAAGCCTACCCAACCTCCACCAGAAGATCTCCCAGGACCGCAATCCTTGATTGAGCGCATCGAACGACTAGAAACAAGAGAGCGTATGGCCGCTGAGCGCATCTCTCTCAAAGTAGAGATGGGAATACGATCTCTCGACACCAACCACAGGGCCGACCATCAAGATTTCATGGCCGCAGCGGAACGCCTCATCACTGAGGTCACCGCAATTAAACAAGGCTTACAAACAGCCATTGCGGATCAAGTTGCCCAGTCCCAAAAGGCAATAGAGGAAACTCATACTGCCTATGAGTCCACGATTTCTATTCTTCATGCAACAATCGCCCGCATGCAGAAATCCCTCACATCAAACTTTCATGGCCCAAAGATACTGCAACTCACAAAGGATATTCACAAGCTGCTCTTCAACTCTGCCGTTCCAAACAACTCCCAACTGGCCGAATCAATGAAAGCACACTTTGTTGAGGTTTGTGCCAAAGTTGATGGATTGAAACAATGGCTTGAGGAAGCACCAGGGTTGCATTCCTCAAGAGGGGGAAGTGATAGAGAAGACGATCACGGTGAGTGCTCAAACACATCCATCCGACGGAGCCCTCCAATCACCACAAATAAAATTCCCACTCCGCAGCCTTCCCCTCCACCATCTCAAAATATTTCATCTCTCCACTCATCACCCAAAAACAACATAAACCGTCCTCTGACGTCTCCTCATCTAAAGAATCTTAAGAAATATATGTCATCAGAAAGCTCTACAGATTCTCCTGCCACTGCCTAGAGGAAACATGACTAGAAAGTAGCCAAGCTAGCCGAAATTATATGGAGAGAATGCGGTTTTGACACTATGATTGATGAATCACTGATCAACTCATGGGTCAATCCTCTCCGCAGGCTACTTGATGAAGACTACACTCCCCACCTCACATATGTTGAACCACCATCAGATGGTTATTGGGATATTCTAATTTCTCCCAATGCCAAGTACTTTGTTGTCTTTGACTCCTTCGACCGCAGTCTTCCTGATCACAAGCGTTTGCCAATGGAATTCGAAAGACTGACTCGATTATATGCGAAGCATGGCTCTTCAGTGGAAAACATTTGGTCTAACAATAGACCATCCGCAGTGAAGAACTACAAGATGCGGAAGTTTATGAAAGCAGACTTTGCTCAATTCACTCTGACCAGAAGAGAGCATGATTACATCCGCACCCAGGCAGACTTCCCCTGCATGAACACTGAAGAAATATTTCTCATTGCCAGAGTTTTTCAGAAAGAGGCAGAGAAACATTCTAAGATGCAGATAGCTCTCGACAAAGCCAAATCCTTCCTCAAGGAAACTGTCTGTGACTTTGCGAAGATTGATGCGGACATCTACCCCACCATTGTCAAGAAATTTGACCTTCCACCACTTGAACAAGTGCCAATGCTTACAGAAGGTTTTGAAGAAAGATCTCTAGGCGCAACCAACTTCCCAGATCTTGGCATCATATTCAAACGGAAAACGGACAATGTCAAATATTTCATTCCTATGAATGCCATGCATCGCCTGCCCAAGAAGCAACTTGACATATGCAAGACCGCAGTGGAAAGATCAAAACACACTACTGCGGAAGTCAAGTTCGAGATCTCTAGAAGAATCTTGTGGCTGGAAAATGTTAGAAAATTTTGGTGGATTTTGATCAAGTTTCTCAAACTTGATAACTGAACCAAAGTTAAAAAGGGTCACTTAGGAGGAAATTGTTGAAACATGAAAGTGACCCTTTTGGACTTATCTACCGCAACGGTTCAGTACCCGCAGCCAATTCAGCACTGGAGTCAATCTCTACAACTGAGACCGCAACCATTCTCCATCAGCAACATCCGGAGTATTCAAGTCTTACTTATCCACAGTCTTAGTTATTTCCTTACTATGTAATTCACTCTATTGTCCAGCATGTCTTGCACGACTGCTCATAGAGTTGTTCTTTTCCAAACTCTATAAATAAAGACTCTTTCTTATGTATTATGAACTGGTGTACTTGTGATATATGTGAGTGTGAAAACTCTTAACTTCTTAATACACAAGATTTCTCATCTTTCTTATCTTCATCAGTTATCTCTCTTATCTTTATCACACTCAAACTGCTACTGGAACATAACTTCTCTTCGGAGTAAGTCTTCTAGAATTAATCACTAAACTTGATCTCGCTTACTAACTTGGAGCGATTGCCTTCCTTGTTATGAATCAGTTTAAGTGTATCCTTGATATATCTTTTGTCATTTATCTTTCTTTACTTTCCGCAACTAACTATCTAACTATCTAACTATCTAACTTTATTATTGTTGAGATTTTAGATCCTTAGAGATTAACTATTCCGCAATTAACTTGTTCTAACGTTTGTTCAAGTGTGTCTCCAAGTTTTTCTCTCAACAGTCCATAGCCTCTGTGCTCGAACTTGGTCTGCTGGATAAGTGGTATTTCGTGACGGTCTGCGGACATCTGACGATAAGGTTTTGGAGGACAAAGTACTCTTCGCACGAGTAATTTGGGGTTTAGAAAATGAAAGATAAAACTGAGGTTTAGGTCGGACTGTCGATACGAAAGACGAAGGCTTCGAGAACTTGACGATCGAGGCGATAAAAACATATGAACTTAGTATGGTGAGGACCACGCCAACTCATGAAGAATGATAGTAACGGACTCTTTACCGAGCAAAGTTTTGGCCAATCTGGAAGAAACGTCTGCTATACGATGATGTATCCCTAGTGTGTTCGACAACGTACTCTTAGTGTGTTCAACAATATACTCCTAGTGTGTTTTGACAATGTACTCTTAGTAAATGTTCTAGTGCTTTCTGGTTTCCCTTTGATGTTATCACTCCTATGTATCGTACCGCTATGTGCGAGTACATACAATGAAAGTGCTTTGATATCTGGTGATGATACTTTATATCATGATCCTCCTCGGTACCACTACGATCGCCCGCCATATACAAGTTATGAATAATTAAGATAAATATGACGGTTGACTGAGTAACTCTGCCTTGAATCCACAACCAAACAAGGAACAGGATTTAAGGCGGAATCACTCACTCTAAGTCTGCGACATCTTAGTCATGCATAACTCTGATGTATATGTTAAGCCATCATAGCTTCTCGAAACGGATCCTTTAGTTCACTTGAATACTGTGATCTATTTCCATATGTGGGTTATTATAATTACTTTTAAGTGTTTTCCCCCAAGTTTTAATCTTATATATAAATATAAATTAATTTATTTTAAAGTAATTACTAAGTCGAAAACGTACCGCTGCTCGTTGGCGACTCCGGGGTTGATTCTCTTGCGGTGATCATTAGAATGCGTCCATCTGCACCTGAGTTCTTCACTATCGGGCAGTCCTTCTGGTAGTGTCCAGTCTCGCCACAGCCATAGCAGGATTGATTTTCTTCAACTCCGGGGACTTGGGAGATCGGTTGAGCCGGTGCCCTGCAGAAACGGACTGTGTGTCCCTTTCTATGGCAGTTCAGACACTGCATTTCTCGGCATACTCCGGTGTGGTGATAGTTGCACTTTCCACACTTCGGGAGGGTTCCAGCATACCTACTAGAAGGTGCTGGAGCAACAGGTGTTGTAACGGCGTACATAGTACTCACTTGTTGCTCTTGCGGGGGTTCTTGTGTTGTTCGCTTCTTCTTCTTTTTGTTCCCCGTCTTTTGATTATAGTCCTCTCCCTTTGATGGATCGGGAACGAGGACTCCTACACCATGGCGGACTCCATGGTCAATGAGTCGTTGTGCTAGGCGTTTGGCTCTATCAAATGTGGTGGTGTTAGAAGACAACACATCTCCTTGGGTCGGAGCAACTAGAGCCCAGATGTATCTTTCTATCTTCTTGCTATCCGGGGTAAGCATCCCAGGGCATAGTGCTGCCAGGTCACAAAACATGTCAGTGTAGGCCATTATGTCTGATTCGACCATCTTGAGCTCCCATAGTTCTTGTTCCAGCTTTTGTACTTCGCCTCTTCGGCAGTACTCTTCCAGCATTAACTCTTTTAGGTTTTCCCAACCTATTGAGTTAGCCACTAATAGGGTCAGTGACTTAACATGGTTGTTCCACCATGTCAGGGCTCTGTTTGAGAAGGTGCAGGCAGCAAACTTTACTTTGCTCCCTTCTGGGCACGAACAGATTTCGAAGACCAAATCTGTTTTCTCGAACCATCGCATCAGAGCGATGACTCCACCATTTCCATTAAAGGAAAGGGGTTTGATGTTGATGAAGTCCTTGTAGGAGCACTCCCTCGAGCGTATAGGGACCTCACTTTGAGTAGAAAGAACATGTGTTCCATCTCCGCTGGAACTGGTAGGGTGATATGCAGCCATGGTTGTTGCCATAGCCATAGCTACTGCAACAATCAGAGTTGCCGCATCGATTTGTGGAGAAGGTGTTGGAGTTATCAAAGTGGTGCGTCCGTTTGATCTGCGAGGAGGCATCTTTGCTAAAAGAATACAAAGATGAGACTGAATAAGTCTAGAGCAATGGACACAAGCCGAAAGCTAAAATGACAAGGTTATCCTAGTTCTGGGTGTATCTGATCCTGACTTCCACAGGGTTCTGGAAACAATTCATAAAAAAGTCTATACCAAATGAACTTTATGAATTATAAATGGCTATCCTCGAATGAATATCTGTTACTTGAATAACTTTTACCAGTTGCATGTAAAGCAAATAATCCTAACACATAGGGTGAGTAGTGTTTCCACTAACTCATTAAGTTAACCAAGATTATTAGTTATTAGTGTGACGCATATGACATCCTGGTTACTTCTGCTGATCCCTCCTTGAGAACTTCTTTTATATTTGGAACGTCCAAAAATTCAAGACTAAAAATTTCTTTTAATAAAACATTACTTAAAGCAAAATCATCAATCCAAAATATAATTAGAGTATTAATTTCCAAAACACATGTTCGTTATCAGAGTAAAACATTCCCAGGCTGTCTAATCTATGGTGTGTACCATGCGATCACCCCGAGCTCTTCCCTCCGCTACCGGAAGTACCTGAAATCAAAACTGAAAACCATAAGCATAAAGCTTAGTGAGTTCCCCAACCTACCACATACCATGCATAACCACATACTGCACATACTAGGCCACACCCGCTATTCTGGGCCTCGCCCCTGCCTCGGGCCTCGCCCGCTACAACGGCCCTGCCGCTCCAGGCCTCGCCTGGCTTCGATCCCCGCTCGGATACATATCTGTTTCACTTAGGCCTCGCCTGTCATTGGGCCTCGCCCGCCAACAAATACTAACACATAAACATATCGTAACAGATACACACTAAAAGTACACTACCGAATCCTGTTCTAAAGGCCTCGCCTATCTTGGGCCTCGCCCATGTCCTACAACTGGTGAGTCATGGAACCCCGTCCACACTCCTACTGGTAGTGAGATATGGGCCCAACCAACACTCACTCTTTCCCTAACTTGGGCATCGCCCCTGTTCTGATGCTAATGATATGTGGAACACCATCCACACTCTACTATTGGTGAGGCACGAGACCTCGCCCACACTCACCTCCCTACCAAGCACATACATGTATCACACAGACAACAAGTATAAACTATCATATAAACCATTCCTTGGGCACCCGCCCGCTATCCTTGGACCTCGTCCTGAATATCATACTAGCATACTGTGCCTAAGGCTAACCCCCGGGTCTTCTACTCATAACTACATGGGCCAACATTGTGGCCTTAGACCCATTCACACAAAGGGAAACTCACCTGCACTTGTTGATCTTGCTAATAACCCCTTTAGCTGCTGCCCGGCAACTCCCTGAACTCCTGCTCCACTAGCTCCCCGAGCTACCAATATCAATGCAACAATTAGTCTAACTGTCCCCCGAAAGTCAACTAAGTCAACTCTGGTCAAAGTCAAAGTCTTGGTCAAAGTCAACCTTCCAGGTCAACCCTACTTGCCGAGTCTGCCTACTGACTTGCCGAGTTAATATGCTCAGAGTCCTTGCATTCGCGACTCGACTCGCCGAGTCAGTCCATGACTCGCCGAGTCCACCGATTTCCGAGTCCTGTCCTGTCCAACTCACCGAGTCCCTACTTGACTCACTGATTCGAGTCTCAACTCGAAGGGTTCGGGGTTCCGCGACTTGACTCGCCGAGTCCAAGGCAATCTTCAACAGACTCGCCGAGTTGTTCTTCCAACTCGTCGAGTTCCTGCCCAACTTCAACCAACTCGCCGAATCCACCCATGTGACTCGCCGAGTCGCTCCAGCTCTTAATCCGTGCAGTGGCTTTTCGAGCCAAACATGGGCTCCAACACATAGATCCATACTTCCAAGGCCTATTCCTCACGTACAGTAGCAACTTTACGTGTAGCTATGGAGATCTAGGCTCAAAACACTCAAAACTAGGGTTAATGCCAAACATGCTTCACCAACATACCAAGAGCTGTTACTTTATGGGATTCTAGACCAGAATAAGCATGGTCCTGAGGTAGCAATCTCAGATCTGAGTTTCTAGCTCGAAATGGTTACTTATCATGCCAAGAATGCCCAAAACTTACATGTAAGAATAGATCTAGGTGCAAAGGTGTCCAAGTACTAGTTTATTACCTCTAAATGTTCTGAAATGTCTTCCCAATGCCGAATCTATAGCCCCGTCTCGCACCTCCAAGATCCTTCTTCCTTCTCCAAGCTTTAATGCACTCTTCAAGGCAATAATTAGCTCAAAAACGGATACGGCGGCTAGGGTTTGGTGTTATGGGTTAGAGACGCAGTAAAGGAACCCTAGGGAAGATAATGAGACGTTTAAATAGGCTCCAAGTCCCGGATTTAGGGTTTTCCTCGTTCAGACCAGACTCGTCGAGTCCACTCGTCGACTCGTCGAGTCGGTCACTTACTTGATAACCCGGATCCCGCTCCAACTCGTCGAGTTCCTCCCTGGACTCGACGAGTTGCCCCTTTGACTTAGAGTTTTCTTTCATTTCTTGGCCTTTCTGATTTTGGGTGTTACAACTCTTCCCCACTTAAACTAAACTTCGTCCTCGAAGTTTGCTATGGCCAACTGTCCTGCGAACTGCCTCCAACTCTCTGACTGGGAAAACTAACACCCTAACCCTTGCGGACTACCTCTGCTGGCCTTCCGCCTAGTCCTCCTGATGACCATTAATCCTTGTGGATAATAATCTCGGGTTAACCCTGACCCTGAACATCCTGGAAACACAACTTAGTCAACCGACAATCCTTCTTGTACTCTCCGAGTACTGCAACTGAACCCATAGGGGTTCACCCCCCCCCCCCTCTTCTTTCCTTGTGGGATTTTCGCCCTTTCTAGGGCAACCTTCCATAACCAACTACTTCCTCTGTCACTGTGAAGGTTCTATCCTTCACCCACTCCATCACCCCCGCTAATTCCAGTACGGGTCATTACCGCTAGTATCCACTGGACATTCCTCTCTACTATAATTGGGTATCGAGCACCCCACGATCAACTAACTGAATTCCACCATAGGCCGCTTATCAGCACTGCTACTGGCTGGAAATTTCTGCTATTCCTTATCTGCCTTCCGGATGAACCGAGACCACCCTGGTCCCTACCAATCTATCAATATCTGGATTACCGGCTCCCACCGGTCGCTAGCCCCAACACAACTCCTAGTCGCTCCCAGCGACTTTCGAAGAAACTTCGACCACCTATAACTGCTTAATCTATTCTGCCATTCAGGCACTACAACCCTGGGGTCCTCGATCCCCTATGTTGACACTAAGGCCCCTACCAGGTCCCACCTGTGCTACTAAAACTCACGGGCCTCACCCACGGGTCTCACCCGCCTTTATCCTTCTGGTCTCACTTGTCTAACCACTCTCGCTAGGGCCTCGCCCACAGGTATCACCCAACCATACTACTAAGCAACCCTGCTCTCAGGTCTCACCTATACTGCTACTCTCATACGGGCCTCGCCCACGGGTTTCACCCAACTACATTCTGGAGCGGCCTCTCCCAAGGTCTCACCTCTCTAGGGCTATACAGGCAAACTCCCTACCATTCTCGTCCACTACCTATTCCTGACCCCTATCTGATCACTAGGAGATAAGGGCCTCGCCCCAACTCTGCTAACGAAGCTACTATGGAGTGCTACGACTTACCCGCAGTCTTACATCACCTTCCATCACTGACTGCTAGTGAATGCTACAGCTGCCTTGTAGTCTTACAACACTTTCCACCACTGACTGCTAGTGAATGCTACGGCTGCCCCGTAGTCTTACAACACTTTCTACCACTTACCGCTAATACGAAAGCACCCCATGCTATCAGTTCTCAAGATCCTCATTCTTACTCACTCGAGTCCTACAGACGATCCACCAACCTGAATTCCCAACCACGTACTAACCATCACCATTACACGCACTAGCTGATGGGGAGTTTCTCAAACTCCCAACCCTGAACTCCTCAATCCATCAAACGCTATACTACTTCTTTTCCTTCTCAGAGGTCGCATACTCATTCTGGATCTGCATGCCCTTACCCTTGTACACTCGGAGGATTCTCCCCCACTTCAATCCTGCTTACACCTCGCTTCTTAATGCTCAAAAAGAAATCCCAATCCTTGCTATCATTCCATAATCAATCTGCTGAGGAACCCCAAGCTTACCATAGCTAGGGATCTAACTAGTCCATTTCTAAAACTATACGGCTCCGAACTAGCGAGACATACCAAATCCCTCCCAAGCATGCTACAGTTACTGCATCCTAAGTAACCTTCTCCAATAGAGCTCATCCCTTAACTACCATTCAAATATCACAAGTACGCAGATGGCATATAACTCGATCACAATCAAGCCGCACAAAAATAAAATACTCATACCGATAATGATGCAGAACCATAACGATATAATCATGCACAAATAAAAGAACTGAAAATGGAATCGCATACCTGCAACGTCTGATGCTGCTTGCGTCTCCAAGGTAGTCATCTGAAAAGCTCTGCCTCCTACCGCAGGTGCCTCTGCTCGGCCCTGACGGCCGTCCGTGATCCTCAAAGTTGCAGGGGCAGGTGCCAACACCCATCCTGCCAGAAGCAAACTGGGGCATTGGGCCTTCTTGTGGCCCCGCTGATTGCAGTGAAAACATATCAAGTATGATCCCTGTGTGGTGGTAACAGTACAATCCCTGCTAAAATGACCGGTCTGGCCGCACTTGAAGCAGCCAGACTCACCACCGCTACCACTCCTGCACGCGCCCCCGTGCGCCCTGCCACACTTCCCACACCGACTGCAGTCCTGATAATCCCTTGATCTCGAATCCGATCCCCTGGGCCTTTTGCCCGAGCCCGTGGCTGCCTGAACCTCATCCGACTTCCTCTTCCAGATCTGCTCCAAATCAATCTCTCTCTCTCTAGCTCGCGCGATCATATCCTCCAACGTTTTGCAGCTGGACCTGCTCACAAACTGCCTGATGTCATCCCTCAACATCTCATGGTATCGGGCCTTCTTCATCTCCTCATCCGCGACATACTGCGGTACAAGAAGAGCCCTCTCCCTGAACTTGGTGGTGATCTCCGCCATAGTCTCAGTGGTCTGCGTCAAATCCTGAAACTCCCGTGCCAACTGCTGCACCTCAATAATTGGCGAAAACTCCGCCCTAAACCTCGCCGAGAAATCGCTCCATGTCATCGCGTCCAACGATGCATCGTCCCCTAAAGCATGACCGATCTCCTCCCACCAATCCCTCGCTTTGTCCTTCAGAAGACAGGAAGCGAGTCTGAACTTGTCCCCTTCAGGACACCAGCTCGTACGGAATGCGTTGGCAACATCAGCCAACCATCTGCTGCTAACGATGGGGTCCCTAGCCCCATGATAATCTGGTGCCCCGCAAGCCCTGAACTCTCGAAATGTCAAGGTACGTGCTCCCATCAAAGCCATCATCTCGGTACGGAAGGCTCCCAGCCTCTCATCCAAAATCTCCAATATACCCTCCTTGACCGTGCCAAAGATCACAGGAGTCTGGTCTAGAATACTGCGCGTAACCTCAACTGATATCAACTCCCTCATTCGCTCCTCGAGCTGCTCGGCTCCTGAACCCGAGCCTGATCCCTCTCCGGTGCCTGATCCGCCCACTGGTCTCTCTCGCAACGTTACCATGCTGAAAAATATAATACATCCTCTTATCAGAATACTTATCACCGCTGTGAGATCAAACACACGCACTACCAGGTTCCCGGTCTTGCCTCGACCTTTCCTGAATCAAGTACGGATCCTCTGCTTTCAGTAGTACGGGCCCATACTACCTTCCACATCTATCCGTACTTTCCTCAGGAACTGCTTCGACTCCACCAGGTCCCTTCTCCACTACTACTGCTCCCAGCACTACCTCATCCTAGGCTTGCCCTAGGGAAACCTCTGACTCAAACCAAACCAGTCCTCAGCTACTGAAGGATTCCTTGTGATGCCAATTAGCCATTACCTGGATACCATCACATGTGACGAGGCTCAGATAATCCGTCGAGTAAAAGACTCGTCCTTACAACGATTGGACTCAAACAAGAGCTGCGCAATAGGGCCAAATCCAGCACTCTGAGATTATTCAACCCTGATCACATGTGTCGTGATGTATCCACCTAATGGCTAACTCCCATCACTCGGAATCCCATATTGCACAAAGCAAGCAGCATTCAGACAAGGGGAAAATCTAACCATAACATACTCAAGCAATCATAATATCGTATCAAGAATCTGCACTAGCATGCAACACAAACTCATAAACTCAGGCATAACCTAAACAGGCTATCCTACTACTGTCTAATCAACACTATCATGCAGCTCAAAGCACATATAACAGGCACATAAGGCATCCTCCCTAGATCCTTAGTCCTAATCTAGCATGTTGTTCTACTAACTGATAATCAAATCATAAACTTGTATGGGTATTTTGGGGTACTTACTTGAGCTCGGTTGATTGCATGCACCACACCCTTTTTCTCCTTTCAAAATTCTTTTCTTTCTGAGTTCTTTTGCTTTTCTAAAACTGTTTTCTTTCTCAAACTCTTTTTACAAAACTGACTTTTCATTTTGAAAACTTCCATACCAATTCCTTAGTTTGAGTTCAGACACACCCGAGAGTACGTCCGAATCCCTCAAACCAAGGCTCTGATACCAACTTGTAACGTCCCAAAATTCAAGACTAAAAATTTCTTTTAATAAAACATTACTTAAAGCAAAATCATCAATCCAAAACATAATTAGAGTATTAATTTCCAAAACACATGTTCGTTATCAGAGTAAAACATTCCCAAGATGTCTAATCTATGGTGTGTGCCATGCGATCACCCTGAGCTCTTCCCTCCGCTACCGGAAGTACCTGAAATCAAAACTGAAAACCGTAAGCACGAAGCTTAGTGAGTTCCCCAACCTACCACATACCATGCATAACCACATACTGCACATACTGGGCCACGCCCGCTATTCTGGGCCTCGCCCCCTGCCTCGGGCCTCGCCCGCTACAACGGCCCCGCCGCTCCAGGCCTCGCCTGGCTTCGAGCCCCGCTCGAATACAGATCTGTTTCACTTAGGCCTCGCCTGTCATTGGGCCTCGCCCGCCAACAAATACTAACACATAAACATATCATAACATATACACACTAAAAGTACACTACCGAATCCTGTTCTAAAGGCCTCGCTTATCTTGGGCCTTGCCCATGTCCTGGAACTGGTGAGTCATGGAACCCCGTCCAGACTCCTACTGGTAGTGAGATACGGGCCCAACCGACACTCACTCTTTCCCTAACTTGGGCATCACCCCTGTTCTGCTGCTAATGAGATGTGGAACACCATCCACACTCTGCTATTGGTGAGGCACGGGACCTCACCCACACTCAGCTCCCTACCAGGCACATACATGTATCACACAGACAACAAGTAAAAACTATCATATAAACCATTCCTTGGGCACCCGCCCTTTATCCTTGGACCTTGTCCTGAATATCATACTAGAATATTGTCCCTAGGGCTAACCCCCGGGTCTTCTACTCACAACTACATGGGTCGGCATTGTGGCCTTAGACCCATTCACACAAAGGGAAACTCACCTGCACTTACTGAACTTGCTGATAACCCCTCCTAGCTGCTGCCCGGCAACTCCCTAAACTCCTGCTCCACTAGCTCCCCGAGCTACCAATATCAATGCAACACTTAGTCTAACTGTCCCTCGAAAGTCAACTAACTCAACTTTGGTCAAAGTCAAAGTCCTGGTCAAAGTCAACCTTCCAGGTCAACCCTACTCGCCGAGTTCATATGCTCAGAGTCCTTCCATTCGTGACTCGACCCGTCGAGTCAGTCCATGGCTCGCCGAGTCCACCGATTTCCGAATCCTGTCCTGTCCAACTCACCGAGTCCCCACTTGACTCACTGATTCGAGTCTCAACTTGAAGGGTTCGGGGTTCTGCGTCTTGACTCGCCGAGTCCAAGAACAGACTCGCCGAGTCCAAGGCAATCTTCAACAGACTCGCCGAGTTGTTCTTCCAACTCGCCGAGTTCCTGCCCAACTTCAACCAACTCGCCGAGTCCACCCATGTGACTCGCCGAGTCGCTCCAGCTCTTAATCTATGCAGTGGCGTTTCGATCCAAACAGGGGCTCCAACACATAGATCCATACTTCCAAGGCCTATTCCTCACGTAAAGTGGCAAACTTTACGTGTAGCTATGGAGATCTAGGATCAAAACACTCAAAACTAGGGTTAATGACAAACTTGCTTCACCAACATACCAAGAGCTGTTACTTTATGGGATTCTAGACCAGAACAAGCATGGTCCTGAGGTAGCAACCTCAGATCTGAGTTTCTAGCTCGAAATGGTTACTTATCATGCCAAGAATGCCCAAAACTCACACATAAGAATAGATCTAGGTGCAAAGGAGTCCAAGTACTTGTTTATTACCTCTAAATGTTCTGAAATGTCTTCCCAATCCCGGATCTATATCCCCTTCTCGCACCTCCAAGATCCTTCTTCCTTCTCCAAGCTGTAATGCACTCTTCAAGGCAATAATTAGCTCAAAAATGGATATGGCGGCTAGGGTTTGGTGTTCTGGGTTAGAGAGGCAGTAAAGGATCCCTAGGGAAGAGAATGAGACGTTTAAATAGGTTCCATGTCCCGGATTTAGGGTTTTCCTCGTTCAGACCGGACTCGTCGAGTCCACTCGTCGACTCGCCGAGTCGGTCACTTACTCGATAACCTGAATCCCGCTCTAACTCGTCGAGTTCCTCCCTGTACTCAACAAGTTGCCCCTTTGACTTAGAGTTTTCTTTCATTTCTTGGCCTTTCTTATTTTGGGTGTTACAAACTTACTCTTGTTCCTTCTTGACTCTTTTGCCGATTACTATGAGGAAGTGGTTACATCTACCTGGGTTTTTCGTGCGAGAATGGGAGTGCTAAAGAATCTACGAGATTAAAGGTAACTTTATGGGGTGATCCTTACAGAGTCCTTCTATAATCGTATAATGCATACGAGTTGTATGTAATTTGGTTAAATAGACTTTCGAATAAGTGTTCCTACTCCAAAACCACAACCAAACAAGGAACATGTAGTGAAGCATAGATCACAAATTCTAAGTCTATAAAATCTCAATTATATAAAACCTTGGAAGTATACATTGCAAGATCATAGACCTATCCATAAGGGTCTTTTAAGTTATCACCTAAGTTATTTATATAGTGCCTAAAATACTCCTATAGTATTTTAATGTAATGTACTAAGTATGATTCAAACTTGTTATCGTGTTATAGTATCATAGAATACTCTTATAGTATTCTAACTTTTCAGGTTCTGATCTAGAGATCCTTTGTATAGAGTTAGGTCAGTTTTAACACCGTTGCAACACTTCATCACTCCCAAGCACATGTTGGTCGCATCTTAATTGAATATAGTTGATCAAGATATATTGATCCCAGATACGATTACATAACTGCCCAGATTTGACCTCAGTATTCAACCCTTAAATACTTATGTTCTGTTCTTCTTGTGATACTTGTCCTAGTAAGTACATGTATAAGCAAGTAGGTATATTTTAATAACTTATTGTTATATTCTAAAAATATATTATTATCTAGAGCACTTAAGCCCCATTGTATTTATAGTTGTATATCTTTTATCAGTTGATATACTTAGTTCACTATAACCAATGCTCTGATACTAATCTGTCACACCCCAAAATCGGAACGGAGGAAACGTTCGGGGGTGGAGGACATCATGTTTAGTATCACAAGACATGCATCATAGTAAGCAAATTAATGAACAACCATTTCATTAGAAAGAAAGTGTTTACAATGTGTGTGTTCACAAAACATAGAGTACATAAGCAAATAACAAAACAAGACTTGGAGCTATACTGCTCCATCTTCTGAATTCCCGGTGCGAGTACCTATCTAATAGTTCCCCTGAGAATACAAGTTATTTGAAAGAGTTTATCAGCAATTAATCTGGTGAGTTCATAAGATTTTAGTGATGTAAGTAAGTTGTAGAAAGTTGTTGTAAATTGTAGTTGGAAAATGTAGTAAGTTGTAAGTTATGTTTAGAAAAGTTCGTCTGTTCCTCCAGAAAATCCCATATTTCCTACTTTGATGAAAGATAAGTAAAAATGACACTACAATCCTTTCTATGACTACTAAATGGATACAAGTTATATAAAACCCAGAGTAAACAAGCAATCAGTTGTGTGTATCTGCCCTAAGCCCACAACCAAACAAGGAACAGGGAATGAGGCGGATGACACACATCTCATTGGTTGTTAGATCCTTGTTGTATATAACCCCGGTGTATTCCCTTGGTACTCACGGAGTTAACTGTAATAGTTCCTTTATAATTTATGAAAAGATTCTTTAAGAAAACTCTTATTTCTTATAATAATATAGTAACCACAATAGTTCCTTCTATAATCTCTTAGTTTATACTAGCTATATATAATCTAATATCGAACAAATAGTTAATTGTGTGAATCTGCCCTAAGCCCACAACCAAACAAAGAACATAAAATAAAGCGGAAAGCACACATCCAACTACCTATTGGATATTAATTATATATAACCTTCGATGTATAAATTAAGGTATTATAGAGTTAACTACCTAAAGTCCTTTAAAAGGATTGAAGGTTGATGTCGTTTTTGAAGAATGATGTACTGGAAATCGAAAATTTGGTGTCGACTGGGTTTTGCAAATGATAGCATATGTTTCTTGATTATCAAAGAAAGAAGTCTATTGATCATGATGGATTCATTATTGGGGTGGATTTTGATAGATTGTGAGTTGATTTTGAAAATTATCAACATAAAAAATTTGATTTTGATGACGATGTATAGAAAGCGAAGTCTATGTAGTTGAAATCGACTTATAACTAGTTTGGTATTGATGATAACAATTTCGATTTTGAGATTTCATGTCTATTAACGAAGGGATATAGATTCGTGCTTCGTTATCATGACCCATAAATGACTTGTCAATTGTTAACGAAGTCTTCTCAATGAAAAGCTAAGGGTTGGATTTCGTTGTCTCTATCACGAATTGAAGAAGATATAAATTTCGTTAAAATGGTGTTCGTTACCTGATTAACGAAGTGAAGGAAGAAAAGTTTCGTTTCCTGGGAAACAAATTCGGGGAAGAAAACATAAAGGTTTCGAAAATGGACCCTGATATTTCGACAGTTTGACACTTTTGCCTAAGGTAAAAATTTCGACATTTTTGGACAAAAGGCAGAATTTTTGAAAAGGGTCCCTGAAATTTTGACAGTTTGGCACAACATAACCAACTTCGACATTTGGGGTAATTTTTGGCATTTTGGGACAAAAAGCAGAAATTTCAAAAACACTCATTGAAGTTTCGAAAGTTTGACAGTTTTTGCCAAATTTTGAAAATGGACTGTTTTTGCTGAGAAATTGAAGAAAATGCATTCTAGGCCCCTGCAGTTAATGCAAATTGACGCTTTCTACCCAACTTCAGAAAAAGGGGAGAGTTTTTCATTTTTGGTTGTTTTGGGCGCACCGGGTCACTGCAAAATTTTGAAATTGACAATTTCTACCAAATTTTAAGAAATTTTGTCAAAGGTGGTCTGCGAACGAAGCTAAAAATTGAAACAAAATTCAGTTTTCCGGATTGAAGCATAAAGTTTATGCCACATGTTAAGGGGGAGTTTTGACATGAAAAATTCCGAATAGAGCACGTTCTCTTTCCTTGAAGGTTTTATAATCAAATTTCGATTATAAAAAGGGGGAGAAATTTATATGGAAATTCGAACTTGAATTTTTCATATTACGTGGATTTGAAGACCGAAGTGACCTTGAATTTTTTAAGTGTATGAAATGATGTGATTGGAGATTCGGAAGTGATTTCGATTCGAAATGGGTTTGGATTTATATAAGATTTTCGGGGTGTGGTTTTATGCTCAACTTTTAGGTGATCAATTAGAGTTTGAAAAGCTCGTGATCATTCATTAATGCTCGGTTTGCATGGTCTCACATCCTAGAGCCCAAATTGAAGAATCATGGAAGAATGGAAGATTTGACGTTCATTTCGATATGTGTCACCTTTGAGGCTCGGATCGCGTAGTTGCTCGATTTTGGAAGATTTGAAGTGGGTCATCCATTCCTAACTTTGAGGGGGAGAATGTTGGGGTGCAAAGTTATTCATGTATGACTTTGTAATGGGTTGAATTTTGTAAGACCCACTTGTATGTAGTGCATTAGCCTTTTGACTCATGAGATAGAGAATGAGAGAGAGACATGTAAACACCTCTATATAAGGTGGGTTTATTCCACATGTAGAGGTGTGCTTAAGATGTGTAAAAGTTAAGTGTGTAAATGTGTGTTATTTATGTACATTTAGATCTAGATCCTTTTTTATAACATCATGTGACATCCCCATTTTCACGGCCAGAAAAGACTGATTTTTTTATGCTTTATAAAAATCAGAGTACTTCTTTTAATAAAAAATGTTGCGGAATTTGTACCCAGTAAAACATGATAAATTCATTATCAAAGCATTTCCGAAGAAATGTATTTTTATTCATTTAAAACATTGGGAAGTCATCGTCAATACAGAGACATAAGCATAAATAGAACTTACATTCATTATCACTAGTGATCTATATCTCCTTAATCACTTAGTGTGATGTGACTTCATATCAACACCTGTGATATAAATAAACTGAGTGGGTCAGGTTGGGAAACCTAGTGAGTACATAGGGTTTTCAACCAACAATAATATAATTATTATGTTTAATCTTCAAACAGTTAACCCAATTACCCATCCCCGTTATCTTCTTTACTCTTAAGGATCTACCCTAAGAATCGGCTATTTCTCGTTCATTCATTCCTAAGGATTTTCCTAAGCAATAGATACGAAGTCCATCGTTGTCAATGACATAGCTATCAAGCACAGCTGCTAGTTCTATCACTTAGGCGCAGCTGCCATAATTGTGACATTCTATATGAGGCGCAACTGCCAGTATTGTCCTTCGAGCACAACTGCTAGGGTTATCTCGTTTATTGATAGTATCGTTTCCGATAGTCCACTCGCAATACATGTCAATGGGTTTTTAGAGTGCACCGGTGAACACATCGTTCACAACACCTATAGGTTGCGAGCCTGCTAGTGTTCCATTGGACTGTCTAGAATTGTATGTAGTTGTCATCCATACTCTGCTAGATGACGGGGCCAGCATTTGGGAGCAAGGCTTCTCACATCGTCCACCTCTCACCCTAACCTCATGGTCTATATCATTTCTCAACTCATCATCCAACTCATATTTCATCTACCCATGTTTTACCCAACATATTATGTAGATATAAATAAATATAAAGTTTAAATCATATAAAACTTGTATAAAATTGTTCATCCGGCATAGATAGAAATTATACAGATAATATGCACACATAGCACGTAGTTTATATAAAATACTTCATATCTATGTGTAATATGAAAGGGACCAAGCACTCACTTGAAAAGGTGGTGATTCTGAACTCAGACAGCGCTTCGCTTCTTAAAAATAATTTCCTTCGACGAAACCTAGTATTATTACCACTAGAATTTAGTCTATTATTTGTCGAGACTAATTAATAGTCTAGCTATTATTACTATTATATAAGCGTTAAACAATACTTATATAACCCATAATAATAGTCCAAGTACTTATTATAAGTTCCTAATAAAGTTACTATAATTAAATAAAAGCTATATTAAAAATAGCGTAGACGTAGCTCACTTACAGCGGGTTTTATAGAAAACCAGACTTTGCTTGGAGTAGCGTTCCTGAGCCGAAAATCTCTTCTTCTCGGAGCTGTCGAGCACTCCGGGGCTTCCACCTCGTGCTAGGGAGGTTCCCTAGGCTTTTCGGGGGGTTTCGGGGCTAGAGAGAGGTTCTAGAGAGAGAGAGAGAGGGTAAAGAGAAGAAAGAATGAGAAATGTGTGAAGAAAATGAGGGTGGGAGAGGTTCTATTTATAGGCTGAAATATGGATAAAGTTGGTGCCACATGTCACCATCTGGTGGCAAGACTTGGGGAGAAAGCAATGGCCAAGATTTGTGCCACGTCACCCATTTTCGCACAACACACTTCCGACTTCTAAAATCCGTAACTTTCACATACGAGATCCGTTTTTGACATTCTTTATATCTATGAATAGGTAAAAATAAGATCAACAACTTTCATTTTGACTCTGTCGGCTAATTCTCGGTTGATCTTAAATTTAACAGTACGAGGAGATTATATTGTTAAATGTTTGTGTAAAATTCATAACTTCTACATACGGACTCTGTTTTCTTCTGTCTTCTTACCGTTGACTTCCTATTAATGAGATATTCAATTCTCATTTAAGTCGCGTAGGCCAAAAACCGCTCAATTTAAAATTCGAGTTTCGGGTTGTGCACTGCTAAGCCAAATCTTAGAAACCTCATAACTTCCTCATACGAAGTCAGATTTGGGCGTTCTTTTTTTGTATGTTCTCGGTTTAACGTACACTACAACTTTTGTTTAGATTTTTAAGGCTAAAAAGTCCTCCATATTAAATTCACTATTTACGTCTCCCGGTGTCGTGTCGGTTTTGCTGTAAAACTTCGACGGACCATAACTTCTTCGTTATAACTCGGATTTCAGCGTTCTTTATATGTACGAAACCCTTGGGACGTATTCTAAAACTTGGTTAAGATTATTTATTCTAAATAATATTTTGTCAAAAAGTCATTTTCGACCCCTATTATCTCTAAATTGACTAGCCCGGATCTACGGGCATTACAATTATCTCCCCCTTAGGATGATTACGTCCTGGAATCATCAACCACATAGGGCTCACATGATGACTCCACACGTTATCTCTTCATCCTAAGTAATAACCGTAACTTTGATGTTTCTTCGAACGAGTATCTAACTCTAAGACTTCCTGATTGCAGACAGTGCTCGATCTTACACTTGCTCCCTATTTCACGTTAGACTCCAAATTATGATCTTCAAGTCACAATCTTGATCCTTACTGGAGACTGCTTCTTCTTCTTAACAAACTTAAGATAATTTATTTTATTACTACAATGGACCAATGTATCATATTCTATTGACTTATCATCGTATGTTCCCACGCTTAGAATCAGGTCTCTTAGAGTCTTCCAAAACAGACTATACATTTCTTCATGTTCTAATCACATCTTAAAAGTTAGCATTTCTAGCTACAAGCAACTATCGCGATACCTCAACCGATCACTTTGATTATCTTTTATTTCAATCTTCCGGCTTAAGTCAGATACTACATCAAACTTGGTTCTCTTAACCACGTAACATACTTATCGTAGTAGGACTCAATTTGATATGACCACTAGGGTCGGAATAACAATCCTCCTCTTAGTCATTACCGAAACGATGGTAACGACATATATGAATAAAACGGTATCAATTACTAGCTTCTTGGTAACCTTGTGACTTTCCCTGATCCAAGCGTGAGTCATGTGCTTCCGGTAGTATAGACCTCTACTACCATTCACACCTACTCATACTCGTCCCAAGTATTGTCTCGTAGTTTTCCGAGTCACCATACAAGAAAATCATATAACAATTTAACACACCAGATAACAAAACGAAGGATTTATTTTCTTGAAACTATTACATAGGTGTTCAAGTTCACCCTAGACTATGCCTCTAATAGGCTATATCATATGATTCTATCCCTTTGGATACTTCATAACTCGATCTTTGGGTATGAATTCCTCATCCTTGATTCCTTGTGTTGTTCTCTGCTTCGTCGATGATCATGTGGAATGCTCTTGCTTTCGGTTTTGGCAGCACATTTGGCCTTGTAGCCCATTCTCTCTTTGGGCAGTCTTTCTTGAAGTGCCCTTCCTCATTACATTCAAAACATACCCTTTTGTTGAATGTACATTTATTGGCGTAATGCCCATGTTTTCCACACTTGAAACAAGTCGCCTCTTTGCCATATTTTCCTAAGTGTTTCTTCTTGCACTTATCACACCATCTTGCTTCGCCTCTTCCTCCTCCTCTAAAATTCAAGGATTTAATCTCCTTGTTGGGCCTTGAATATCCTTCAAACTTCTCTTTTCTTCTGCCTTATCTTTTTGTAGACCCCTTTCTTTTATCTGGGTCTCTATATTCTTAACTGCTCTAACGGATGTTTTCAAAGTAGCTGTCATTTTGACCATTGGGCCAAAGTTTGCAGGCACTCCATTAGTGAACCTATCTATCTTGGAGAGTTCAGTAGGAACCAAGTAGGGAAATAGCTTCATCTTCTCAGTGAATGCGATGGCATACTCATCAACACTTATCTTCCCTTTCTTCAGGTTCTGAAACTCGTTGTTTAGGTCTATCAGATCTATCTTTGAGCAGTACTGCATTTTTAACTGCTTTGTGAATGCTTCCCAAGACATTCGTATGGCTTCTCCTCGTGGCATTGTATCTGCCAGCAACTTCCACCAACTTAACACTCCGGTCTTTAGTTGTCTGACTGCAAAGACTGTCTTATTTCATTATTCGATTAAATAGCTACTACACAAAGTTCTCCATTGGATGTTGTATTTAGCTTCACCCTCTTTTGATATGTTTTAGGTTGAGCTAGCCTATAAATACTAGTCTTAGTATTCATGTATAGGTTAAGAGAGAGCCCACATTTATGTAACATAAAGGATTTAGTCTAGTGACAGAAAGTCTTACATTACCCACTTTGTAAGCATCTTTCTAGAATAATTGAGCTTAAAACAAATTTATTTACTTCTTGTATTCTTTCATAATGTTTGATTCACATTGATCATTTTAATTATGTATTTTTCATCCTTCTTGGGATTCTACAGTCGAAACTTCAGTTCTAAACATATTAAATGTCTAACGTCATAAAGTTGTAACCTTTATGCCTTTGCATGGCAAAAGGAAGCTCAAACTTATATTACCATTAAAACTCCATTACTCTTGCATTGATGAAAACCATGGACCAAGCTTGCATTTTTATGACACTAAACACTCTAAAATGCTTGAAAGGACAACTCAAATGGTCTGGAGTAGACAATACTCATGAGACTAAGGTTTTGGGACAAAAGGTCATAACTTGAATCCTAACAAGATCTAGCAAGGCAAGATTTGAGCTTTGTACATACTAAAGTTGCACAGAGATGAGTAAATGTTGGATCCAAGAGCTTGAGTGCCACACCATAACTCCAAAGGTCTTCCTTCACCACCAAGAACACCAAAATGTCACTAAAAAGCTTCAACACTCACATAAAAGAATTAGGGTTTCGAGATGAAGGTTGGAGGTAAGGGAGGGATCAAGGTCATAATTTCCTTTAAATGGGGTCTAAACCCTACAAATTAGGGTTTGGGGTCTTTGTGAGTACACCCAGCGTACTCTTACGTACGCCCAACGTACGCAAAAGGACCCCACCATTCATTAATGAACTACACTCGACGTACCAGAAGGTATGCCCTACATAGAGATTGTTTTTTCAAAGTTTTTATACTTTGTTACACATTTTTTTATACTTTGTTACACATTTGGTCAAAACGTTTTTTTACAAAATTATCCCAAAGGTATTTCTTTTTTTCAGTTTAACTTTTTTACAACTTTAAAAAAAACTTTTAATACTTTTTGCAAAAACTTTTTATAGATTTTTTTATAATTCTTTACAACATTTTTACATTTTCATAGAATTTTCAATCACTTCCTTTTTTAACTTTTTTTTTTATAACCTTTCAAAAAAATATAACTTTTCGAAAAAAAAAATTACACATTTTCTTACAACATATTAAAACATTTCTACAAGTCTTTTGAAATTTTTTTACATCATTTTACAACCTAATAATATTGAAAAAGAAAACGTAAGAAAAATATTGAAAAACTTGAAATGCAAGTAAAGTTAATTTCTTTTTAAAGGTTTTGAAAAAAAGTTTAAAAGGTATGAAAAAGTTTTTTTACATCTTGTATTTCTATGTTTCAAACATTTTAAAGTTGTTTATTTATATATTTGAACATTCTTAAGGAGTAAAAAAGTTTTAAAATATTAGAAATTAGTTTTATAAGGTTACTAAAACATTGAAAGTTATTATAAAAAATTATTGAAAATAAGTTGAAAAAGAGTTAAAAATGTTTAAAATTGTTGAATAAAAAGTTTTTAAAAAAGAGTATTAAAAAAGTTGTAGTTTATTTTCTAAAAGAAACTTATGAAATCATTTGTAAAAAAGTTTATAAGATAAAACCATCTTCAACTCATTTTCATTTTTCCCCTAAAAAATGGGGTAAATTGTGGTTCATCTCCTACCCAACTCCATTTTTTATCCTATTTTTACTCTCAAAAAGTATATTCCATTCTTATAACTTATATAAATTGTCAAACACATCCATTCTATTAATTTGATTTTAACAAATATAATATAATATAATATATATATATATATATATATATATATATATATATATATATATATATATATATATATATATATTCATTACCATAATATTAAATAATTAAGATTATATTTATAATACGTAATTATAAGTTTTTGTAAAATTCGTTGTGTTTCAAAATTTCAATATGTATTTAAATTTTAATATGAATTTGACAAACAAAAAACAAACTTTATATTTATAATTAATTAATATAATTTAATATACAACACAATATTATAAGTATTAAATATTACATTTAAATAATAATTAGTAGATAAAAAAAACCAGGAATGTATAAATATATAAAATGAGGAACTAAAATCGACAACTCAAAGTTCATCCCCATTTTGTGAGAAATGAATAGTATAACACCATATTTTGTGTTATACTATTCATTTTCCCCAAAATTGGGGAATAAATGGGGTAGGGTTGGAGATGAATGGGGAAGAAATGGAAGAAAAAATGGAGAATTAAAGTGGGTTGGAGATGCTTTAAGTTTATAAAAACTCTTTTAAAAATTGTTTAAAAAAAAGATTAAAGTTTGGGAAGAATTTACCAAAAAGAGAAAAAAGACAAAATTAGTAACAAAATATAAATTTTGGGCCAACATTGTAAATATGTAAATGATTGAAAATTTTGTAATAACATGAAAAACCACATAGACTGTAATTTCGTTATTTTTTTCCGCAATAAATTTGTTTTGTTGGCAACTTGAAAATGGTTTGAATAGTTTGCTTCATAAAATTAGTGATAATAAATACATTCCAATTTAGGGTATGTTGCTCACAATGTAATTTGTATTTGTGTTCTTTAAGCTAAATACGAATTTTCTTAGACCTATTAAACAAGATAATAACCAAAATGCAACAACGATCGGTAGGCAAATCTATTTAAACCTTACAAATCAAAAGTTATCACATAGTTTGTTATCGGATTCTAGAACTATTCATCACATTTCGGACATCATTTTTTGACTATCCGACTAAAATCGTGGAACTAAAGACCGTAAAACCAACCTCACTTACCTTAAACCAATAATTGTCTTTTGGGCACCCGTGACATAGGGAAGGACCACATGACGGACCACAAACCGGTAAGATCCGTTTTTTATCGGGTCAAAATAACCCATTTCAGATTCATTGGTCAATTTTATAAAAATGCAAATTCTTTTGCTATTTTGTTATATATTAAACAATTATTTTGAATATCCCTTAAAAACAAAACGATGGTAGTTAATTGATTATATATGCACTACTTTGCCAACCAATTTCTATTCGTGGATCCACATCAGCATGTCATGGATTCCTCTTGTGAAATAACAATTTTAGAAAAGTCGGATAAGGCGTTTGTCATCCCTCTATGAACGCCAGCCTTCTGGCTCTGACTATATGCCAATTATTTAATATGTCACCCTTCTATTATTATTGCAAGATGTACTATTCTGTTACACGTCATTCCAGTCATAGATGTTTTTCATTTTTAAACTTATAAATATCCAACAAATATATATATTTTTATGATTTGACCAATAAATGACTTTAAGATAGTGGCGCATTCAGGGCTTTTTCATAAGAAGCAACAGGAAAAAATGGTGCATTAAGGGCTTTTTCATAAGAAACAGCATGAAAAGATACAACATCCATATAAACTCACTTTTTTGGGCAGCAGGAGAAAGAGAAGATTTCGGGATTCAAATCTCGAAAAAGCTTTCTTTTAGACGCTTCCGTTTCAAGACTTAATCTATTTTGTTATAAAATATATCAATTTAAAAAACGTGTGACATTTTTTGAATTGTAACGTTCTGGTTGAGACTTTTTTTTCAACGTTAGATATAACATATCATACATTATGCCTATGTTTTAAATAGAATAAACGCAAAAGTTTGTTTATTGGGCAATGAAAGGAGTGGAAATGAATTTCCCAAAATTTGTGGTTGTGTTGGTGGCATTGCGTCTTTCATTGGTATTTAATATTTGGACTCGGTTTTGAAGTCGTGGCAACACATCATCATATCTACGGCGACCCTTATCCTCACCTTTAGTTGCACGTCAGCCCCTAAACTTCACTTCAACTCCTCTATGCACCCTCTAAAACATCAGTAATCCTTGGGAACATTTTTAGCTAAAGCTTATTTTTAATTTATTATTGTTACATCAACATTGATGCGTATTTTTTTTCCTTTTACATATCAGCCAAATATTATTTATCTATTATAGGATAATTTTCTACCTTTCATCTTAATAACATGTATATTTTATCCTTCAATGATATTGTGTATTAGAAATATTTTTTTTCACAAGTTAATCTAGTTTATTAAATTCTAATTTATTAAATATGAAAATAAAAGTAATATTTTATTTTTGTAACTATATAATTGATAAATAACATCAATATAAAATATAATGGATGTTTAAGAAAAACATTTGGAATGAAGTTTTATAAAACATTTTTGATAAATTTAGATAAAAATTTAATTATTAAAAAAATTAAATAATGGAAGTGATTTGTATAAAATATTTTTAACTATCCTCTCTAATAAATGAAAGTTTTTTTGGCACTTGTCATATTCTCATGTACCACATGTCATTTTAAGATATTTATTTTTCACTTATCATTTACTTCATTTATCATTATTGATTATTGACTATTGATATTGATATTGAATATATACCATTAATTTAGTTTCTAAATATTAAACATACCATAATAACTATATTAATTTTAAATTTTAACTTTCAAACTTCAATTTCAATTTTAAATAAATTACAATTAAATCTTCGTATTTAAAATTTTGTTATAATTAACACATTTAATACATGTGTCTAACAACTAAACATATAATTTTAATTTAATTTTTCATTTTTTTAAATTTATACTTATTTCGAATTTAAAAATTCAAATAAACTTGTTGTTTAATCATTTGTATTTAACATTTTGTTTTAATCGGTCCATATAATATACAGTTATCACAACTAGTATATAATAATTTATGTTTTAGAGGGTTGTATTGTATAACTATATAAAATATAAGTTGTGTACATCTAAAAGATATTATGTACGATCCTTTAAACAAAATTTATATTGTAAAGAATATCGTAAATAGTTTTTTATTGATTTAATATAAAAAATAAACTTTATATGGCCAACTATTATGGATTATGTAAGAATAAACTTCAATAATCGAAAAAATAGTAATATGTCATGATAACATATCCCCTAAATGGTAAGAAACGAATGTGTTGTGACAAAAATGAAATGGTGCTTACGTGACAACAAAAATAATATGATAAAAGTGACACTATTTCCTCCGTCCTAATAAAAAGATTTGTAAAAACATTGGTCGGATGTGATTATGTTATTTGAAGATAGTTGACTAGTAACTATTCGACAAATTTTAATAATTTAATAAAGTAAGATAAAATCAAGGTTCTAAATAACGTGAGACATGGTCTTGATAGCAAAGTCAAAGTTATGTCATGGTGAGCTTTGACGAGCCATGACGTTTTTCAAGGCGTGACTATTTTATATACATTAAGAAAGATAAATTATATAATTATTGAATTTATCAAATATATCAAGTTTGTAGAAGTATTATATTAATATTTAATATAAAAATTTAAAAACCTCAATTATTTTAGGTAGGGGTGAGCATTTGGACCGAACCGGACCGGACCGGACCGGACCGACTCTTGGACCGGACCGGTTATGGAAAATATTGTGGACCGTGGACCGGACCGGATGAGTCATGTCCGTGTCCGTGTCCGGGTCCGGGTCCAGGTCCGGGTTTTCCGGTTCTTGGACCCGTTTGGACTGGTACAACTTTAATTGCATAGAGTACAAGTCGTTAAAATATGTTTTTGGGTTTGATAGAACTCACTAAAACGAATATGTTATTGGGTTTGTTACGATATAACTTGTAAAAATGATTACGTTTCCGTTTCATGCATAGAGTACAAGTCGTTAGAATATGTTTTTGGGTTTGATAGAACTCGTTAAAACGAATATGTTATTGAGTTTGATACGATATAACTTGTAAAAATGATTACGTTTCTGTTTCATGAATAACTAATCTACCTTGATGTTAGAATATTATAACTTGCAAAATTAATTTTCCAAATAAAAGCAACTAACATATAAATCATGTTCACCATGATCCCTTTCATATGATTTATCTTTCAAAGATACATAAAATTCATAATTATAGTCTAAAATAATAGTTAAAAAATTGAAATATTTCAATTTTGATAGCTTAACTTTGAAGGATTGTAACTCACTGAATATAATACCAAAATCAACAAAATTATAGTCTAAATTTATCTACAAATTGTAAACTAAATGTTGAAAAAACCGCAGGTCAATCCGACTTAAAATGAATGAGTTATGATTGTTTAAAAAGTTTCACAGATTACACAATTTTAAAAATCTTGCTGAAAAACTGAATTTTTTTAGTTTTGATAGCTCGACTTTGAAAGACTGTAACTCATTGAATATAATACCAAAATCATCAAAATTATAGTCTAAATTAATCTACAAACTGTAAATTAAACTTTGAAAAAAACCGAGTGTCAATCCGACTTAAAACGAATGAGTTATGGCTATTTAAAAATTTTCATAGATTACAAAGTTTTAAAAATGTTGCTGAAAAGCTGAAAATTTTCAGCTTTGATAGCTCAACTTTGAAAGACTGTAACTCATTGAATATAATACCAAAATCAACAAAATTATAGTCTAAATTCATCTACAAACTGTAAATTAAACATTGGAAAAAACCGCGTGTCAATCCGACTTAAAACGAATGTGTTGTGGTTGTTTAAAAAAATTCACAAATTACAAAAAAAAAATTTAAACCGGGTCCAACCGATTCTAAACCCGGTAAAAACCGGACCGGACCGGGATGGATTCCTAGAACCGAGAACCGGCCCGGGGGTCCAAAAAAATGGTCCGGCCCGGTCCGGTTCGGTCCGGTTCACCGGTCCGGTCCGGTCCGGTCCACCGGTCCAAATGTTCACCCCTAATTTTAGGCCCGATCAGAAAAAAACAAACCAAAAAAAAACTCGCGCCTTGAAAAAAACTCGCACCATAACACGATAAGGCGCCTTGACACATGATGCGATGCGTTGTGTAGTCGTTACGAAAACGTTAAAGGCTACACTTTTAACGAAACCACAATTAATCGTAACGGCTACACCACGTCTCGCATCATGACACGTTTTGAGACGCGTCATGACACACTTTTTAGAACCGTGTATAAAATTACTAATTACTAAATGGTAGGTTTATAAGAAAATGAGATATTGTGTCATTGCTCCCAAACTAGCTTGGATGAAAAGTGCAACACATACTTCTAGTTTAACCTTAAATTTTTTTGCATGTTTAGTAAAATTTGTTGATAGCTAAAAGTTACAAGTTGATAGCTCGTATTTGATAACTAAAAACCGAAAGTTGTGATTTTTATTCGTGTAGAAATGTTCGGCAAAAAAATTGTTAGTTTTTAAATGTATAAGATTATATTAGAAATAAAAGTAAAAAAATCTGAAAAACTAAAAATTCTTAAAACCTAATTGAAATATTTGTTTTTTTTTAAAAAAAGTTAAAAAAAATTTGCGATATCAAGTGATGTCTTTCTCTTTGAGGTCAAGAGTTTAAGGGCGTGTTTGACAAAAGTAGCTATTAGGTGGAAGCGGGTAGCGGTTAGCTGGTAGCGGGAAGCTGTAGCTTTTATTTGTTATATGAATGTTTGACAAAAGTAGCTGGAAACTTTTGAAATATATAAAATTACATAAAAGGACAATTGATTAAAAATAAATAAATATTTAAATATATTTTTAAATGTAATTATGGAAATTGATTTCAAAAGCTCAGAAGCGTTTTGTTAAACGCTACATGAAGTAACTTTTATGGCGTGTTTGGCACGGAGCTTTTGGAAGCGTTTGGGAGCTTCTAGCTTTTAGCTTTTGATAAAACGCTCTAGTTTAAACAAAAAACTTCGTTTGGCAGTACGAGCGTTTAGCTTTTAGTTTTAACAAAACGCTCTGATTCTAAAGCTACTTTATGTAGCGTTTAACAAAACGCTTCTGAGCTTTTGAAATCAATTCCATAATTATGCTTAAAAATATATTTATATATTTATTTATTTTTAATCAATTGTCCTTTTATGTAATTTTATCTATTTCAAAAGCTTCCAGCTACTTTTGTTAAACATTCATATAACAAATAAAAGCTACATTTTCCCGCTACCAGCTACTTGCTACACACTACCAGCTACCCGCTACCAACTAACCGCTACCTGCTTCCAGCTAACAGCTACTTTTGTCAAACATGTCTTTAGAATCGGAGCGTTTTGTTAAAACTAAAGATAAACGCTCGTACTGCCAAACGAAACTTTTTGTTTAAACTAAAACGTTTTATCAAACGATAAAAGCTAGAAGCTCCCAAACACTTCCAAAAACTCCGTGTCAAACACGCCCTAAGTCCGGTTGTTGATACATATGGAATTAGGTGTTATTTTAGAAGAAATATTATATTTGTCGGTAAAAAAAATTAAATATATTAATTTAATTATTACAATTTGCTAAGCGTTGGGATATAAGTTGAGAAATTTGTGTAGTATTAAATAATCACTTTAGTAAAACGTGTTCCTTAAACTTTGTTGAAATCTTTACACTATTGGATAAATGTTATCGTATTTTATTGTCATATTTGAATTTAAAATGTGATAATTAATTTATTAAACGATTATAAATTATTGACAACATAAATTTATCTAGAAGAAATTAAAGTTGTCTCTCGTATTATGTGTCAAAACGCGTGGTCAAACCTCACCTTAATTGATCGGTGTGGGTTTATTCTCTTTTTTTCCTAAAAAATTTTGCAAATTGCAATAAAGCGTAATTTTAGAAGAGCGATTTATTTGGGTCAAACGACATATTTCCTTAAATAAATCAAATCTCAAGTATAAAGACAAAGATGGGGAGATTGGTTTGAGTAGGGCGAACGAATATTCCAATCGAAGATCCCACCTCTCTGTCACGGTAACGGTGACGGTGACGGTGTTGGGAATCAGATCGTGATCTTCAACTCCATTGTTTAAATACCCTTTTACAAACTCCTTTCTTCCTCATCAACTCTATACATTAACCCCCCATTCATTCTCCTCCCTCCTTTTCCTTTAATCTCTCTTACAATGGCTTGCAAGACGGCAGTGCAGTTCTCCGACGTGCCACTTCTCGATCAGGTCAATGACAACGCCGCCTCGTTGTCCCTTTACGCCACCCGTCTCCCCACCGGTACGGGTTTCGTTTCTTTTTCTGTTTCTGTTACGTGTTCTTCAGCTATTTTTTTTGTGAATCTGTGATTGATTGTGTTGATGGAATATCAGGATTGGATGTGAGTAATAACCGGAAAAGTTTGCCGAAATTCATGGTGGTTGGTCATAGAGGTCATGGCATGAACGTCTTGGTTTCGCCTGATAAGAGAATGAACGCTTTTAAAGAGAATTCGATTCTTTCGTTCAATAACGCTGCAAATCATCCTCTTGATTTCATCGAATTCGACGTTCAGGTATTTACTTTAATTTCATCACTTTCATTCCAAAAAACAAAAAATGATTGGAAATTCGAAAGGTGTCTGATCAACCCTGAATGGCTGAATTTAAAATGGATTACGAGATCCGATTATGTTTTTCATTTCTGATCAGTCTACCTTTTCTTTGTTTCCTTTCTCGCTGCTTGAATTCTACTTTTATGGCACAATCTAGAAACCAAAATGCATATTCTTGGAAATAAAAACAAGAGCTGGAAAGTGAAAACGAGAAATGTTATCGTTTTTGCAGGTGACAAAAGACGACATACCAATCATTTTCCACGACAATTTCATCCTCTCTGAAGAGAATGTAAGTCGCGTTTTAACTCATTCGATACACACATCATGAATAGTAACTAATATCTATCAAGAATTCACGTATTTGATTATATCTTTTCAGGGTATCGTAGTTGAGAAGAGGGTCACTGATTTGACAGTTGATGAGTTCTTTAGCTATGGTCCTCAAAGAATTGCAGGTGTGGTGGGTAAAACTTTGCTTAGAGAATCCCATGGACAGATAGTCGGGTGGAATGTTGAAACCGACGATCATTCTTGCACTTTACAAGAAGCTTTCGAAAAAGTTAACCGATGTTTGGGATTCAACATTGAGTTGAAATTCGATGATTACATTGTCTATGAAAAAGAGTATCTCATCAAAATTCTTCAAATCATCATGAAGGTGGTATACGAATACGCGCAAGAAAGACCTGTAATGTTCTCAAGCTTCCAACCCGATGTGGCCTTGATCATGAAGAAACTTCAAACTAAATACCCAGTTAGTATTCTTTAATATCTCATCTCTTTTCGATTTCCGTTATGAACACTGCTAATCCATTCAAAAAAATCCCTTTAGGTTTACTTCTTGACAAACGGAGGAACCGAGATATTCGATGACGTTCGAATGAATTCGTTGGAAGAAGCCAAGAAGCTTGCAATCAATGGTGGATTGGATGGAATCGTTTCCGAAGTAAAGGGTATTTTCAGAAACCCTTCGGTTGTAAGAGAAATCAAAGAATCAAATCTTTCTCTCTTGACTTACGGAAAATTGAAGTAAGTTTGTCAAATCGTTTCCGTTTATCAATTTGAAATTGAATACACGATGTGTTACTGTTTGCTAATGAAATCGATTTGATGTAAAACAGTAATGTTCCTGAAGCTGTTCATGTTCAATATCTAATGGGCGTTGAGGGTGTGATTGTCGATTTAGTTCAAGAAATCACAACTTCGGTTGCAAATATAAAGACGACAAAAGCATACAGCGAGAGCGAAAAGAAGAAGAAGCTGCTAATCGAAGGGGAGGAAGGCGAATTACAGGTGACGGAGATCACCGACAAGATTGAATTGGCATTCTTATTAAACTTGATTTCACAAGTGATTCAACATTGAGATTTGAAAAACAATTTGACAATTATGTAGATTTGGGTCGGGTTAATTGGGTAGTCCATTTATAATTTTAGCTTTTGCCCTAGTCTTTATTTTTTTCTTTGTTTTTTTTTGTTAATAATCTTTAATGGTTAAGGGGAAAGGCTATAATAGGGAATTGAGTTTGTAGGATGACGATGGTGTTGGGTTCATGTATGATTCTCTTGGATCTTCGATTGGGGGTTCGGGAGGATACCACCACGATCATTAAAAATATGGGTCGGGTCGTTCACACAAATCGTGTCCCTAAAAAGAAATTCAAGATTGTGTACACTGATTATTAATATCAATGCTTGAATTACACATTATTTGAAAATCTGATTTTTTTTTTTTGGATTGTTTTGATTTATATATTACTTCTAGAATACTAGAATAAGTGTGATTGCGATGTTACAAGTAGAATGATTTCTCAAACAATTGAGTTGAGATCCAATAGGGGTTTGGATAAAGATATAGAATCATAGAGATGGATTATGTGAATGTCCAATTAGGAGGGAAAATAATTTGATTAATAATTATCATTGACGATTGGGTCCAAGGTGTAATAGCCTTCTTTTCCAAAATATAAATAAACAAATAAGTTTCATCATTTGTAGAAGATAAATCCGAAAACTTACAACCAAACAAATGCATCGGCAACTAGTCTAAAAGCAAAGAAAAATAACTACTACACACACTATTATTTTTCTTGTAGGGTTTCATCTTCAAACTTTGTCCTTTCCTTTGTTGCTACTGTTAATGACGAGGTCTTTTGGAGTTGTTTATATTTAAAAAATAAATAAATAAATAATAGAGAGAAGGATCAGTCTAGGATCTAATGAATCATGGTTTATGCATAATGAAAAAAACAATATGAGGTCCACAAATTATTTCAAGTAAGTCAATCAGCATATTCCCAAATAATATTTTTCTGCTTGGTTAACGAAATTTAATGGTTGTGGAAATTAAGATGAGCGAACACTTAATCATTTTAATGGCTTCCGTTAGGGTTTACAATAATGCATTATTTTAATAGTTTTTATTAGGGTTTTCAATAATACATGTTATACTTTTTCAACTAAGTTTCAATATTGTATAACAATACGTTTCAATTTATTTTCTAGCAAAAAGTCGTATTTCAACACAACCCACCCACTAAGTATGTTAATCAACTAACATATACAAAATACGTCAAATATTTATTATGCAATTTAAAAGTTCATAACATATGATCTAGATAGCATTGCATAAATTATGAACATGTTTCAAAATACAACAAAATAGGGCAACAACCTCTTTTGAAACTCGTATGAACTCACCTTGGTAAGACGGCACTAGCATCTAGATTTCTGCTACGTGAAACTCCTTAACACGTTGAATTCTCTCAAACCACTGCTTTTGTTGACGATGCGCTCCCGTCTTACTCTCAAAATTCTTTTTGTTGTGATTTTTCGTTATTGAGTAAAGTGATAATGAAGATAGGGGAGTCTCTACTTATAGCTGAAATCTTAATGTGTTGGAAGAGTGGGGGTTATGGGAACTCTCTCGCCATGTCATATAACCTCGTAATTGCCATCTTATCTCAAAACATCAAATTCAAATTCTCGTTTTTACAAAGTCTTCACAACTTCACCCATTAACAAAATTCCGTTTGCAGAATTTACAATCACGTAAATAAATGAGGGTACTTAGATTTTATTTCTAGCTCGGACAACCATGTAACCTAGAATTATTTATGATATTTCCAATTTATCTTTACCGGATGTATATATGTCTGTTTTATTTGGATGGTCTTTCGATCTACCATCATAATTGGTTACAAAAGATTGCCAATTTGAAGTACTTAGAAAGGAGTTAACCAATTACCACATGAAAACTATAGTTCAAATAACCACACAAGACGATCCAATATATTTCATATAGTCATTGTTTAGAAAAAAAAATTACTCATTCGAAGTATTTGAAGTATTTAGATGGCTTAAACAATCACCACATCAAAACTATAGTTCAATTAACCACACTAAGTTCCATGTCATCTTCTAAGTATTTATTTGATATTATCACTTGAGTACTCATGTCAAAATATAGGTTAGTCATTGGGAATACCCAATAAGTAATTATGTATTTCACATTTTAGAAGTCAAAGGAATTCACATAATCCTTTTACAAATGAGAAATCATCAAAATCATTTGAAAACATTTGTTGAAATATGAAAACATTCTCTTTCAAAATCATTAAGTCTTTAGTCTTAGAATCGCAAGTCTTTATTCTTGAAATCGTAAGCCTTTGACTCTTTACTTATATGCAATTTAGAATAATCTTTACTCATTGAAAATTCATATATTTTTACGCGTTGATAAACCAAAAGTCGTTACAAATAAAATTCATAAGTCATTACCCGTCATTAAGTCATAATCAAAATATCATTATTATAGTCATAATTAAATATCATCATTAAAATCTTGATCAGGTATCTTCATTCAATTCATAATCAAAATATTATCATTATATCAAAATCTGGATATCATCATTAGAGTTATAATCAAAATATCATCATTATAGTCATAATCAATATATCAACATAATCAAAATATCATTATTAGAGTCATAATTAAGATATCGTCATTAGATTCATAAAAAGTGTATATGTAATGAAATATTCTTCTAGCACTTCCCTAAGTCAATCTTGAATGTCCAACCTCATATGTCACAAAGTCATAAACTGAGAAGTGTCTCACATCGTCATCGTGGGAGAGTATCCATATAAAGTAGCACTTCCTAGGTAAACATTATAGTGGAACCTCGAAGCCATAATGATATGGCCTTATTTGACTATATATTTTAGGCCATTTTGTAACATCCTGATGTTCAGGTATTTCTAAATTTACCCCTTTAAGTTTATTATATGACATTTTGGTCCCTAAGTCCAAAAGAATGTGCCTTGAAGCCCTAGTGACATTCTTGTAATTTGGGCAGGAGGAGTACGCTAAGTGTACATGTGTGTACGTTGACCATACTAGGACTGCTCCTAGTATGTTGGGCGTACACTCATGTACGCGGGGCGTACTAAAGAAAGATGGAAATGTTGGATTAGTGTCTAAGTCCATAACTATTTTGGTATGTACTTGACCCGATGGTGCATGGTCCTTTTGGGTTGCCTTCACCAAAGCAACTTGATAGGATGAATTATGGAGAGAAAGGATAAATATGATTTATTAATATATTATGGGAATAATATATTAAAGGAGAAATCATATTGTTTAATTAATATTAGTCAAGAATTAATAAGAATTAAGTTTGTGACTAAAAGAGATTAATTAAACTTGAGGGACTGGAATTGTAATTATAAGATAATTGCAATTGGGCTATGGATTGCCTTATATTATAAGGTTGGACGAATTCTATGGGGAAACCCATTGGAAATCGTCCAAGGCCTTTAAGGAAAGGAGTCCATGGGTTGCTTAGGGCTTAAACATCCAAATTAGGGTTTCCTTGTTAGATAACCCTAACAGCCTCACTATATATAGAACCCTTATGCTCCAAAAACGTGGTGAACTAATAATCTAGGGTTTCCACACATTTTTGAGAGCCTCCTTCTCTTCTCTTCTTCATCCTCTTGCTCTTGGTGTTTGTAAACCATTAGAGGAGTGACACTTGTGACTCTAAGCTTTCTAAAGTCATCACAAGGAGGATTTGTGATTGTTATTGATACATAACAATCAAGGTATGATCTAAACCCTAATTATATGTTATATTGATTATCATATGCTAGATCTAGGGTTTATAGTCATGGATAAATTGCATGTACAATAGAGAAACCTAGATCCAAGAATTAGGGTTTGTATGAGCACATAGGATGTTCTTATGGCTAAAACCCATCAGTGGTATCAGAGACTTGATTGGTTTCTATTGTATTGATGCCTTGTATGTTTGTTCAAGTTGAAAAAATTCGATTTTGTGAAACTTCCTGATGAACTCGGCGAGTCCCATTGTGGACTCGGCGAGTAGGCCCCTACTCGGCGAGTCCATATGCGTACTCGGCGAGTTCGAGCGTCAGAAAGAGGGGATTTCGGGATTTCTTGCTGTTTTTCTCATGGATAATTGCCTTATCTGTTGTAGGTCATTAAAATCCGATTTTAATCATATTTATGAGTATATCCTTGATTAAACACAAAATAATTACCAATTGATTAGATAATAACTTCCTTATATGATTAAAGTTGATTATTTGTATTAATTGGGTAACTTATTTTGCAAGAAATTGAAATTAGGTCAAATATAGATAATGATGAAATTAATTGTTTAATTTATATTATTTATTAAATTAAACCACCTAGTATTTTAAAAGTGTAATATACACCATATACTATATATAACATTAAAAGTCTAACATTATATATATGTATGAGTAAAAGTCAGTCTTACCGTTAGTAGGCCTCATTCACGAAGCTGGACTATAAGGGGTGTTTAAGGAAATTGCCTATAAAATGGCGATTGAATGGGTATCCACTCTTACCCACCACACTCTTGACTAGTGGAGGGTCGTTAGCTGAACGGGTAGGATAGGACAAAACCTTCCATTATAAGTATAATGAAGTACAAAAGTAACTAAATGTTTTACAAATTCCCAATCTTAGTTACTTAGGCAAAAGTGAATTGATGCAATTCCATGAAATTACACTTTGTGCCCTTGCGAAGACGTTAGTAGAGCGTGTGTGGTTAACCGGCACACTAAATGGTTCTAAGCAAAGGTAGCAAAGGGTGACTCAATGTTTGTCATAGTTCGGTGGAGCGTGTGTGGTTTACTGGCACATCGAATAGGTGACTGTAACATGTGAGGGCACCATGTAAGTTTAGATGGTTATTCACACCCGCTTTGTGATCCTCGGCATCCCAGTCACAAACAAGAGGGGCATATCGAGATTTAAACATGCCATTGAAATGTTTAATGAATCTCAAAGGATCTAGGAGTTTTCATAAATTTAAAACTTAAATTTCTTTTTCGCTTTTCATGGTGGAAATTAGTGAATCGTCATTCACTTACCTTCAAATATTCTGCAACTAGATTACAGCATCCCTTTTCTAGGTTGTAGCATATTGTGTTGGGTCCTAGCCTTAGTATCTCATTTGGGTGATTTACTAAGGACTCAATCAATCAACTAACTTGAATTTGTTTTCTCCCGTTTTGTAGATGTCAAAGTACGACAACTATGGTCTTCCCAAATCCCGTGGAACAAGCTTTCCACATGAAGATGATATTCCACGATTCGATCGAGGAAAAAGAAATCATGCTTCACTTCCTCCACCTCCTCCAATTATTCTCCCTAACCCACAAGTTCGAAGGCTTGAAAAGTTCAAGCTCACTCAAGCCCTTTTGGCAAGTAAACATGAAGAGGGAAAGTCGGTGTGTGCACACGTCCTAGGGATGAAGTCACACATTGATAGGTTAAGAATGTTGGGATCCGTTGTCTGTGAGGAGATGGCTGTTGATTGGGTTCTTCAGTCACTTCGTAACTCATATAGTAAGTTCGTAAGGGAGTACTATATGATGAACTGTGACGTGACCCTTATAGATCTCACCTATATGCTTATTGCTGCTGAATCAGCAATGGTTTGGCGCAATAGAAAAGCAAAGTTGATTGGTGAATCTGCCTTCAAGACCTCTATGGATATAGACAATGGCAACGAAAGACATGTTATGATCAAAAATTTTGATCATAAGAGAAAGGTAATGTCTGAAGTAGTTCCATGTCCTGTTCCAAAAGAGTCAATTTGCTTTTATTTCCAAGAGAATGGGCATTCGAGACGAAGCTGCCCTATTTACCAAAGAGATCTAAGAGATGGGAGAGTAAAAATGAATGGCTCTGCTTTAGGTAAAATCCATTGACTAACTCTTTTAAGCTCCTATTCTAGATTCTTAATACATAATGTGATAAGATTACAATTGATGTTTTGTAGGATCAAAGAAAGGAGAGGAAGCTTAAGGGAAGAAGTGAGCAGAATCTAACCGTGAAGAAATGGATTTTGATCGCATTAATTGAAGATTAGATTCTTGATCTACTACTTAGAGTTAGAATTAGATTGCTAAGAAATATGTATTAACATAGTTTTTCAATGAATTGCACTGTAAGGACAAAATTTTTCCGCAATAAAATAAATTTTGACTTTATATTATTTATTTATCCTTGCAATTGCGTGTATGAAAAATTGATGTTTTGAATGTTTCTATTATTAGCAATAATGGATTTGATTCTTAATCATGGAAATGTCGAAAATTTACCAAATAAGGAGAGTTTCTCATCGCCCAAGTTTCAATTGGACAGAAATTTGGAATCATGCAACTTGGTTGCACAATGAATGAGAAATTTCATATTTGGAAATTAGACTAATTCATTGACAAAGTGTCAAATGAAGGACTAGGAGATCAAGTATACAAAGTTGCATGTTGATCAAGTCCACCATAAGAGTAACCAAGATATTCGTCATGATTTACTAAAGGTTTAGTAAATATGATTATACTTATAAGATTAAGTGTAATTCTAAATTGATTGAAAATGTTTAAATCAATAGCAGAACGAATAAGAAGAATCAAGTAGGCAGAAAGATAAAAGTTTCTCCATTCTAAGGAGAAGGGAGAGTACCTTTATGATAGGTCTTAATGATTAAGAACCATATCTTAATTGATCATCTAAGTAAGTCTTAGTACAATTGTATGTCTAAGAAGAGGAATCAAGAATTGAAGAAATGGTTAAATCAAGAAGTCAATCATACTTCGTTCCAAAACAAGTCTTAGAGTTAAGATTGTGACATTGAGTAATAAGTATTAAGAAGGTTTATAACATTCATCAAATGTGGAAAGTTGTGATGTCTTGGATAAGACAAAGACCAACTAGGACCAATTTATGAAGTGTTTTGATAAAAACTACACTACCTCTTGAATATTTGTTTGTCAAGAAATGTTTATTGACAAGAGAATCTTATATGTCAAGAAGTCAGTGGGAGTCTTAATGGTCTTGAAAGGTTTTAAGAACAAATCAAAATAAACCTTATCGATTATCACTAGCACACAAGCTGAGGTTTACAACCTATAGTGTTAACACTATTTTGTTTCTATGCCATTCCAATTAAGTTAATTATGCATGTGAGTTCTATGAGTTCTCATTTGAACGCATAAAAAGGCAGGCACCTTGATCAATGAAAAGTACATTGATAGGAAAGGTGAGCTGCTTAACTACTTGGAAGACATGGTGGGCAGTTGTGCTACCATAAGGCAAGAAATCAAGATTAAGAAAGTTCGGTCCATATGAGTTAGAATTTGTCGTAAACCTTGGTTTTGAAAAATTCACATGGATAGGAACACATACACCATTAAAATCTAAGTGTCATAAGATTCCCTCCTTCATGAAAGTGACTATGAGGAAATGCTTTCACTAAGAAAGATTTTAAGAAGATAGTGATTGAGAAATTGAATTCTCGAATTCGATTATGGTTACGGTATCCCTCTCCATGATTTGAATTGTGAGATTTAGCAATTAGTCTTAATTGTTTAAGACACATATGAGCTGTGTTGGATAAAGGTGTATGAGATTAAGAAGCCTTGATAAAGGATTATCAAAGCATTAAGTATTAGAAACATGAACTTAATAAATTCAACAACTATTATTTTTCTGGAAGTTAAGCTGGTTTCTGAATACATGTCAAAGCTAGTGGGAGCATAAGCGTTATGTTTATAATAATCATCATGATAGTGGGAGCATAAATGTTATGATTTTATGATTATTATGGAAAGTATTGCAAGTTAGCAATATTAATTATAGAAAACAAGAGTTATACTTTGCAAAGTCGCAATAGTTGAAAAGTTGTTTTGCTATAATTAAGGGATAGAATATTATGCGTCATTTCAAATCTAAAGGCTTAGGTTGTGGAATGTTAATAATTTAGTCAAGGAAACATAGTGTGTTCACAAATTTCGATTATGATTACGGCATTCCTCTTCATAGTTCGAATTTTGAGAACGTAGCACATAAAATATTATGGCAGAAGATTGATAAAGTATCAAATCTTTATGTAAGACGTTATGCATTGTGTTCCATAATGCTTCGGGTATAGGATAGATTGCAAATGCTATAATATTTGACCATTCTAATATTTTCCAAATGTTTATCACATTTAGAGGGAAGTAGGACAAGAATCGGTTTTGACTAAGATAATTAAACAACCATCAAAGGACAATCCAAAGTTCGCCGATGATTGGTCACTTGTGAGTAGTTGGAAGTATAGTATTGAATGGACCATATCAACATTATTATGAATAGATAAGATTCTATTAAGAATGAGTTGTCATATGGAAAATATGGAAACGTGTCCATATTGGGAATTGAATATTGAAAATCTATGTCTAGATTAGAAACCTTTATGCAAAGGATGCTCAAAGGAATGTACTTTGAGTGAGAGACATCATATCTAAGGAATTGTATTGTAACAATCTCCGATAGAGGACTTTGTAATATCGTTGGCAATAGTCTTTGTGACTTTTTGTGCTATGACATTACGAAAAGGATTGTTGCATAAAATGTTAGAATCTGACATATTCTATAAGTGGCAAGAATTTGATATTCTTTCACTTATGAAAAAGGATTTGGAGTTGTGAAATGAGTATGATTGGAAATGTGTTCATTTGATCTATTTCACAAAGTAAGAACCATAAGTAAACATTGTGTGCATGATAAGAGCATGGGACGAGTGTAATAATTCAAGTAAGAAGTTGATTACCCGAAACAACAAATAATGAGTAATCGATATGGTGATAAATAAAAGGTGTTTTAATTATACTCAAAGGTTTGAGGCCATATGGGATTAGTATTATTCTTGTGTTTCACTTTGCATGTTTTGACTTCCTGAATAATTTAATTGGTTTAGAACAGTCAAATTATTCGAACGGGCCACAGTCGTTCATATGTTGGAAGTAGGTATGAATAAAGACTGTCGTGAATTGGTGTGTGGATTGTCTAAAGAGCATTAGACATAAGAAAATGTTTGCTGCAACGTTCATGAGTGCTTATGAATATGATTTTAGCATTGGATTAAACCCACGCTCACTTGGATCACTCCATGAATTGTATCACAAGTGATTGGTGAGACGATAACATCTTATATTCTTGAAACCGAGATGTGTGAGTTGTATCTTGCAAATCGGTTGCACATTGATAATATGTAAACGCACCAGTAACTTGGTGTCATAAAACATATTGTTGTGTGTGATTTGGTGAGTGAGTGCAAGCGAGCATTGAATCAAAGTTTATCTGTTCCTTTTATCCAAAGAAGGATAAAAGCGATATCTTTGGGCCCCTCGATGATTTAGTGATGACAAACGTAAATGCTCGGCCGGGCTAGGGCTAATTTGATTTGTTCAATTAGTCAGTCGTCATAAATCGGAAGTCGAGAAATAGTACAGAAAGAATGATTTGAAATCATGTCTTATACGATATCTAAAATGGAGGAATATATGATCCCTTATCTAAAGGACACGCGTATCTGATAGGATCAGAGTTGACAACGGCTTTGGAAAGCTACGATTGCAGATCAGGATCTGAAGTCATATGCATAATAGTTATTAGACTTATCCAAGTGGGAGACTGTTGGATTAGTGTCTAAGTCCATAACTATTTTGGTATGTACTTGACCCGATGGTGCATGGTCCTTTTGGGTTGCCTTCACCAAAGCAACTTGATAGGATGAATTATGGAGAGAAAGGATAAATATGATTTATTAATATATTATGGGAATAATATATTAAAGGAGAAATCATATTGTTTAATTAATATTAGTCAAGAATTAATAAGAATTAAGTTTGTGACTAAAAGAGATTAATTAAACTTAAGGGACTGGAATTGTAATTATAAGATAATTGCAATTGGGCTATGGATTGCCTTATATTATAAGGTTAGACGAATTCTATGGGGAAACCCATTGGAAATCGTCCAAGGCCTTTAAGGAAAGGAGTCCATGGGTTGCTTAGGGCTTAAGCATCCAAATTAGGGTTTCCTTGTTAGATAACCCTAATAGCCTCACTATATATAGAACCCTTATGCTCCAAAAACGTGGTGAACTGATAATCTAGGGTTTCCACACGTTTTTGAGAGCCTCCTTCTCTTCTCTTCTTCATCCTCTTGCTCTTGGTGTTTGTGAACCATTAGAGGAGTGACACTTGTGACTCTAAGCCTTCTAAAGTCATCACAAGGAGGATTTGTGATTGTTATTGCTACATAACAATCAAGGTATGATCTAAACCCTAATTATATGTTATATTGATTATCATATGCTAGATCTAGGGTTTATAGTCTTTGATAAATTGCATGTACAGTAGAGAAACCTAGATCTAAGCATTAGGGTTTGTATGAGCACATAGGATGTTCTTATGGCTAAAACCCATCAGGAAACCCTAATTTTTAGGGTTTGGGTGGTATTTAAGCATCTTTATGGCCTCATTTCTCTTTACGTAACTAGCCTCTACCCTCTCTTCGTGATTTGAAACCCTAGAAGCACCTTGTGAGGACATTTCAAGCATTAAAGAGTGTGTTTGTGTGATTTGAATAGGAAGGAAGAAGATCAAGCTCAACTTGGAGAAAGAAGCACCTTAGATCTTGAATTTTTCTTTCATTTGCAAGCCTTTCAAGGTATAAAGCTTTCACCTTTGTATCTTAATCTTGTAGATCTAGTTATGGGGGTTTTATGTCATCTTTTTGGTCCCAAAAGTATCATCTTGAGCATGGCGTGTTCTTGATGTTTTGAGTTGTCCTTTCATACCCTAGAAAGGGTCCTTAGCCATAAAAATGAAGTCCCTTTGGTTGGTTATGCTTTATGCATCTTGTAGAAGGTCTTAATGGATTAAGACCTTATGTTAAGCTCTTATTAGGCATGCAAAGTCATAAACTTGGAAATTTTATGATTCTAGGGTGTTTTTAGTTGTGGATCTGAAATATGGGCTTGAGTGTTTAAGCCATTAAGCACTTAATGAAGATTTGGGGTTGCTAGGTTAGGCCCCACGTACTCGGTCAACCACCCCAATGGTGGTCAATGCGAGGCTTTGCATACGCTAAGCGTACCTCTGGGGTACGTCCCGCGTACTCGCATGGTTCAACTTTGTGAGTGACTCGGTTGAGTTGACTCAAACTGGTTGACTCATTTGGCTTAGTGGGTTTGACAATTGGACTTTGACTGTAACATCCTAAAATTTAAGATAAGGTTATTAAACTACTTAAGTAATTAAATAAAGCATTATTTATGTAATTATGTCATTTAAGTGATAATTATATCATTAATTGATATAAAGCTTAAAAAGTTAAAGGTTGAAATGTTAACATTTTAGAGTTAAGGGACCAAAAATGTTAATTTGGCAAAGTATGTTTGACCAAGGGTTGACTCAACTAATGGAAGTGACTACAAAAGTTATGTAATGGATGGAGAGGGACTTAGGATGTCTATTCTTAAAGAAAAGTCACATATATTGGAAGAATGGACCATTTTTGACAAAAAAAACCCCAAAATTAGAAGAATCAAATGTGTAAAATTAAGGGAACTAAGAGGAGTCTTCACTTATGCCGACATATGAACGGAAATTTGATCTTGAGAGCTCCCAAAAGTGGCAATTTCATACCTCCTTCACAACTAGGATTCAAACCAAACAAGTATTGATGCAACGAAACAAGGAGTGAGCAAACACAAGGGTTTAAAAGGTATAAAATCTCTTCCTCTTGCTCCATTTTCGAATTCAATGCTTGGGGAAATCCATAATGTCAAAATTAGTATGATTCCTTGATTAGTGTTTTGGGTTCTAACCTCACTTGTTTTGTTTTGATGATCCCAATCTCATTCCTATCATTTAATTGATGGATTTGAGGATTTAGGTGAAAATCCTCATGAACCCTAGAAATTCAAATTGAGGATCTCATGTTTATATGTTGGATTGGAATGGATTCAATGACCTATATGATATTTGATAGCAACTAATCCAATTGGAATGCTCAAATTCATCCATGATGGTATAATGTTGCATAATTGATTTATGGATTTGGGGACAATATGATGAAACCAATGGAATCCTTGTAGTTGAGAAATTGTTGAGTAAATGAAGTTCATAAACACGAATGGATGCTATTAAAATGATTTGGATGCAAAATATTAAGTTTTGATCTATTATTGGATGAAACCATGGAGTTTGTGGCCATAAGGGCATTTTGGGAAATCTAGAGATAACTACATGTTGATTGACATCTAAGAGGTGAATGATATTCATGGACATGAATTGGCACTTTAGAGATAGAATTGGAACATAAAAATGAAGGATCTCTTAATCTATAAGTGTTTCTAGTGATTGTTTTGACCCAAAGGGTAATTTGGGAAACATGGAATGGAATTGAGGATTTCATGGTTAGTTTAAGTACTTGCAATGAGATTAATGGTGGTTTTATCTACTTGACAACACCAAATGATGTATTAAATGATTTAGGAATAAGTCATATTGGTTAAAGAGTGTTCTTGATCAACTTGAGCTCTTAGCTCTTACATTTAAGTGATTGTAAGTATTAAGGTTTTAATGATAAGTCATCATGTGGGTAAGGGTTAATTGAGTATTTGAGAATTTTATAACCTCTATTTAGTCTTTAATAAACGTTTGGTAGCCATTGGAGGTATAGCGAACAACTTGCAAAGCTTTTAGCAAAATTCTGCTCAAAATAGTGAACTGCAATTTTGACACGGGGGCATGTCAAAATGATACGGGTCGTGTCAAAGGTTCTATGAAATGTATGTTTTTCATGGAAAACCTTGTAAATGAACACTGATTGCCCTCAAACTTTATATATAAGCTAATAGGAAGTAAATAAGCTTAGGGGGGATATCTAAATGTTAAAAATCTTATAAGGGTATTTTGGTCATTTTGTTGACCTTCACATTTATTTTATATAGGTGGTGTTTGAGAAGTGTTGATCTAAGCAAAGGAACTAGAAGATGAATAGTTAATCTACAATGGAGAACTAGGTGAGTACGTGTTGGCATTTTCCCCATTTTGGGGTACATGACAAAATGATTTTTATGATAAAGAAATATTAATTATTTGATATACTAAATGTATTTGAAATGAAAGTATTAAATGCTTTGGAAAAGAAGAAGGCAAGAATGTTTTTGAAAGTAAATAATGTTTGGGAAGTTCGAATGTTTTGAAAATGTGTTTGAAATGTTTTGAAATATAGATGCTTTACTTTTGAAACGAGTTTATAATACTAATGTATGAAATGTGTAAAGCGTGGAAAGTAATGAAAAGAAATGTAAAGTAATGAAAAGGAAAGGAAAGTAAGGAAAGGAACTAGAAAGTAATGAAATGAAAACTGTCTGGGCCATGATACTTCGTAAGAGGCACTAGAGGAATCTATCGGGGTGGCGCCTCCCCTTCGCGAGATAGATGTCCTAATGGAAATGATGCCTTGGTCGATTGATTTGTTCTTTCCACCTTGGTCTAGACTTGGGAGTGGTTCCATTATTGGACGTAGACCCTAAGTATAAAAATGGCAACGATTTAATATCTGCATTAGCCCTCAATGATAAAAGAAAATGAAATATGGAAATATGGCTTTTGGAATGAAATGATAAGATATGAAATGATATCTACAACATGTATGAAATGCGTTTTCCTTGAAAATCCTTGAAAATGTTTTATGGTCTAAAACTATGTTTTGCAAAGATGAAATGTTTTTGGCAAAAATATGATAAATGTTTTGAGTCACAAACCCATGTAGCTCACAAGACATTATTGTCTTATGTATCTCTTCTTTAATGCTATGTATCTCAGGTTACCTTTAAGGAGAGATGATGATGAATGGAAGTTATAAGTCAAGTGATAGAGTATGGAGTGGAACTTGTTAAGTTCATTGTTAATTATATTGATGTAATTCTTATTGGCTTGCTATGGTTGTATTGATGCTTAATGGTAACAACCATTGTTTTAAATTTGTAAATGTTTTTTTTGTGGGACCGATTTTTGTTAAATATGGGTTAAGACCCGAATGTTTTTAAAACCATAGCATGAAAAAGTTTTGAAAAATTTGGGGTGTTACATTGACTTTGACCAAGTTTGACCTTGAGGGTATTTTGGGTATTTTGGGAGGTTGATGGAATTGGTCACTTGATGGAATTATGTATCAGTTAGAGAGCTGAGACTCAGAGTCGGGCCTTATCAGTTCTGTTTAGCATGCGAGGTGAGTTTTCCTCACTGTACTTACGGGTCAAAGGCACCAAGGTCGGCCCTTTGGATTGTTATCCTGGTTTATCGTATGATTGAGTAATGTAGTGATCTGTTAGATCTATATCCTAGTAGATATGATGATGTCATGCTTAGTGATCTGTAAGATCTGTCTGTTTGTTATTGGCTAGTTATTTGTATGCTTATCTGTTAAATATATATATATATATATATATATATGTGTGTGTGTGTGTGTATGTGTGTGTGTGTTGACACAACGTATGTGTGGTTAGGTTGAGGCGGTTATCCTTTGTGTTGATGGCCAAAAGATCCTGGGCATCCTGGATAGATTAAAGGCCAGTAGGTGTACCAGTTAGGCCGAAGGCCCGGAGAACGGTCTAGATAGGCTGAATGCTCTATGTGGCGTACCAGTCATGCTGAAGGTTCTGTGAGCGTACCAGGTAGACTGCAGGCTGATGGGGCGTTCCATTCGAAATCGATTTCAATCACATGAGAAATCTAATTTTTCAAAACCACATTTTGAAAGGTTAAATGTGAAAAGAAATGAGACTTTCAAACAAACTCAACCACATTTTCCTAATCATCCTTCCAAGAAATCACATAGCACATCATTTTCAAAAGGAAAAACGGATGTTCAAAATCTTAATCATTGGCTAGAAGGAAAAGGAAAACAATATCAAAGTGGAAAATTTTCTCAAGAAGAGATCAGGTATGATTATGAAAGTTACCTGAATGACTTATCAAGTGGAAGTTCATCATCCAAAGAGTCAAATCCAATGATTCGAAAATGGAAAGTTGTTCTAAAGGAGAAAGTTGATTTGTCGCAAACTACGAAGGTTAAAGGGAACATCAATGTTGATTCTAAACCTTCGAATGATTTCATTTCAATACCCTTGACACATGAAGTTTACTTAATTGACAGTTTGATCAAAAGTTCGAAAATGGGTTTTAGGATCTTCATTTCATCATGCATTTTGTTCTAATCACCAAGGACCCAAACAACCTTGGGGACCTAAATTCTTTCACTGATTACAGGTTTTATGTGACGAGGAATATGATGACAAATGGTATATCAATAATGGTTGTTCTCGTCACATGACTATAAGGAAGGAAAACTTGGGCAATTATTGAAGTCTAGATAATGCTGGAGTGGTGGATTTTAGCCACAATCACAAATGTTGTGTGAAAAGGTTATCCTAAAGTAAGCAATGGAAAGTTTACTGTTAACAGGGTGGCATATGTTGAAGATCTTCAATTCAATTTGATAAGTGTTTTGCAACTAGTTATGGGCACTGGCAATCAAGTTGCTTTTAATGAAGAAGGAAGTGTGATATCAAATATCGACACAAAGGAAGTTTTGTTTAAATATAAATGAAAAGGCGATTTGTTTACCCTTGACATAAAACCCATTGTTGGTGTACCCTCAGTTTGTTTATGTTCGAAAGTGTCATTAGAAATAAGTTGGTTGTGGCATAGGAGACTTTCTCACTTGAATTTCAAAAATCTGAATAAATTAGTGTTAAATGATCTTGTTCGTGGTTTACCAGTATTAAAATTTGATAATGATACTTTGTGTGCAGCTTACGAGCAAGGAAAACAACATAGACAAGGTCATCCAATTGTCATTGATTCAAAAATTGTTGAAACTTTGGAACTTCTTCATATTGACCTTTGTCGTCCTTCGACTGTTGAAACACTAAAAAAAAGAGGTATACGTTGGTTATTGTAGATGATTTTTCAAGGTTTGCTTGGGTATATTTGTGATATTTTTCTAGGTTTGCTACTACCAGATGTGTCTTATGTGCCAGTATGATATGTTATATGCGATAATGGTAGTAGGAGGGGAATAGTCCCCTGATTCAGTTGTTAGGACCGAACGGTAGGTCGGACACCCCAGATATGTCTGACAGCTTGATTATAAAATGTTATTATGTTATGGTGGTAGGGGTGAAACAATCCCCGTGGCTGGTTGAGATAGACCGGTGGGTAGGCAGGCACCCCAGAATGGCCTGACACGGGTAGGTCAACACCCAAGAATGGCTTGACATGAGTAGGTCAGCACCCCAGAATGGCTTGACATGGGTAGGCAGGGCACCCCAGAATTGCCCGACAGTATGTATGATTGTATGGTATGTGGTATGATGGGGGAACTCACTAAGTTGTGTGCTTATGGTTTTCAGTTTTGGTTTCAGGTACCTCTTCGTCGAAGGGGAAGGAGCCGGCAGGGTAGTAGCGCATCGCACACCCATGATTCCGCATTTGAGATTTATGGGATTGTACTCTGACATTATTACTATTTGATGATATGGGTTTGAGACATGTAACTATAGTTTATGAATTCATATGATATTAGTAATGTTTTCCTTAAACAAATTTTATAAGCAATATAATTAAAACAAAAATTTTTGGTTTCGAATTTTTGGGATGTTACACCTTTCGAGGGGGAGAAACATCAAATGGATGTTCATGTCAAGAGGGAACATAGTAATAATGATCCACTTGTTGAGGGTGAGCAAATTGAAATTTTACCAAATCCTTTGAATGTTAATACTGATATTTTTCATGACGTATATGATAATATATCGAATGTAAGTGAAGGATAAAAAACGGACGAAATGTTCGAAGATGCATTGGATAAGTGGACTAGAAATCATCCAAAAGAACAAGTTCTTGGTGATCCTCATGATGGAGTGTTGACAAGAGCTCAACTTCATGCAAAGAATGATGTACTTAATGTTCATCAAGAATTTTGCATGTTTAATGTTTTCATTTCCAAAATAGAACCTAAATCAGTAAAGGTTGCTATGGAACATATTGATTGGGCTGTTTCTATGCCATTCGAACTTGCTGAATTTGAAAGAAAAAAAGGTTGGAGACTTATTCCTAAACCGAATAATGTTTCAATTGTGGATTTAAAATGGATTTTTAAAAATAAAACCGACAGGGATGGAGATGTTGTTCGAAATAAAGCTAGCCTAGTTGTTAAAGGATATTCACAACAAGAGGGTATAGATTATGAGGAAACCTTCGCCCCTGTCGCAAGACTCGAGGCTGTTTGAATATTTTTAGCCTATGCAGCACACAAGATTCCGATGTCTATCCGATGGATGTTTAGTGTGAATTTCTCAACGGTCAACTTGAAGAAACGGTGTATGTTGAGCGACCCCCAGGTTTTATTAATGAGGAATACCCTGATCATTGTTACATTTTAGATAAAGTTGTTTATGGGTTAAAACAAGCACCACGAGCCTAGTAGGCAACTCTTACCACTTATTTAAAGCTATCAAAATTTAAACAGGGACCAGTTGATCCTACTCTCTTTCGAAAGAAAGTTGGGATTCATCTAATGCCTTTTCAAATTTATGTTGATGATATTATATTTGGCTCTACTGAACCTGCTTTGTCACAAGAATTTAAGAATCTTATGAAAACTCAATTTGAGATGAGCATGATGGGAAAATAAACAAAAGTAGAGAAGGTATCTTTATCAATCAAGAGAAATACTCTCGAAATCTGCTTGAAAAGTTTGGGATGACGAATAGTTCAAAGTTGTGTGTACCAATGGCTGTTGGAACCAAACTTGGTCCTTCGTTGGATAAACCAGCTATTGACCTCACATTATACCGAAGCATGATTAGTTCTTTATTATATCTTACATCTAGTAGACCTGATATAATGTTTGTTGTTTGTAATTGTGCAAGGTACGAATCGAATCCCAGGGAACCTCATCGCACAGTTGTCAAGAATATTTTTTACTATCTCAAAGGCACTATTTCGTTAGGATTGTGGTATCCATCGAAAATAGGATTTTTCATTCATGCATTTTTCCGATGCATACTTAGGTGGTTATCAACTTGATCGTAAAAGCATAAGTGGTGGATGTCAACTTTTAGATGGGAAGCTTGTGAGCTGGCAATCCAAGAAACAAACATGTGTTTCGATTTCCATAGCAGAAGCAGAATATGTGGCTGTTGCAGCTTGCACTTCTCAAATAATTTGGATTCAAAGTCAACTACATGATTATGCAATTAACATGAAGAAAATTTCATTGTATTGTGATTCACAAAGTGCTATACGCATTTGTCACAATCGTGTGCAACATTCGAAGAATAAACACATTGCACTTCGTTATCATTTTATCAAATATCACGTTGAAGATGGCAACATTGAAGTTCATTTTGTAAAGACCACAGATCAACTTGCTGTTATCTTTAAAAAAACCGTTGGATGAAAAGAGTTTTCTACGAATTTTGGTGGGCTTAGGCATGTTAGATGTGAATGGTGTTCCTGGTCTACATTTGTTATAAAGACTCTTGGTGTCGAATTTTTGGTTCATTCAGAGGTTATTGTTCATTAGACGACCTTCGACATGCTTCACTTTCGACATTCCACTGAACGATTTAACAAAAGGTTCGTTACTTTGTTTCAACGCATAGTGTCGATACTTTTATTTTCTTAACGAAATTTTTTTCGCTAAGTACGGTATGGTTATTTCATTTTTGTTCTTTTCATTCGAAACTCAAATATATCAAAAAGATTTTCTTATTTTTGTTCTTTTCATTCAAAAATAAAAAATATGAAAAAAATTTCTTATTTTTGTTTTTATCATTTTAACCTCAAAAATCCAAAACTTTTTTTTGTTGTTTTTTTATTAACGAGCTTGTATAGTTATATGTCGAAGATTTCTAAGTGGAACATGACTTGCAACTCTTGGGAAAGGTATTCATTCGATACTTTGTACTAGTTAAGATGTCCCTAGAAGCATACTGTAGCATGTCGACCCAAGCCTCCATAACTCAATGTGTCGAAGCCTTAATGGTTTTCTCATCACGAGGATTCCTTCCCAATTAGGCTATATTCACAATAGTTCCTGAGCTACCTTACTCTTCTCACATGAGTTAAAAGTTTTCTGCTTGGTCCACTTATTGCAGAGGTACCTTCGTTTCTTAAACCAATCTTTTTCATCAAATATTCTTACACGTTCACACACAATGACATATGTCCAAGAGATCTTTGGTATAAACCAATCAAGATTTAGGCATATCAAAAGTATGTGTTTATGATTGAAATTCATGAGACCGTGAAGAAGGTGAAACCCATCTTTTCTAAACATTCAATGAATTGACGGCGAACTCTTTTTTTTCTAGAATGCAACATATCCAAAATCATATTCTTTCGTTTTGAGTGGTCTTGATAAAATGTTCGACACCCATGATATTTTTACCCAATAAGATCCAGAATCTAATTTTGTTTTGGAATATGATTTCTGACTGGATATCATTTTTACTTCTTTGTTACTTAATAAATTTTTCCAAAGCCTACTTGTCACTGACTACACCAGTCAAACAAGTAATTTTGTTTACAATTTCTCACACTTATTTTAAGTTGTGGTTTGTAAGAAAATATAAGCTGACCCACAAAGCTTTTCAAAAGATGCCCTCGGATACTCCTCTATGAGTATTCGATTGTAATTCACGGGAAACCACACAAGTTGTTCGTCATCTCTCTTGGTGTAGGACGAAGCGATCTTTGCCTCGGATCTTACTGCTTTACATCCATTTTTTATTGACATCATATCTCTAATTTTTTATCTTGATCTTATCACATTTTTTTGGCACACATTGTCACACACCGAAATCCTTGAGGTTCTAAGTAATACCAACTCAGGCTGATGATTTTGAAAAGTCTCGTGTATGACTTCACTTTTCAACCCAAAAGTGAAAGAGCCTTACCTCCATCCCGAATATTTCGGATGGTTCTTATTCTGTTGGTACACTCGAACAGTCTGATGGAAGTGACGTTCTAGTTGTTAGATAAGGTGTCTAAGTCCATAACTATATTTAATATGTACTTGACCCGACTTGGCATGGTGCATTTGGGTTGCATCAACATCTCAACTGTTGGATAGACAAAATGAGTAAAAGGACACTTACGATTTGTTAATATATTATAAGTTCTAATATATTAATATGAAATTATATTATTTAATTAGTATTGATCAAGAATTAATTTGGAATTAATTTTGTGATCAAAAGGAGACTAATTAAATATATGCGGATTGATTTGTAAATCATTCATTCTTATATAGTAGGCTTATGGTCCACGATTCACTAGATTGGGCTAGACCCATTGGGTGCTCCATGGAGGTTAAAACCCATGGATCATGGAGGAAATGAAAAGTCATGCACATTAGGGTTTACATGGTGTAATCCTACACGTGGAACACTATATAAAGAGCTCCATAGCTAGCATAATCAACACTATTGCAAGACAAGGAGGGCTACCTGATTTTGTGATCAAAGTGTTCTTCTCTCAAGTTATTTCAAGAGTTGTGGTGTTGTGTGAAACATTTTAGGCATCACATTTGAGGTGCTAGGCTCACAAAGTCTTAATGAATCCAAGCAACTACAAAGGTATGTCATTCTACTAGTTTTTATATTACAAGTACCCCATGCCATGCTAGTTAGGATGTAAGCCTTGGAAAATTCTTATTTGCATGAATATTAGAGAAAACATAGATCCAAGGTTTCTAGGGTTGCATGTACACCATAGGAGTGTTCGAATGTTCAAAACCCATTAGTGGTATCAGAGCCTAGGCTTGTTTTCTTTGTATTTGATGCAAACTGCTTGAAAAAGTCGAAATTCTGCAATCTACACAGTGAACTCGTCGAATCCATGGGGGGACTCAATGAGTCCAAGTGTAAACGCATCCTACTCTTCGAGTAGAACCTCTGTGTGCAAAATTTTGAGTTTTGCTGCTGGAAATGGACTCGAATCATTACCCTAAACTGTTTTGGACTTATAAAACCTGTTTTTGATGTGGTAATGATTATACTAATCCATTTTCAATGTTTATTATCAAATTTTCAAGTTTTATACATGTTTATATGATTCTTGAAATTGTTGATATGAATGTTCATGCTTATGAGTTTTAGTAAGATCATAGGAACTATGTGCAAATTGTTTGATGATATAATTCTTGATCTAAATGTTATTGATGGAATCCATAATTTTTCCTGAGGTTATGGATTACTAAAAGTCATTTCTTTTAAAGATCCATTAAAGAGTCATAGGTTACATAATTGAAGAGTCTTTCTCATAAATAGTTTTAAGGACTCCATAACTTGTCCTCAAGTTATGGATGTTCAAGAGTCTCTTCATTAAAGTTTTAAAACCTTAATTAAACTCATAAGTTATGAAAATCCAAAAGTTTTTTGAATTGTTCAAAACTTACCCTCAAGTTTTGGAATTTGTAAATTCTCATACACCTTTTACCGTTAGTAGGCCTCATTCACGAAGTCGGTCTATAAGGGGGGAGGGATATGGTTGTTGCCTATAAGGCAGCTTAATGGGTGTCCACTCTCACCCACCGCTTCCTTGACTGGTGGCGGGTCGTTAACCGAATGGGTAAGACAAGGACTGTAATTCTCCATTCATTAAAATTATAATGATAAATACTAAGTAAGTAAACACTTATAAATTCCCAATACTAGTTACTTAGGAAAATGTGAATTTGGTGCTAACCCATGAAATTACACTTTGTACCTTACCAATTCGTTGGTGGAGCGTGTGTGGGTAACCGGCACACTAACATGGACTAGTAAGAGTAGCAAAGGGTGACTTAATGTTTACTTAGATCGGTGGAGCACGTGTGGGTAACCGACACATTGATTAGGTGATAAACATTAAGGGTACCAAGTAAATTTGCATGGTTATTCACACCTTGTTTTTGATCGTCGGCATCAGTCACAAACTTGAGAAGGAACAATCGAGATTTAAACATGTCATTGAAAAGTTCAATGAATCTCAAAAGATTTAGGAGTTTCAAATCCATCTAAATAATAATTTATTTCATTTTTCATGGAGGAAACTGGTGAATCGTCATTCGCCTACCTTCAAATATTTTATAGCTTGGATTACGACATCCTTCTTCCAAGTTATAAAATATTGTGTTGGGTCGTAGCCTTAATATTTCATATTGAGTGTTATATTAAGGACTTAAATCAACTAACTTGAATTTCTCCCATTGTAGATGTCTGGTTCAAACAATTGTGATCTTCCCAAATCTCCTGGAACAAGCTTTCCTAATGAGGATGATGTCCCGCGATTAGATCATGGAAATCATACTTCTCTTCCTCCACCTCCTCCAATTATTCTCCCTGACCCACAAGCTCAAAGAATTGAAAATTTCAAGGTCACTCAAGCCCTACATGCAATGAAACAAGAAGATGGAAGGCCTATGTGTTCTCACGTCTTAGAGATGAAGTCACATATCGATAGGATGAGAGTGTTAGGTGTCGAAGTCTCAAGGAAGTTGGTTGTTGACTAGGTTCTTCAATCACTTCCTGAATTGTATAGTGAGTTCATTAAGAACTACTATGTGAAAGACCACAACATGACCCTTATTGATCTTACTTATTTACTCGTTTCTGCTGAATCAAAAATGTTTTAGCGCACTGGAAAAGTAAATTTGGGTGGAAGATCTACTTCTCAAACTTCCATGGACATTGACAATGGTAACAATGGAAGTTCGGAAAAGCCTCCTCTTCCCAATGGAAATGGATTGGCCTTAGTAAACCCGATTGACCAAAAGGTAAAGGGAAAGGCTAAGTCTGTGATCGTCCCGTGTACCATTCCCAAAGAGTCTATATGTTTTTATTGTCAAGAGAAAGGGAATTGGTTGTGAAGCTGCCCTGACTACCTGAAAGATCTGAGAGAAGAAATAATCAAAAAGTTTGACTCTGCTTCAAGTAAGTACACTATCTAACTTTGTTAAGTTTCTAATTGTTGATTCTTTATACATGATGTGACTAGGTTACATTTTGATGTTGAATCTGATCGCAAAGATGGATTTCAATCGCATGGTTCGAAGATTGGATTTTTGAGTTGCTGCTTAGGAGTTATGATAGATTGCTAGGAAAAAGGTAATAGCATAGTTTTCGTTTAAAGTTGCATTGTAAGGAAAAAGTTTTTTCCATATTTTATAAAAAAAATAATAAAAATTTTGTTTTATTTTATTATATCTACTTGAAATGCCATTTATGAAAAATTGATGTTTGTATGTTTCTAGCACTATTAGAAATATGAATTTGATTCTTTCTTTTGTGGTAGTGTCTAAATTTACCAAATAAAGAAAAATTCTCATCACCTAAGTTTCAATTGGACAGAAACTTGGAATCATGCAGGTTGTATTGTATGATGAATGAGAATTTTCATCTTTGGAAAAATTAAGACTAATTCCTTGTTAACATGTATATGTGAGTCAAGTGAAGGACTAAAGGATCGAGTACACATTCTTGTGCACTGGTCAAGTCCACCACAAATATCGATAAGACTACTTGTCATGATTTACTAAAGTTTAGTAAATATCGTTATAGTTACAAGTTTAAATATAATTCTGAAACATTGGAAAGGTTTGAATGTATGGCAGGACGAATGAGAATAATCAAATTAGGTAGAAAGATAAAAGTTTCTCCAATCTGAAAAGATGGGAGAGTACTTTAGTATCTTGTTTTATGGTCATCTTAATGATTATGAAACCATATCACAATTAATCCTCTAAGAACATCTTAGTGCACTCTTATGGATAAGAAGATGAGTCATGAATTGTTGAAGTGGTTAAATCAAGAAGATGAGTCATACTTCGTTCCAAAACAATTCTTAGAGTCATACTCCAAAATTGAAACTTGAGTGACATCTCTTAAAGAAGGTTAATAACACTTGTCAAATGAAGAGTAAAATGTTTTATACTCTTGTACCTTTTAAATTGGTAAGTTTTATGTTTTGGATAAAACAAAGACCGACCAAGGCGAATTGTGTGAAGTGCTTGTCTTGATAAGAACCCGCACTATCTCTTGAGAATTTGTTTGTCAAGGAATGGTTCTTGGCGAGAGAGTCTTATATGTCAAGAGGACAATGGGAGTCTAAAAGATCCTGAAAAAGTTTCAAGAACTAATCAAGAATAAAACCTGTAGTTTATCACTGGCGCACGACTTGAGGTTTGTAACCTATCTTGTTGACATTCTTATTTCTATGCCCATTCCAATTAAAGTTTACTATGCATATGAGTTCTACAAGTTCTCAATTGTTTGCATAACTACTTGGAAGCAATGGTAGGCCCTTGTGCTACCAGATGGAAAGAAATTAAGATTGAAGAAGTTCAATCCATATGAGTTTGAATTTGTCACTAACCTTGTCTTGTGATTATGGTTTTGATAAATTCACATGGATAGGAACACATACACCATAAAATCTAAGTGTCCTAAGGTTTCTCTCCGATTCATTAAAATGATGGTGAGGAAACGCTTTCACTAAGTAGATTTTAAGTAGATAGAAATTGTGATATTTGCATTCTCAAAGTCGTTAGTGGAGCGTGTGTGGGTAACTGGCACACTAACATGGACTTGTAAGAATGGAAAAAGGTCTAAACATTATGATTATGGCATCCCTCCTCATAATTGTTTAGACACACATGTGGGATATCTAAGGAAAGGTGTGTGATTTTGAGAAGCCTTGATAAAGTCTTATCAAAGCAAATCGTATCAAAAAAATCTGAACTTTGGCAAGAAAGTCAATAAAGAATTGATTTCTAGAAGTCGAGCTGATTTCTGGATACATGTCAAAGCTAGTAGGAGCTTAATTGTTATGCTAGTAATTATTATGCTAGTGGGAGCATAATCAATTATGATAAATGTTGCAGGTTAGCAATGTTAATTAAAGAAAACAAAACTTTCAATTGGGAAAAGTTGTTTTGCTATAATTAAGGGAGAGGAAATTATACTTCAGTTCAATTCAAAAATCTTAGATTGAGATTTTAATCATCTTTAGTCAACGATATATATATATATATATATATATATATATATATAAATATATGAATTTTATGTTGGAATGGTTCAACATAAGGAAATTTTATATATATTGCGTTCTCAAAATTCGATTATGATTACAGCATCCCTCTTCATAGTCGAATTATGAAAACATGGCAAATAAAAAAAATGTAGCAAAAGGCTGGTCTAGGATCATGTCTTTATGTGAGACATCATGAATCGTGTTCCATATGCATCAGGTATAGGATTGATTACATGTGCTATAATATTTATCCTTTCTAAATTTTCCAAATGCCTAGGGCATTAAGAGGGGAAAAGGTCTAGAATTGGGTATGACTAAAATGATTAAACAATTGTCGAGGACAATCTAAGGTTTACCAAAGATTGGTTGCTCAAGGACAGTTGGAAGTATAGTCAAAATGGGAATGTGGAAATGTTTCCATAGGAGGAAAATATTCATTAAATCGGTGTAAGATTAGAAAAAATCAATGCAAGAAGGATATTCAAAGGAATGTACTTTGAATTTGAGACTTTGTTTCCATCGAATTGATCTCCTTGGAATACTCTGTAATGTCTGTTGACGAGTCTTTGTGACTTTTGTGCATAGTCATTACGAGAGGATCAATGCATATAAGTTTAAAATCTAACAGATTTCAATAAATGGAAAAGAATATTGTATTCATACATTTGCGGTAAGGATTTCAGATTGTGAGATGAGCATCATTGGAATCATGTTCAATTGGTCTATTTCACAAAGTAAGGATCACAGACAAACATAATGTGCATACTTGGTGTATGACATAACTATTGTTTGGACAAACGTAGTATGCATGCTTGGAGCATGACATGACTATTGTTTTATTCAAGTATAAAGTTGATTATTTGAAACATTATACAATGAATAATGAGTAATCAATATGGTGTTTAAATAAAAGGTGTTTTCTTTACTCTCAAAGGTGCTTGGGGCCATAAAGGATTAGTATTATTCTTGTGTTTCAATTTTGCATGTTTTGACTTCCCAAATAACTAGGTTATTCAAACTCTCCACAGTCAGTCATATGTTGGAAGTATATATGAATCAAGATTGTCATGAATTGGGCTTGTAGATGTGTAATATGTTATACATAGCAAAAGTTGATACAACATTCATAAGTGCTCATAAGTTCTGAGTATTGGATTCAACCCACGCTCACTTGTATCACTTCATGGAATTTATATTGAGTGATCATGAGATGTTAACATCATATAAGTCTTCAAACCTAGAGATATGACTTGTTGATTATGAGTTGGTTGTGCATTGATTGTACGAAAACACATTGGTAACTCGATGTTATAAAATGTGCTTTTGTGTATAATTAAATAAGTAGTTAGTACAAGTATATGATTCGAAGTTTATCAATTCCTTCTAGTCCTTGGAGGATTAGAAGCGATATCTGGGCACCTCGATGATTCTATTTTGACCTATGTACCGGGTCCTGTCAGAACCAAATTGACGTGTTCAGTTTAGTTCTATGTCAAACAAATCAGAAATCGGGAAACAAACTGCTAGACAATAAGTACGACATTGTTCCATGTATCTGTCCGGCTGATATCTAGAACATAGGATTATATGATCACTTATCTTAAATGGTGCATCATCATCTTAGTGTCGCGAGACTTTGAAAGAGCTACGATTGTCGATCGGTTCTTGAAGTCATACTTATAGTTATTAGACTTATCCAAGTGGGAGACTGTTGGATAAGGTATCTAAGTCCATAACTATATTTAGTATGTACTTGACACAGCTTGGCATGGTCCATTTGGGTTGCATCGACATCTTAACTTTTGGGAAGACAAAATGAGAAAAACGACACTTATGATTTGTTAATATATTATAAGTTCTAATATATTAATATGAAATCATATTATTTAATTAGTATTGATCAAGAATTAATTTGGAATTAATTTTGTGATCAAAAGGAGACTAACTAAATACATGGGGATTGATTTGTAAATCATTCATTCTTATATAGTGGGCTTATGGTCCATGATTCACTAGATTGGGTTAGACCCGTTGGGTGCTCCATGGATGCTCCATGGAGGTTAAAACCCATGGATCATGGAGGAAATGAAAAGTCATGCACATTAGGGTTTACATGGTGTAATCCTACATGTGTCACACTATATAAAGAGCTCCATAGCTAGCAAAATCGACACTTTTGCAAGACAGGGAGGTCTAGCCGATTTTGTGATCAAATTGTTCTTCTCTGAAGTTATTCCAAGAGTTGTGGTGTTGTGTGAAACATTTGAGGCATCGCATTTGAGGTGCTAAGCTCACAAACTCTTAAAGAATCCATGCAACTACAAAGGTATGTCATTCTACTAGTTTTATATTACACGTACGCATGCTATGCTAGTTAGGATGTAAACCTTGGAAAATTCTTATTTGCATGAATATTAGAGAAAACATAGATCCAAGGTTTCTAGGGTTGCATGTACACCATAGGAGTGTTAGAATGCTCAAAACCCAGTTACTATGCGGTTTTCAAGGAAAAGTGATCATCACTTTTTTAGACGTGGCTAACTTTAAAGCAACAGGTCCAGGTTTTTAGGTGACACGTGGCTATGCATTTAGTGCTGAAAACCACTTCAAATTCAAAATTAGGTTTATGTATAAAAAGGGTTTTGGGGATTTCATTCCAACTTTATGCAATGAAAATATCCTTAAATTATTTTGCCCTTGAACGCTTTGTTTTCTTAACAATTTCTCAAACCCTAACAATGGCGGCCAAGAACACAAATGTTGATGCATCTCAGACGACTGATGATATTACTTCGTAACCTCTCATGAAGATTCAAAGCACCAATTTTTGAGTTAATCCTAATGTTGATCAATATCCAGAAGAGTTGCAGATGCTTGTCGTTGCTTTGAAAAGTCAGGTCTTATCTACAACAATGTTTTCTTCTTTCTTAGTACCCATGTCATGGCTATCCCTTCCTGGTTCAATTGCGATGTATAGCAAGGCGATCAACCTAGTTGCCTTTCAACTGAAAAATGATAAGAAATTCAAACTCAGCAAGAAGCTCTTTACGCAAATCCTGAATATCCCTATCGTCGAAACTTTCTATGAGGTTTCGAATGAATAAGTATTGCACATGTTCAACGAGATGGGTTATCAGCCGGTTCTTACCAAGATAAGTGATTTCAAGAAGTCCTGCTTACCTTGTATTTGGAATTTTTTGTTCGGAATTTACCTTCGATGTTGACTGGTCGAAGCGTTGGATTAGATAAGGCAAAGCTGGAGATTTATGCCTTGGTTGCAGGTATCTACTACGACTTACCTATTGATTACACTACTCAGTTATGGGATGAGTTTGAGAAAACTATTGGCAATACGAATGTTGTTCATGGGATTTCTTGTGCTCGTTACTGTAGCTTGTTCTCCAATATGCTTATGAAAAGTATGGGATTTTGGTTCCTGAAGGAGAAAAGATGGCTGAATTCTCTTTATATCATTTTCCCAAGATAGTCGAAGATGATCAAGATATGTTTCTCATTGTTGCAAGAATTTCAGATGGTATGCTTCGAAAGGTTGATCCCATGAATCCTATTTTGGTTGCGTACAAGCAAACTATCAATACTTCAATTGAAACTGTTGTTTTACTTCCAAAGAAAATAGGTGGGATGTCGAAAAAGAGAAAGGACTCAAAGAAACAGGCTAAGGGGAGTCTTTCAAAACCTAGTCCTGAGCAAGTAGAGAAGGTTATCCAAGTCACTCCAAAGAAGGTTGTTAAGTCTGATAAACCACATAAGAAAGTTCAAAATCCTATTATTGAAGAATATGTTTCACCTATGAAGGAGGTCATGCCTTCGAAATCTGGAATCTTGAAACGACTGAAGAAGATGGCTCATAGGCCTTGTCATTCTCCTGAGATGTCTAGCAGTTTTCTCCTAAAGGTGTACCGCAGATCATTCTCAAGCCTGAAATCAATCGCAAGGGTGTTATGATTCAAGAAATTCTAACTCTTGTATCTCCTGTGTCTAGAAAGCAAACGGATGAAGATATGGCGAAAAGGATTTCTAAGAAGAAAAAGCGAGTGGTAAATGAAGATGAAGATGTAATTTTACCTGAATCACCTGTTTGTGTGAATGATATGATTGTTCCATCACCAAAGAGGGATTCTCCACTCAAGTCGAATGTCGAGGAAACTGGAGATCTTGATGGTTCTGTGAAAACATCTATTGTGGACACAACCATTAATCTAGGTGATCAATCGAAAGCATCTACTCCTAAGAGGACAGAAGTCATACCACCCGTAGTTTCGAATGCCGAATCAGTTTCTAAAGAGGTTCGAACTTCAGGATCCCTACGAACATATCTCATATGGATGAAAATGTCAATATGGGTGAAGCAGTGCTCAACAACGAAGCTCAAGGCAATCGTACTATTGTTATCTCTTCTACTTTCGACACTTCTACCGTTTAGCACAATATTTCTTTACCACCATTTGTCTTTACTATTACCACCACTTTACCACAAACTACTCATTCTCCAATTTTTTAAAGTGTCCTTCAACAACCCATTACTTCTCTATTTCCATCCCAATCCACTGAAGACCCTAAAATAGTTAGTGATGATGACACCATTGAAGATGGTGAGTTTACGGGTACATTCGTTGATCTAGAATTTGATCCGGAGGAAGAAAAGATACCAGATCATATGTTAATGTTTAGTAAACAATTTAAGATTATTAATTGGAAGTTGAACTCGTTATTACAACTTCAAGCGGATGCAGGGGTTCGTCATTTGATATCGGGTATAGGAGTTGACATAATGCTCAAGGCTCAGGAGATTTGTCTGAGGGAAGACTACAGTTGTTCCTATAACATTCAACTGGTCCTATATTATTCAGTTGATGGTTCGGGTAATAATTATCGATTGAAGTTTTCTGTCAGAAGTTGCGTGGGTCGACTGTAAAGGTGTTCTTTGGCTCCGAAACTGGGCAGGAATCTGGTACTTCAGATAGATGGAAGATAAGTTAGGACCAGGGAGGTCTCGATTTCCTTTGGAAAGCAGATAGGAGGCAGCGCGATGCTTCGGGCAGTAGTAGTGATTTGGGGATTCATGCGTGTGAAGTAGCTTGCGGATCCAAAGTGCTAACTCATTTGCAGTTTGGATTAAATAATCTCAGAGTAATTGATTTGACCCTGTTGCGCAGCTCTTGTTTGAGTCTAACCATTGCAGTGATGAATCTTCTACTCGAAGGATTATCTGAGCCTTCTATCAATTATAAGTGTGTTTCAGCTGTTTATGGTCAGTGGCTTTGTTTTCGTGGGGTGCATCAAGATAATCAAGGTTTGAAGTGTTATTTTTGATCTGTTATTCGATGAGGTTTTGGCATGGTAATGTTTCAACGTAGGCGGTCTGTCGGGGAGTCAGATCATTATAGATTCCAGGTCTCGAAAGGTAGAAGTGGTTTTGCAGGGGCAAAAAGGTTTGTTTTCTTCGGGATGGAAGTTTCAGTTTGGGTTTCGGTTGGCATAGGAAGGTTGTTTTATGTTCAGAATTTTTAGATGTGTTCCTCAAGTGGTTGTTTTGTTATGAATTCTAGTAAGGATCGATTTCGAGGACGAAAACTAATTTAAGTGGGGGAGAGTTTTAATACTCGATTTCAAACTTTCTTCTTTATTCGGGGTTGCAGCCCGATGTTCAAAGTTCATGAGGCTTAGGGCCTTGGGAAAGAAAGAATTTGGCCCTTCTCGGGTCTGGGTGTTATGGTTTAAGTGATCCAAGTGTTCGATGTTGTCTTCGGGGGTCAAGGGTATAATCGTAAATTGATGTTCAATATTTTATGGATTTTGGGTTTTGTCCGGAAGGTTTTAAGGCTTGGGTGTGTCATTAGAAGCGTAGGGCTTCTTGCCACCTTTCTTTGGATATAATGTTCGTTGGAAATGGACCTAGGATGAGGGAGTTATGGTATTTTGAAGTTTTAGTAGATTTGGCTCGTGATGGAAAAAGATTTGCATTCCGGTCCCATGCATGCAAAGGTGACATGTGCGTGTTTGGCTGGGTACGCCTAGCATAAGCTAGGGTACGCCGAACGTAATATTGGAAAATGCACGCGGGGAGTTTGAGCTATACGCCCAACATACTGGAACTATGCCCAGCGTATTGTACAAGATCCCAAAACCCTAACGTGTAGGGTTGGATCACTATTTAAACGCCTTAAGTCCAAGGTGTGAGCCTCTCTTTCATCCTCCATTATCTTAATCTCGAGTTGTAGCCTCATCCTAGAGTGTTGTGAGCCTTTTATGTGCATCTTTGGTGGGTTTTAATGTATATTCATAAGTGGAAGCTTTGTGTAAGGTGGTGAATCAAGGGGAAGGCTTGTAGATCTCAACACTTTGCTTCATTTCCAGCTCTTTAAAGCTAAAAAGTTCTTAACTTGATCACTAGAAGTTGAGATCTAAGATTTATGTGGGTTTTGGTCCCATTTTGACCTTAAGAGTGAGATCTAGTGGTTGGGCAGCACTCCAGGAGCTTTGAGTTGCCACTCTTAGCAGTTCTAAGGTCATAAGTTCATAAAAATGCTTGTTTGTGCTTAGAAATGGACCATGCATGTTCTTCTTGGCTCTTAATGGATTAAAGTAGTTATTGGGTCCCTTTGAGTCATGTAAATGCATAAAGGTGCCGACTTTATGTATTAAGAGCTTAGTTGGAATGTGTTATGAGGTTTTGATGGAAGGACTTAACAGATTAAGTCATAATATGAGTTTTGGAGAAATAGTGGGTACATCCCGCGTAAGTCCAAGTACGCCCCACGTACTGAATTGTGGCCCCAATCTGTATCCTTGAGTACGTTGAATGTTCCTAGGGGTACGCCCCACATACACGCATCTATGGGCTTTTGGGCTTATTCATGTTTGGGCTTCAGACTTGGGTTTGGGTTTTATGTGTTGAGCTTATTGGTCAGAGGGATCTTAGAATCCTGGACTCTTGTTTGGGCATGTCTAGTTTCGCCTAGGTTTTGTATTGGGCCTTTTTGGGCCCAATGGTTTTGGGCTTTTGTAGGCCCAATGGGCTTGGGTCCTCGGGCCATCTGAAATTTATTGGACAAATAAGATTTATTGGACAAGGAATTGTGGGCTTTAGGATAAGGCCCATATGGGCCTAATTTGGAAAATTGGGCCATTAGTGGGCTTTTATGAATTTTTTAGTTTTGGGCCTTTTTGGTTTTGGGCTTAGGCTTTAGTTTTGGTCAGGGGTAAAAATGGTCATTTTACCCCAATTATGGATTACAGATCTTGGGTTGGGAACCCAATTGCTAATTGGGTGCTATTTTAGTATTGTTAGATCGGGAAGTTGTCAGGGCAGCAGCTAAGGATTTCTTCCAGTGAGCTTCAATATTCGAGGTGAGTCTCCTCACTGTTCTATGGGTCTAAGGCACCAATACCGGCCCATTTGGTTTATGTGTGGTAGGAAGACCCAGGAGTGACCCTTGGCATTTTGTATGAAAGAGCAGGAGGCGGCTCCTGACAATTTGAATGAAAGACCAGAGTCTGAACTCTAGCAAATGTTAGTTTAGTAGCTGTAGATTGTATGCTAGTGGTCTTTGTGATACTTGCATGGAAGACCAGGAAGTGGTTCTTGGAACATGTCTATAGGACCCAGGGTTGTGTCCCCCGGTCTGGCAAGAAAGACCACGAGGCGACTCGTGGCATAATGGAAAGACTATGGTTGGCACATAACACTCCTATTGATTATGTTTATGTGTGATATGTATGGCTCAGATTATGTTTATTATGTAAGGCTCGTTTGACAGGTATGGTATGTGGTATTTGGTATTTGAGGAACTCACTAAGCTTTGTGCCTATAGTTTTGTTTTTGGTTTTAGGTATTTCCGATTCAAAAAGGAAGGGCCCCGCTTGATCGCAGCGTATACACCCGTGTTTTCCGCAATATGTGATTTTGGGATTTAACTCTGATAAATATTTTACTTAGCAATGTTTTCGAATGTTTGAATTAAGTACCATGTGTGTTTTGACTATAATAAAAATGAAAATTTTATCCTTGATTTTTGGGGCGCTACAGCATCTTAGACCTAGGGTTTGGATTAATGCTCTTTGTATGCATGCAAATGGATAAAGTCGGAGACTTTATCCATTAAGACGTCCATCTAGTTTAGATATGGAAGTTTGGTGGTTTAATCTTTTGTATTAAGCACTTAATGAGAAAGGTGAACAACAACTTGTTACACTTGGCGTAGTTTTGGCTATGCATCGTGTAGCCTTGTTCTGACCCGTAAAAGCCACCTTGAGCTCTACACAGGGCGTAGAGCATCATGTATGCATGGCGTAATCTGGATGAAGTTGACTGTTGACTTTTTGATTGTTGAATGTTGACTTTGACTAAGTTTAACTTTAGGTAAATTGAGGTATTTTTTGCTATAGTTTGAAACCCTGTGCATGTTGTTGTATAAGTGACTCGTAGAGTGGTAATTCGATCAGTGATCAGTTCAACTATCTTTTAGACTTCGAGGCGAGTTATCCTCACTGTACTCATGGATCGAAGGCACCAATACCAGCCCATTAGGTTGTGTTATGTATTCTTATGTATAGGATGTTGTTATGTTGTAGTGATCTATGAGATTGGTAAATCTATATGATTACATGTACTTGCTGGTTATTGTTTATCTGTGCATATGTCGACATAGTACGGTTGGGTTGAGGTTGTACTACTCTATGATGTAGGCAAACGAACCTGAGGCAATCCAGTCTGATGTACGTAGGCTGGGGAAATCTGGTTTGATGACTATGGGCTAGGGATAATCCAGTCTGATGACTATGGACTCGAGGGTAATCCAGTCTGATGACTGTCAAATTAGTGTGCATGCTTGTCTGTGTATTGTTGTGTGGGGTACTTTGGGGGAACTCACTATGCTTTGGCTTACAATTGTTGGTTTCATTGTTTCAAGTATATCAGGTGACCGGGGCAAGGTGAAGGCATGATCGTACACATCCTCCTGCTGACACATGTCTTGAGAGATTTTTGATACTCTGATTTTATGACTATGTTTTGAAAACAATGTTTTGTATGACTTATGGTTTATGAAAAATAACTTTTTTTTTATCAGATTTTAGGTTGTTACAAATGTTATATTTTTAGATATATGATACTTAATATGATCGAAAATGTTTAATTACAGCTAGAATCAGAGCTGGGATGCAAAAGAAAGCAAAAGGAGCTGAAAAAGACACAAAATGACACAAAAGGCTGTTGTTGAACATCTTGACCCCTTTTCAGTGTTTTGACCATATCTCATGATGTGTAACTCCGATTGGCGAGTTTCAAGATTTTCTAAAAACTAGACAAAATTTCGGACGACTTTCGTGTTTATGCCAAATTCCGATTCCTAGTTCCTACATCGTGGAAAAGCCATTTCCACGGTGTGGAAAATCAAAATTTTCTTGGACGTGAAGATTCCATCTTCCATGGCGTGGCAAGACCTTTTCCACGTTGTGGAGCCACTGAATCTATAAAAATACGAGATTTCCAACCCTAATTAGTGTGCATGATCACTTACATTAACTTAAATCTTAATTAATTTATTACCATTAAACTGTTAGTACTAGATATTGATCAAATCCTAGGGTTAGGTAATGTTAATCTGTGATTTGACTATGTTAGAGAGTATTAAATATCCATGCTATCTTTGATTAATTGTCATGACCACTGACTAGAAATCACTAAATCATATCTTTCATAGTTTGAATATATTTAATTAATTATGTGTTCAATAACTGCATGATCATTGTGTTTGTTGTTCATTAATTATTAGTACTAGGAAATTCAACCAAGATAACTAGTCATATTACAATTCGGTAATCAAATCATTAATCCATTGCACTCCTAACAAATAAAACATAGAAACTTGGGGATTCGTATTCTAGTGGAAGTGCTTTTTATCTTTTGTTTTAATTTAGTTCTTTACTTTGTTTGATTAATAGAGCGTTAAAACTAGTTTAATTTAGTTTATACAAAACCCTTTTTACTTTACTGTTATTAATTTAATTAAAATTTGAATTATTTGATATAAACCTTTCATGTTCCTTGTGTTTGATACCCTTTCTTACCTTAAACTATATTACTTCACGACTAGGTACACTGCTTGTTTGTGTTTAAGACTAGTTGAGATTTGATAAGACTTTATTAATAAAAGACTAGTGCATAAATAAAACACATTCCATATCTTGGATATATGCTCAATCACATATCCATATATAAGGTAGTTAGCCTTGCATGCAAGTGAGACATTTTATAGAGTACCATCACCAAGTCATTTGAAACTTTTGGTCGTACGTCATCACTATCGTCATTTGCTTGGACTCTTAGTTTGGAAAAACTCAAGTCATTTTCATCCTCGCATAAATGCACATGGATGCAAATAATCATGAGAAAAAACATTTGAAAGTCATAATAGTCATTAAATCTTCAAAACATAGTTTATAAAAATATATTTTATGTATGCATACGTAGATGCATATTATATTCCATATAGAAAGCAGTTTTGCAACACTTGGAATCCTGGTATGTTCATTATTGCCCCTTGTTTGTTGATAAATTGCATTTTGGTCCTTGTGTTGTACGCAAGGAGTACCACATGGTACGCTTGGCATACAAGCTGCGAAGCGAGTATGCGGGGCGCACAACATGGTACGCTTAGCGTACTCATGCGAGGCTTGGACGGGGTTTCGGACACGTATGTGGGGCATACATCCATGTATGCGGGGCGTACGTGTGCTTTAATGAAAACCCTAATTTCGGGGTTGGACACTATATAATCATCTTTATGGATCATGAAACCCTCATTTCTTAGCCTTCACTGTCCTTATAGCCTCACACATGAAACCCTAAGCCTCTCCTCTTGGTTTTGAGCTCATTGTGTCCATTTTGGTGTGTTTTGGTCCATATTCAAGAAGTAGAAGCTTGGTTCAAGGTGGGGAGTTCAAGGATGAGCTTGTGGATCTTGATTATCTGCTTCATTTACAGCTTGTTTGAGGTAAAAAGCTATGAACTTGATCCTTAATTGCTTAGATTTAATATGTATGAGTGTTGGTCCATTTTTGGCCTCATGAATGAGATCTAGTGGTTTGATACCACTCCATGAGATTGGAGTTTCCACTCTTGGTGTTTCTAAGGTTCAAGGTCCATAAAGTTGGCACCTTTAGGGTTTAGAGTCATCCATGCAAGAGTTTATATCCATTTAATGAAAGTAGAGTGTTATATTTGAAGTTGGGTCTTTATGAAGCATTCAAAGTCACCAAGTCAGTGACTTTATGGTTATAGACGCTTATTAGGACTTGGATCTATGGTTTGGACTTCTGATATTAAGCATTAAGTGCTTAATGTGGATTTTGTCTTAATGGGTGTGTGTACGTTGGGCGTACAAGTCTGTACACACGGCATACAAGCCATTTAACATGTACACTTAGTGTACAACTGAGTACTACTCAGTCAGATAGGTTTCACGTTTTGGGATTAGGTGCTTGGATCCTTGTTGGGCCAACTAAGAACAAGTGTTTTGAACTAGGAAAAAATGGGCCTTAGGGTAAGGCCAATGTGATGGTTTAAGCCTAATTTGGAAAATTGGGCCATATATGAGCCTTGGTTGGTTATTTGGTTTTGGGGCTTTTAGATTTTGAGTTTGGTCCTTAGTCTTGGACCAAACTAGGTGAGGGGTAAAATGGTCTTTTTACCCTAAGTATAGATTGTTGGATATGCTTTGGGACCTAAATTTTAATTGGGTGTTATTTTGGTATTGATAGTTCGGGGATTCGTCAGACCAGCAACCAAGGATTTTCAGTGAGATTCAGCAGTCCGGTGAGTTACCTCATTGGGTTTAGCGGGTCTAAGGCACCAATGTTGGCCCTTATTTTTTATGTCAGGATGCTAGGAGTCTGCGTGACCCTTCCATGTGTTATGTGCTATTATGTATATCAGGCAGCGCTCGATGTCGGGTGAGGCCCCATGACTGAAACATATGCTATTGTTTTTTATCATTATATGTGTTAGCATTATTATATGATATATATTGTATGTGTATAGTAGGCAAGGATCGATGTCAGGCGGGGCCTAGGAATTACAGATCCGTATACCGAGTGGGGCTCGATGTCGAGCGGGGCCCGATGTAGGGCGAGGGCCAAGTATGTGATTTATTATTTATGGTATGGGGTAGTTTGGGGAACTCACTAAGCTTTATTCTTATAGTTTTCAATTTATGTTTCAGGTACTTCTGGTTCCAAGGGGAAGAGCTTGGGATGACTACATCGCACACACCACATAGATTCCGCTTTTGTGATATTACTTTGATTGATTTGATGTTTGATACACTTATTTTCTTTGGGTTTGTATGGATAATGTTTTTGGAATACTGTTTCAATTAAATCAAAAATGAAATTTTTGGATCATATTTTTGGGACGTTACAAGCTGGTATCAGAGCCTTGGTTTGAAGGATTCGAGCACACTCTCGGGTGTGTCTGAACTCAAACAGTGGATTTGGCAAAGCTTTTTTTAAAAAAAGAAATATATTTTTAAGAAAAGCATTTTTTAAAATAAGAAAGGGTGTTGTGCATGCAATCAGTCGAGCTCAAGTAAGTTTTCCCAAATTACCCATACATGTTATTGGATATGAATTGATCTGTGAATATGTGAATCGCATGCTAGTTAGGGCTAAGGATCTGCTTAGTTTTTGCCTGATAGAATGCAAGGACAGATGCCTTTGTATGCCTATTGTATAAGCTTGTAGACTTGCATGCTAGTACTGATCAGTCAATGATAGGATGGCTTGATGATAGGTCCCTATTTTGTGGTTTGAGCTAGGCAATATTTTGTATAGGTCTTGATAAGGTCTTGGTCAGGTTGTAGTTGTTTTGTAGCTTGTTGAAGGTGTTTACGGCTGAGTTGGTGCTTACTACCGTAACCAGGTTTACGCCCGTGAACCTGTTTACGGCCAGTCGTTCCCTATATATATATATAGTTTGTGTTAGAGTCTGTTAGAGTTGACGTACTGAGTGACGTATTATTTGTGTTTACGGAAAACTGTGTGTAACTCAAGGTGTACCATAATTTTTGTAAATGAACGTGTGCATTGCTTGATCATCTTGTTCTTCTACTCTTTCTTGCTATTGTTTGTTTTGATCACTAGTTTGATTCACTCAAATTGGGACCTTACAATTGGTATCAGAGCAAATTTGGTGTCAAAACAAGTTTAGTGGACTTTACGGTTGAAAGGATTTGCAGTCTCTTCATTTTTCGAGCTTGGATCTGCATTTGTTTGAGTAGTCACAGCTAAGGGAATTAGAATCAGCATGAAAAACACTTGTTCTCATCATTTCTGGGAGTTTACGGCTAGTAATTTTGAAGGGAATACAGTCGTAAACACTTGATACAATTGTAAACCTTTGATCTTTAATAGCCGCAAACGCTTGATTGATCGTAAACCATCTTAGACCGTAAAAGCTTCATGGCCGTAAACCCTGTTGACCGTGAGTTGAGTGTACGACCGTAAACAATTTTCGATCGTAAACTCTTATATTGTTCTAATCTTTGTATCTTTTCATTTTAATCAAAGAAAATTAAAATAAAAAACATAATTTTTTTTAGAAAAAAATGGATTCACAAAACTCAACAATTCTTCATGAAATGGATTCCATTATGGGAACAACCACACGTACTCCTCGTCTGCTATCTGCCGAAGGTTTCCCGGAATGGAAGTATCGAATGGAAAAATATATCAAGATGAAAGACTTCAAAATTTGGAGATGCATTTTGAAGGGACCTATCCAAATCACCACTACACTTCCAGATCAAACGATTGTTGACCAGGCTGTTGAAGAATATACTGATGAAGAATTCGATAAAGTTGAGCAGCAAGAGAAGGCACTTGCTACCCTTACAATGGCTCTTTTTCCTGAAATTGCCCAAGGTTTTCGGGAATATAAATCAGCAAAAGCTCTGTGGGAAGCTTTGATTGAAGTGTTTGAAGGGAATGAGGATATGAAACAAAGCCGTCAAGACATGCTGAGACATAAATTCAATATGTTTAATCACATTCTTATAGATACTTTGGAAGTTCAACCACAACACTTTATCACACTCACCACTAAGATAAGTTCAGCTAGGGTCTCAGTGCCAAGATCAGAAGTCAACAAGAAATTGCTTAACTCTCTCCCAAAGACATGGGGATATGAATGTTGTTATCATCAAGAAAACACATGATCTTAATCGACTTAGTTTGGATGAACTCATTGCCATCATTAAAGCTTGTGATCTGGATGACAAACAAACAGAGATCAATCATGTTAACTCATATTCTTCTGCTAATCTTGGAATTCAATCAAACAATGCTTTCTCATCCTTCACAAATCCTCAAGTTCAACCATTTTCTGCTCCTCAATCATCATCATATGCCACACCATTCATGCAAAATGTTCAACCTCCAGTATTTTATCCACAAGTTGCATCTTCTGCAAAGACACCTGCTCCAGTTCCTGCTCCAATTCTTGCTCCCAACGAGAATGACGAAAATTTGGCTCTTGCAACCGGTCTTGTAAATTGTTATAATGCTTTTGTAACTGGTGAGCTACCTCCTCAATTGTCATTAGCTGATTTGGACCAAATTCATCCCAAAGATGTCGAAAAAATGGACATAACATGGCAAATTGCTATGGTGGTCTTCAGAGCCAAAAAGTTCTCCAAAAAGACATGCAAAAATAACTGGGTAATGAATGTAGAGAAGAAGGTGGGGTTCAATAAAGGCAAACTCCGATGTTTTAACTGCCATGAACCTGGTCATTTTGCCATAGACTATCCTAAGCCTGATAGGAGAGAGAGAACAATGAAAGAATAATGGTGCCAGTAGGTATCAGTAGGGGAGCCACCATCAACAATCATACCATAAATCTTGCGGTGGTGGCTCAGTCATTTGATAGGGATGACCAAATTCATGCCCTAAACGTCTTGGGACCTGAAAATGCACATTTGGCTCAAATCAACGATATTGCGGAGGGAAAAGCTGAGATGGATTCGGAGGAGGAGATGATAAATCTACAATTTGCGTTCATGGTTCAAACTACGCCAGAGTCTGATAATCCAAAGGTCAGTGAAATCATTTGCTCTCCATCTTGTATTAAACTATAAATTTTTTACGTGAACAGGCTGATTTGATGCGTAGAGAGATTGAGGAACTCAAGTATGAGGGATACCAACTGAGAAAAGGTCAAAAACCATTAAAAGATCAATTAGAGGCCAAGTCAAATGATTATAAGAAATTGCAAGCAGACTATAGTGACAAGTGTGTTCACTATAGATATCTTAAAAAGGATTTTGATGTTGTAACTGTGGAACTTGACACATTGAAGACTCGTTTTGCAAATGCTGAATTTAACTTCAAAAAATTTGATGTGTCAAGTGAAAGAGTCGCAACAATAATTGAACACCAAATGAAATGGAGGGACCAGAAACAAGTAGGCATAGTCTATGAGAGTGTCCCTCCCCCATTTAATCATATTTACATAGTTATTCCTTTGACTCAAGCAGAGATTGACCATGAACCATTTATGGTTTACGGTAAATCAGAGACTAAATAGGTAATAGACTATAGTGATAGAAATTAGATACTAGTGTTTCTACTTCCGATGCAGATTCATCGGTAAGCAAAGAAAAGTGAGAGGATGGAAAGTTAGAGTCTAATAATTTGGTGTCTAAATTTGGTGTTCTTATTTCAAATGTTGATGAGTCTGTTCTTGATGTTAAGATTGATATCTTAATTTGTGATGATTTGATGTCGAACTCAAATGTTTCTAATAATTGTGATGTTGTTTTTGTGAAATCCACTGAATCTGATACTAACACATCCACACCTTCTACATCTATCACACATTCTAACTCCTACAATTACACATGTGGGAAGGTTAGAAAGGCCCATTAGAGCATGAAATCTGATAATGGTGGTACCAGGTCTAAAGATAATAAGCAAATTTGTTTCAACTGTGGTATTGTCGGCCACATTGCTCGAAATTGTTCCAACCGGGCATTTGTGCATTTTTCAACACCGAGGAAAGAAAACGAGACTTGAGGAAGGTCTATTACAAGAAAGTCCTCGAGATCTAGTCTTTGTGAAAATGATCGAAAAATTCATAATAATAAGAAAAGGGACGATGTTAAACCGAACAAACAGGTTTTCTCTAAACCAGCCACAAGTACATTGCCGAAATCGAGTGCAATTGAGCCAAGGTTAATTTCGTAAAAGGGTGTGCCTGGATCTTCGACTAATTATAGCCGAAAATCTAAACGCTCCAAGAAAAAGAAAAATGTTTCCAAGTCACCGGTGAATACTTTAAAACCTAACTACCAATGGGTGCTCAAATCTACAATTGTCCGATCATCTTCATCTTATGAAAGTGTTTCTGATATTAATGCAAAATTGAAAAATCAAAAAGATAAATCTGTCAAAGTCAAGGGTAAACCCAGGGTTGTAACGACCCTGGTCTCCAAATCTAAATGATCTCGTTCATTGTGCAGGAACAATTGCGGAGGAATGTCGCCAGACCTTGGTATGTCGACAACGGTTGTTCCAGGCATATGACAGGAGACATCTCCCAGTTGCACAACATTCAAAACTTTAACGGGGGATACGTTTCCAATGGAGTGCTGAGCTTTGAGAATGCTAATTACGCGACCGAGTTAAAGCACAGTTTGTTAAGTGTTTCTCAGATTTGTGACAAGGGTTATTCCACTCACTTCACCGATAAAGAATGCCTAATTTTGAAGCCAGAAATTGTCATTCCAGATGAATGGATTCTTGTGAAATCAAAACGGGATGGCGATGCTTACATCATTGAAATGAACAACAATCTTCCTGAACAAGTCACTTGCCTCTTCTCAAATGTTTTTGGGAAAAATGCTATGCTATGGCACCGAAGACTCAGACATGCTAACGCAAAGAATCTGAATCGACTTGCAAAGAATGACATGGTGCGTGGAGTTCCTGTCAGAGATTTTATCACGATCGAAAAGTGTGTGTCATGTGCCCAACGAAAGCATCACAGAAAGCCACACTTTCCAAAATAGGTCAATTCAATCAACCAGGTCCTCCAATTGTTGCATATGGACTTATTTGGTCCGGTCAGCGTCCTTTGCATCAACAAAATTTCATATTTTCTAGTTATGATTGATGATTTCTCGCGATTCACGTGGGTCTTCGTTTTGTCCAACAAAGTTGGGGTTGCTGACTTGATTAAGAAGTTTATTGTAATGATTGAGAACCAGACTGATGATGGGTTTTATCCATAAGTACATCCTATGTGCTCATACAAACCCTAATGCTTGGATCTAGGTTTCTCTATTGTACATGCAATTCATCCAAGACTTTAAACCCTAGATCTAGCATACAATTAATCTAATTAACTTAAGAATGGGTTTAAGATATTGCCTTGATTGTTATGTAGCAATAACAATCTCAAATCCTCCTTATAATGACTTTAGAAAGCTTAGAGTCAAAAATGTCACTCCTCTAATGGTTCACAAACACCAAGAGGAAGAGGATGAAGAAGAGAAGAGAAGGAGGCTGCCCAAAATGTGTGGAAACCCTAATCAACAAGTTCACCATGTTTTTGGGTCTCAAGGGTCCTTTAAATAGTGAGGCTATTAGGGTTATCTAACAAGGAAACCCTAATTTGGATGCTTAAGCCCTAAGTAACCCATGGACTCCTTCCTTAAAGGCCTAGGACGATTTCTAATGGGTTTCCCCATAGAATTCGTCCACCCCTCTAATATGGAGTCTATTAGCCCAATATTCAACTATCATACAATTGACAGTTCTAGTCCCTTAAGTTTAATTAATGTCTTTTAGTCACAAACTTAATTCTTATTAATTCTTGACTAATATTAATTAAACAATATGATTTCTCCTTTAATATATTATTCTCATAATATATTAATAAATCATATTTAATCCTTTCTCTCCATAATTCATCCTATCAAGTTGCTTTGGTGAAGGCAACCCAAAAGGACCATGCACCATCGGGTCAAGTACATACCAAAATAGTTATGGACTTAGACACTAATCCAACAGTCTCCCACTTGGATAAGTCTAATAACTATTCTGTGTATGACTTCAGATTCTGATCTGCAATCGTAGCTTTCTAAAGCTGCTGTCAACTCTGATCTTATCATATACGTGTGTCCTTTAGATAAGGGATCATATATTCCTCCATTCTAGATATCGTGAGACATGAATTCGAATCATTCTCTCTATACTATTTCCCGACTTCCGATTTATGATGACTGAAAATAAACTACAATTGAACACATCAATTTAGTCCCGACTTGGCCAAGCGCTTAGGTGCCATCACTAAATCATCGAGGGGCCCAAAGATATCACTTTTATCCTACTTTGGATAAAAGGAACTGATAAACTTTGACTCAATGCTCGCTTGCACTCACTTACCGAATTACACACAACAATATGTTTTATAACACCAAGTTATTGGTGCGTTTACATATTATCAATGTGCAACTGGCTCGCAAGATACAACTCACACATCTCGGTTTCAAGAATATAAGATGTTATCGTCTCACCAATCACTCGTGATAAAATCCATGAAGTGATCCAAGTGAGCGTGGGTTTAATCCAATGCTCAAATCATATTCATAAGCACTCATGAACGTTGCAGCAAACAATTGCTTATGTCTAATACACTTTAGACAATCCACACACTAATTCACGACAGTCTTCATTCATACCTACTTCCAACATATGAACGACTATGGCTCGTTCGAGTAATTTGACTGTTCTGAACCAATTAAATTATTCAGGAAGTCAAAACATGCAAAGTGAAACACAAGAATAATACTAATCCCATATGGCCTCAAACCTTTGAGTATAAATAAAACACCTTTTATTTTATCACCATATCGATTACTCATTATTTGTTGTTTCGGGTAATCAACTTCTTACTTGAATTATAACTACACTTGTCCCATGCTCTTAGCATGCACACAATGTTTACCTACGGTTCTTACTTTGTGAAATAGATCAAATGAACACATTTCCAATCATACTCATTACACAACTCCCAATCCTTTTTACAAGTGTAAGAATATCAAATTCTTGCCACTTATAGAATATGCTAGATTTTAACATTTTATGCAATGATGCTTTCGTAATGTCATAGAACAAAAGTCACAATGACTATTGCTAATGAAATTACAAAGTTCTCTATGATTGTTACGATACAATTCCATAGACGTGATGTCTCTCACTCAAAGTACATTCCTTTGAACATCCTTTTGTATAAAATTTCTAATCTAGACATAAACTTTCAATATCCAACTCCCAATATGAAACGTTTCCATATTTTCCATATGACAACTCATTATTAATAGAATCTTTTCTATTCATAATAATGTCTATATGGTCCATCCAATACTATACTTCCAACTACTCACAAGCGACCAATCCTCGGCGAACTTTGGATTGTCCTTTGATAGTTGTCTATTTTTTCTTAGTCAAAACTGATTCTTGTCCTTTTTCCCTCTTAATGCGCTAGACATTTGGAAAATTTTAGAATGGTCAAATATTATAGCATTTGCAATCGATCCTATACCCGAAGCGTATGGGATACGATGCATAAAGATACGATACTTTATCAATCTTTTGCCATAATATTTTATGTGTCACGTTCTCACAATTCGAACTATGAAGAGGGATGCCATAATCATAATCGAAATTTGAGAACGCACTATGTATCCTTGACTAAATTTATTAACATTCCACAACCTAAGACTTTAGATTTGAAATGAAGCATAATATTATCTCCCTTAATTATAGCAAAACAACTTTTCAACCCTTACGACTTTGCAAAGTATAACTCTTGTTTTCTATAATTAATATTGCTAACTTGCAATACTTTCCTTAATAATCATACAAGCATAACATTTATGCTCCCACTAGCTTTGACATGTATTCAGAAACAGCTTAACTTCCAGAAAACAATACCTATTGAATTTCTTAAGTTCATGTTTCTAATACCTAATGCTTTGATAATCCTTTATCTAAGCTTCTCAAACTTAGCTCATATGTGTGTCTAAACAATTCAGACTAATTGTCAAATCTCACAATTCGAATCATGGAAAGGGATACCGTAACCATAATCGAATTCGAGAATACAATTTCACAATCACTATCTTCTTAAAATCTTTCTTAGTGAAAGCATTTCCTCACAGTCATTTTCATGAAGAATGGAATCTTATGACACTTAGATTTTAATGGTGTATTTGTTCCTATCCATGTGAATTTGTCAAAACCAAGGTTTATGACAAATTCAAACTCATATGAACCGAACCTTCTCAATCTTGATTTCTTGCCTTATACTAACACGGCTGCCCACCATGTCTTCCAAGTAGTTAAGTAGCTCACCCTTTCCTATCAATGTACTTTTCATTGATCAAGGTCCTTGCCTTTTATGCATTAAAATGAGAACTCATAGGGCTCACATGCATAATTAACTCAATTGGAACGGCACAGAAACAAGGTAATGTCAACACGATAGGTTGTAAACCTCTACTCGTGTGCTAGTGATGTTCGATAAGGTTTATTTTGATTTGTTCTTGAAACCTTTCAAGACCATTAAGACTCCCACTGACTCCTTGACATATAAGATTCTCTTGTCAATAAACATTTCTTGACAAAAAAAAATATTCAAGAGTTAGTGTAGCTTTTATCAAGACAAAACACTTCATAAAATTAGTCCTAGTTGGTCTTTGTCTTATCCAAGACATCATAACCTACCAATTTCAACTGTGCATGAATAAGAAAAACCTTTTTCTAAATTCTACATTTGATGAATGTTATAAACCTTCTTAATACTTGTCACTCAATGTCACAATCTTAACTCTAAGACTTGATTTGGAACGAAGTATGATTGACTTCTTGATTTAACCATTTCTTCAATTCTTGATTTCTCTTCTCAGACATACAATTGTACTAAGACTCACTTAGAGGATCAATTGAGATATGGTTCTTACTCATTAAGACCTATCATAAAGCATAAAAGGTACTCTCCCTTCTTCTTAGAATAGAGAAACTTTTATCTTTCTACCTACTTGATTCTTCTTATTCGTTTTGCTATTGATTTAAACCATTTTAATCAATTCAGAATTACAGTTAATCTTATAGTATAATCATATTTACTAAACCTTTAGTAAATCATGACGAATATCTTTGTTACTCTTGTGGTGGATTTGATCAGCACACAACTTTGTGTACTTGATCTCCTAGTCTTTCACTTGACCCTTTGTCAACGAATTAGTCTAATTTCCAAATATGAAATTTCTCATTCATCGTGTAACCAAGTTGCATGATTCCAAGTTTCCATCCAATTGAAACTTGGGCGATGAGAAACTCTCCCTATTTGGTAAATTCTCGACATTTCCACAAACAACATAATTATGAATCACATCCACTCGTTATAGAAATATACGAACATCAATTTTCCATAACGATTTCATTGCAAAGAAATAAATAACTAAATAAATGAGTCAAACCAAAATTTATTTTATTCATAAAAGCAGCGGAAAACATTTGTCCTTACAATGCAAAATCAACTGAAAAACTATGTAGTCAAATATTCCTAACAATTCTATCATAACTTTCTAAGCTCAAAATCTAGTCTTTAAGTCCATGCGATCGAGATCCATTTCTTTGTGATTAGACTCATCTTGCTCTTCCATCAAGCTTTCTCTCTTTTCACTGATCCTGCAAAACATTCAAATGCAATCTTATCACATTATGTATTAAGAATCAACGAATAGGAACTTAATGGAGTTAGATAGTGGATTTTACCTGAAGCACAGGCATACTCTTTGACTCTCCCATCTTCTGGACTCTTCAGGCTCTTAGGACAGACTTGTATCCAACCCCCTTTCACTTGGCAGCAAACGCAGTTCGGTTCTCCTAGAACGTCCTCTGAAGCATGGTTGGTTGACTTTCCCAACAAATATGCTCTATTGCCTTGCCAAGTCATTTCTGATTCAGCAGCAATGAGCATGTAAGTTAAGTCAATGAGGCTTACGTCATGATCCATCATATGATACTTTCTTTCGAACTCATTATTTGATTCAGGGAGTGACTGCAGAACCCAATCTACAGCCAACTTATCAGGGAACGATGCACCCAACATTATCAACCTATCGATGTGTGATTTCATTCCCAGAACGTGGGCACACACGGGTTTACCATCTTCATGTTTCATTTCCAATAAGGCTTTAGTGACATTGAACCTTTCAATTCTTCGATCTTGTGGGTTAGGGAGAATAATTAGAGGAGGTGGAGGAAGTGAAGCATGATCTCTTGTTCCTCGATCGAATCGTGGAATATCATCTTCATGTGGAATGCTTGTTCCACGGGATTTGGGAAGACCATAGTTGTCGTACTTTGACATCTACAAAACGGGAGAAAACAAATTCAAGTTAGTTGATTGATTGAGTCCTTAATAAATCACCCAAATGAGATATTGAGGCTAGGAACCAACACAATATTCCACAACTCGGGAGAGGGATGTCGTAACCCAAATTGCAGAACATGTGAAGGTAAGTGAATGACGATTCACTAATTTTCCACCATGAAAAACGAAAAACTAATTAAGTTTTAAAAGCTTTGAAAACTCCTAGATACTTTGAGATTCATTGAACTTTTCAATGGCATGTTTAAATCTCGATATGCCCCTCTAGTTTGTGACTGGGATGCCGAGGATCACAAAGCGGGTGTGAATAACCATGCAAATCTACATGGTTCCCTCACATGTTACAGTCACCTATTCGATGTGCCGGTTAACCACACACGCTCCACCGAACTATGACAAATATTGAGTCACCCTTTGCTACCTCTGCTAAGAACCATTTAGTGTGCCAGTTAACCACACACGCTCCACGAATGTCCTCGCAAGGGTACAAAGTGTAATTTCATGGAATTGCATTAATTCACTTTTGCCTAAAGTAATTAAGATTGGGAATTTGTAAAAACATTTAGTTACTTTTGTACTTCATTATACTTATAATGGAAGGTTTCTGTCCTATCCTACCCGTTCGGCTAACGACCTCCACTAGTCAAGAGTGCGGTGGGTAAGAGTGGATACCCATTCAATCGCCATTTTATCGGCAATTTCCTTAAACACCCCTTATAGACCAGCTTCGTGAATGAGGCCTACTAATGGTAAGACTGACTTTTACTCATACATATATATAATGTTAGACTTTTAATGTTATATATAGTATAGGGTGTATTTTTACACTTTTAAAATACTAGGTGGTCAAATTTAACAATTATACTTTTAATTTAATTAAATTGTAAACCAAAACTTTATGGATTTATTAAACCTCTTTTAATTATACACCTTAATTAATTAATAAAACCATAAGGGTGTGATATGAACTTTTCAAAACAATACTAGGGTTTTAGAATTTAACATTCCTAAATTATACTTTTAATCAACTTTTAAATTCCAAAACTTGAGGGCAAGTTTTGAAACATTTCAAAACATTAGGGTTTCAACTATATAAATTTCAAAACAAAAACTTTTGAGTTCAAATTTAAACTATAAAACCTAAAAGGGAAAATTTGAAACTTTTCATAACACAAGGATCAAATAACAAATAATATAAATTAAACAATTAATTTTATTATTATCTATATTTGATCTAATATCAATTTCTTGCAAAATAATTTACCCAATTAATAAAAAATAATCCAACTTTAATCATATAAGGAAGTTATTATCTAATCAATTGGTAATTATCTTCTGTTTAATCAAGGAATGCTATGTCCCGAAATCCCCTCTTTCATGAGTAAGTATTCATGAGTAAAACAACAAGAAATCCCGAAATCCCCTCTTTCTGATGCTCGAACTCGCTGAATACCCCTATGGACTCGCCGAGTCCACAATGGGACTCGTCGAGTTCATCAGGCAGGGAGGCCAAAAAACGATTTTGCAGCTTGAACAAACATACAAGGCATCAATACAATAGAAACCAACCAAGGCTCTGATACCACTGATGGATTTTATCCATAAGTACATCCTATGTGCTCATACAAACCCTAATGCTTGGATCTAGGTTTCTCTATTGTACATGCAATTCATCCAAGACTTTAAACCCTAGATCTAGCATACAATTAATCTAATTAACTTAAGAATGGGTTTAAGATATTGCCTTGATTGTTATGTAGCAATAACAATCTCAAATCCTCCTTGTAATGACTTTAGAAAGCTTAGAGTCACAAATGTCACTCCTCTAATGGTTCACAAACACCAAGAGCAAGAGGATGAAGAAGAGAAGAGAAGGAGGCTGCCCAAAACGTGTGGAAACCCTAATCAACAAGTTCACCACGTTTTTGGGTCTCAAGGGTCCTTTAAATAGTGAGGCTATTAGGGTTATCTAACAAGGAAACCCTAATTTAGCCCAATATTCAACTATCATACAATTGACAGTTCTAGTCCCTTAAGTTTAATTAATGTCTTTTAGTCACAAACTTAATTCTTATTAATTCTTGACTAATATTAATTAAACAATATGATTTCTCCTTTAATATATTATTCTCATAATATATTAATAAATCATATTTAATCCTTTCTCTCCATAATTCATCCTATCAAGTTGCTTTGGTGAAGGCAACCCAAAAGGACCATGCACCATCGGGTCAAGTACATACCAAAATAGTTATGGACTTAGACACTAATCCAACAACTAATCATCGGGTGAAGGCGCTCAGAACTGATAATGGGCCAGAATTCAAGAATGATTTCCTTGATTATTTTTGTGCGGAAAAAGGGATCGTGCGTCAGTATAGTGCTGCTCACACACCGCAACAAAATGGTGTTGTTAAGCGGAGAAATCGAACATTAAAAGACGCTACAAGGACGAAGTTATGTCACTCTAAACTTCCAGTTTTCTTTTGGGCCGAGGCAATCAACACGGAATGCTATGTCCAAAATCGTGTCCTGATCAACAAAGCTCATATGAAGACCCCGTACGAAATTCTCTATGGTCACAAGCCATCTATTAGTCACTTCCGTATCTTTGGCTTTCCTTGCACCCTCCTTCATCTGGAATCCAATCCCAAATTCAACGCCAAAGCCGATGATTGTTACTTTGTGGGGTATGCTACTTGCACGGCGTACAGGGTCTACAATAAAAGGACAATGTATATCGTAGAATCCTTTGACGTGCGCTGGTTGGAGGAGAACAAGACGAATGCCAGAGTCGGTCCAGATTGGTTTTTTGACTACACATCTTTATTCAAATCGTTCAATGTGTTTTCAGATGATATGTCTGGTTCTTGTTCTGGTTTGAAGGTTGTGATTGAAGGTGAAGACGAAGAAGTTTTTTATAGACTGTCGGTGGTGTCCTCTCCGACTCCTACAGTGGATGTATCTGTTCCAAGTGGTTCGTCAGAGTCTCCATGTCAACAAAATATTCTAGATGCTGATGCCACTCCTCTTACTCCTGATGAAAGAGAGTTCATGTCCAAAGATGCTTCCACTGCTACTCAAACATTTATGGAACTTCTCTTTCCTGAACCAATCGCTAACGAGTTTGTGGCAAGCCCTTCTCACGATTCCAGTTCGCCCGAGATGGTTCATACAGCAGATGATGGATTTGTCAATATTCACAATCTTCCCGTATCGCTCAATGACATCAGCCAGGAGCTACCTTCCAGAATTGAACGCGATCACCCGATCGAAAACGTCATTGGTCAGCTGGGTGATGGTGTTCAAACACGGATTCAGAGTGGAGATGTAAATACATGTCTCTATTCTTGCTTCATATCTCAAATAGAGCCAAAGAATGTTGAAATGGCTTTGAATGAGCCCAGCTGGATGGATGCTATGCATGAGGAATTGAATGAATTTGAAAAAGATGGGGTTTGGAAGCTGGTTGAATTACCTAAGGGCAAGAATTCACTCGACACGCGTTGGGTCTATCGAAACAAGCAAGATGATTCAAGGGTCATTGTGCGAAATAAGGCTCGATTGGTTGTACGTGGATTTCGTAAAATTGAGGGTCTTGACTACACCGAAGTTTTGCTCTGGTAGCTCGCTTGGAGGCTATTCGCATATTCCTTGCGTACGCTTCCTACATGAATTTCACGGTTTACCAGATGGATGTCAAGACTGCCTTCTTATACGGCGTTGTGCAGGAAGAAATCTATGTTGATCAACCTCCTGGGTTTGTCAATTCAAAGTTTCCAAATCACGTCTACAATTTGGACAAGGTTTAATATGGGTTACACCAAGCTCCAAGGGCGTGGTATGAAACTCTTACGAAGCACTTGCTCGAGCATGGCTATTCACGAGGGGACTATCGATCAAACCTTATTCATTAAGCATGTTGGTACCAATTAGATTCTCGTTCAAATCTACGTTGATGATATCATTTTCAGGTAACGAGTTCAAAGTTGTGCAAAGAGTTCGAAAGCGTTATGAAGAAGAGGTTCGAGATGACTTCCCAGAGAGAAATTACCATGTTTCTGGGGCTTCAGGTCAAACAAGACTCAACCGGAATCCTGATACATCAAGTCAAGTATGTTGAAGATATGCTAGAGAAGTTCAGGTTTCGAGACGCAAAACCTGCACTGACGCCAATGGCTGAGAGACCTCTGTTGACTCCAGATATTGAAGGCGAATCTGTAGATCAAACTAACTACAGATCGATGATCGGATCGTTGATGTATCTAACTGCAAGTAGGCCAGACATGATGTTCACGGTTTGTCACTGCGCATGAAACCAGGCTAATCCTAAACTTTCACATCTTATTGCTGTCAAAAGAATTTTTCGGTATCTCAAAGGCAGCCCAAAATTAGGTCTTTGGTATCCGAAAAATTCTGAATTTGATTTATATGATTTTGCTGACAGTAATTATGGAGGCTGTGAGCTTAACAGGAAATCAACGTCTAGAGGATGTCAATTTCTTAGTGATCGGCTGGTGTCATGGCAGTGCAAGAAACAGCATATAGTCTCAACCTCAACAGCAGAGGCAAAATACATAGCCGCTTCTGCTTGTTGTTCTCAAGTTATCTAGATACAACATCAGCTTATGGATTATGGTTTGAATTTTCTAGAAACCCCTATTTTTTGTGATAATGAGGCCGCAATTCAATTTTCTAAAAATCCTATCCAACACTTGAAAACCAAGCACATCGATATCAAAGTACATTTTTTCAGAGATTGTTTTGAGCGTTCGCTCATTCGGTTGGAGCAAGTTCCCACTGCTAATAATGTGGCGGACCTGTTCACAAAACTGTTTCAGAAAGCTCGATTCGATGTGCTTGTGAGATTTTTGAAAATGATAAACTTTGAGGACTAACTTTTGTTTTAGGATAGTTTAAATTTGCGCGTTTAGTTTTCATTCTCACCCATGCACAAACTTAGGGGGGGAAATAAACAAAAACCAAACACAAAAATAGAAAATCAAAAATCCAAAAATAGTGTTCTTTCAGTAGCGTATCTCTGTAGGTGTTGTGATGGGAAGTGATATAAACTTGGTAATAACAGGCAATTTGCATTCGTGTAATATACCAAAGCTGAATTATCTAGACTTTGTGTTCGGTGCGCTAGTAGGCACGAAAGATATAAATGGACTTGACTAGGTATAGATGAATTTAAGGAATCTAGAGATTTGACAAATCTTAACTTAGATAGTTCCATTTTTCCTGAAAATACGACGCTTGGATAGATTGAGCAGGGAGATATACATGAGAATCCACCAGTAGCACTATAGCAATCCGTATCTAGAACAGTGGTTTAACTCTTCCTCGATGTACGGACTATGTCCTTAATTCTAGTATTAACGGGGCGACTGGGGAATTGCGATAAAGTAGGTCTGTAGGAAATTATTTTCTTGCGTTCTTTCTGTTAGCCATATGTTTCATCCTTTGAGTGATTGAAATACATCCGACCTGGACTGCAACATATACAATTCTATTTCTCTGAATCTTCTATCTATGCTATTCTTTCTGTCTGTTATTCATATGTTGTCTCCTTTGTGTGATTGAAATACATCCGACCTGGTACACAACATATGCACCATTCTACTTCTCAATCCATCTAAATCTGGTCAGTCATATGTTTCACCCTCTACATGATCAGAAGATCCTACTTGGGTGTATAGCATGTGCATTCTAAAACTGATTTCTCCCATAACAATTGTCTACTCACCTAAACTAAGGAGTACTTTGGAAGTTCCTGATTATTGGGGTATGTCGGGAAGAGGGAAACATGTTCTAGTACATTTAAAATTGAACAATCACTAGGTTATCTGTAGATGTAGCTGCTCAATTTAGATGGACATCAATATCCTTGGTCGTCTTCAGAAGAATGATCCTTAGAATTTTATCTAGAAACGTAAGGTCATAATGCATTGTCATTCATAGTATGTGAAAAATATATGTCTCAATCCTTCGTATTTAAGTGGACCACAATACTGGCGAACGACCAGATCTAGACATAAAGATGGAAGTAATATAAACGGATTGAGGATGTCTAATAACTTTGATCTCAATATCACAAAAATATTATTAGCAATAGTTGAGGTGAAATTAGTGGTGATTCATTTTAATTTCAAATTTTATTTTATGTTTAGTTTTATTTTTATTTTTATTATTTTTATCTTGATAAAATATCAAAAATTTTAAAACATTGCTTAATTTTTTAGAATTTTTTTTATTTTTTAATTTGTTTTATTTTTATTTTTATTTTATTTTTTAGTCCTCAAAATGCATTATTTTTAATTGTTTTTGGGTATTGGGCTTAATTTTTGAAGCTTCTTGGGTTGCATCCCATTGAAAATGGACAGGGTCTTGGGTCCAGGTATATAAGGTATGGAGTCCGGCTGTAAACACTTTTTACCCTCATTTCCTGTCTACAACCATAAACTCCTTGAATCCTCTCAAGGTTGTTCATTGAATCATCCCACTTTGTGTGTTTAACTCAAAATTAACTGTTTACGCTTGAAGGTATGCCCATTGCGATCATCGGAATGCCATTATAACTGTAAATCGACCTTGATTCGAAGGATTATTCAAAGAAAACAAATTGTTCGGCATTTACGGCCAGTTGAAGGGTTTACGGTCACTGAAGGGTTTACGACCGTACACCCCATTTACGACCGTATACCACATTTACGGCCGTAAACTCGTTTACGGCCATACACACCCTCTCTAACCGTAAACCCAAAAAATTTGAACTTAAAATTTTTTTTTCTTCTCACTTAATCTCCATCAAAGCCTAATTAAATTGATACATGAGTTAAACCTTGGTCTTAAATGATTAAATACGTTGTTTTCTCACTTGGCTTGGTTTAATGCATATCAAAATGGATGGACTTAAGTTTGCTGACAGTCACAATTTGGTGATCTTCTTGGTTGACCCTCCTACAGCTCATGGTGAATTCAAGTCCATGATCCATGGTCTGGAAGAATGCTGCTTAGCTACTGCTCTGACTCTAAATCCAACAATTTACCAAAGCCTGATTAAAGAGTTCTAGAAGTCTGCAGTAGTGAAGAAAGGGAATGATGGCTCTATGGCTGTTGAAGCTTGTGTTAAAGGATGCAAGGTCATTGCAACAGAGTAGATTATCCGGGATGTTTTGAAGATTGAAGACCATCCAATTTTCCCAACCGAGATCAAAATGGTTCTAGCTCAAGAAGTCCTCAGTAAAATGGGATATGAAGGAGAATTTTCTCCAACCCTAAAGAAGCTATTACCACCATATTGGAGGTTTCTAGCTCATGTCTTTGTGAGCTGTATCTCGGGAAGGAGATCTGGAGCGGATGAAATCTCTTTACGGAACACTGGTGCAACCGCCGCTCTCGCTGCGGGACTTGACTTCAATTTCTCCAAGTTCATCTTGGACGAGCTCCATGTGAACATTAAAGGAAAGACAAGGGATAAATTTCTCATGTACCTAAGGTTCATTCAGCTGCTCATCAACAACCAATTCCTAGAGATCGAAAAAGAAGGAGAAACTTTAGATATGAAGTCTCTTGGGTCAAACACTATTGGGTTAATTAAACAGAACTGCAAGGGAAAATTTACATTTCAAGGAAAATATCCTTTGGTGAAGTTTGGAGCATTTGCAGAATTTAATGAGTCATCTGAGAATGAAGAGTCTTCTGAACCCCTGGATTCTGCAAATGATGTGATATCTGTCTTTGAACATGAAGATGACAAAGTTCCTCCAATGGCAATTGTTGAAGAAGAACATGACACCATGACCAATTTGGAGATACAAAGTGACGTCAACAAGAGTCAAGATATGGGTGGTGATGGTGATGATGATGGTGAAGAAGAAGGATTTGGAGATGATGATACCACTTATGGGTTTTGGTCCTAAGAACATCCTATGTGCTCATACAAAACCTAATGCTTGGATCTAGGTTTCTTTATAGTACATGCAAGTTATCCAAGACTATAAACCCTAATTCCAGCATACAAGTAATCATATTAACATGAGAATAGGTTTATAATATTACCTTGATTGTTATGTAGCAATAACAATCCCAAATCTCCTTGTATTGACTTTGGAACGCTTAGAGTCACAAGTGTCACTCCTCTAATGGTTCACAAACACCCTAAGCAAGAGGATGAAGAGGAGAGAGGATGGAGGCTGCCCAAAAACGTCTACAAACCCTAGAATAAGTCTTAGCCACGTTTTTTTGGTCATAAGGGATCTCTTTATATAGAAGGCAATTAGGGTTACCTAACAAGGAAACCCTAATTTGGATGCTTAAGCCCTAAGCAACCCATGGAGCCCTTTCCTTAAGGCCTTGGACGATTTCATATGGGCTTCCCCCATAGAATTCATCCACTTTATAATAAAAGGCAATCCATTGCCCAAATTGCAAATATTATATAATTACAATTCCAGTCCCTTAAGTTTAATTAATCTCTTTTAGTCACAAAACTAATTACCAATTAATTATTGACTAATATTAATTAAATAATATGATTTCTCCTTTAATATATTATTCTCATAATATATTAATAAATCATATTTGATCCTTTCTCTCCATAATTCATCCTATCAAGTTGCTTTGGTGAAGGCAACCCAAAAGGACCATGCACCATCGGGTCAAGTACATACCAAAATAGTTATGGACTTAGACACTAATCCAACAGTCTCCCACTTGGATAAGTCTAATAACTATTATGCGTATGACTTCAGATCCTGATCTGCAATCGTAGCTTTCCAAAGCCGCTGATCATATCAGATACGTGTGTCCTTAGATAAGGGATCATATATTCCTCCATTCTAGATATCATATGAGATATGATTTCAAATCATTCTCTTTGTACTATATCTCGATTCCCGATTTATGACGACTGACTAATTGAACAAATTAAATTAGCCCTAGCCCGGCCGAGCATTTATGTTTGTCATCACTAAATCATCGAGGGGCCCAAAGATATCGCTTTTATCCTACCTTGGATAAAAGGAACGGATAAACTTTGATACAATGCTTGCTTGCACTCACTCACCGAATTACACACAATAATATGTTTTATAACACCAAGTTACTAGTGCGTTTACATATTATCAATGTGCAACCGATTTGCAAGATACAACTCACACATCTTGGTTTCAAGAATATAAGATGTTATCGTCTCACCAATCACTCGTGACACAATCCATGGAGTGATCCAAGTGAGCGTGGGTTTAATCCAATGCTCAAATCATATTCATAAGCACTCATGAACGTTGCAGCAAACATTTGCTTATGTCTAATACTCTTTTAGACAATCCACACACCAATCCACGACAGTCTTTATTCATATCTACTTCCAACATATGAACGACTGTGGCCTGTTCAAATAATTCGATTATTCTTAATAAATTCAATTATTCTGGAAGTCAAAACATGCAAATGTGAAACACAAGAATAATACTAATCTCATATGGCCCCAAACCTTTGAGTATAAATAAAACTCATTTTATTTATCACCATATCGATTACTCATTATTTGTCGTTTCGGGTAATCAACTTCTTACTTGAATTATTACACTTGTCCCATGCTCTTAGCATGCACACAATGTTTACCTATGGTTCTTACTTTTGTGAAATAGATCAAATTGAACACATTTCCAATCATTCTCATTTCACAACTCCAAATCCTTTTTCATAAGTGTGAGAATATCAAATTCTTGTTACTTATAAAATATGCTAGATTCTAACATTCTATGCAACGATCCTTTCGTAATGTCACTGCACCAAAGTCACTAAGACTATTGCCAATGATATTACAAAGTCCTCTATCGGAGATTGTTACAAGACAATTCCTTAGATATGATGTCTCTCACTCAAACTACATTCCTTTGAACATCCTTTTGCATAAAAGTTTCTAATCTAGTCATAGATTTTCAATATTCAATTCCCAATACGGACACGCTTCCATATTTTCCATATGACAACTCATTCTTAATAGAATCTTATCTATTTGTAATGATGTCGATATGGTCCGTCCAATATGGAAACATTTCCATATTTTCCATATGACAACTCATTCTTAATAAGGTCGATATGGTCCATTCAATACCATGCTTCCAACTACTCACAAGCAACCAATCCTCGTCGAACTTTGGATTGTCCTTTGATAGTTATTTAATTATTTTAGTCAAAACCGATTCTAGTTCCTTTTCCCTCTAAATGCGCTAGACATTTGGAAAATTTTAGAATGGTCAAATATTAAAGCATTTGCAATCGATCCTATACCCGAAGCGTATGGGACACGACGCATAATGTTTTATTTGCTATGTTCTCAAAATTCGAATTGTGAAAAGGAATGCCGTAATCATAATCGAAATTTTAAGAACACACTATGTACCCTTGACTAAATTTATTAACATTTCTCAACCTAATCCTTTAGATTTGAAATGAAGCATAATATTATCTCCCTTAATTATAGCAAAACAACCTTAAAACCCTTACGACTTTGCAAGGTATAACTCTTGTTTTCTATAATTAATATTGCCAACTTGCAATACGTGCCTTAATAATCATAGAATCATAACTTTATGCTCCCACTATCATGATGATTATTATAAACATAACACTTATGCTCCCACTAGCTTTGACATGTATTCATAAACATCTTAACTTTCAGAAAAACAATACCTATTGAATTTCTTAAGTCCATGTTTCTAATACTTAATGCTTTGATAATCTTTTATCAAGGCCTCTTAAACTTATACACCTTTGCCTTACATAGTTCATATGTGTGTGTAAACAATTGCCAAACCTCACAATTCAAATTATGGAAAGGGATACCGTAACCATAATCGAATTCGAGAATGCAATTTTACAATCACTATCTTCTTAAAATCTTTCTTAGTGAAAGCATTTCATCACAATCATTTTCATGAAGGAGGAAATCTTATGACACTTAGATTTAAACGGTGTATTTGTTCCTATCCATGTGAATTTTTCAAAACCAAAGTTTACGACAAATTCAAACTCATATGGATCGAAGTTTCTTAATCTTGATTTCTTGTCTTATGGTAGCACAGCTGCCCACCATGTCTTCCAAGTAGTTAAGCAGCTCACCTTTTCTTATCAATGTACTTTCATTGATCAAGGTCCTTGCCTTTTATGCATTCGAATGAGAACTCATATGACTCACATGCATAATTAACTCAAATTGAACAGCACAGAAACAAAATAATGTCAACACGATATGTTGTAAACCTCAACTCGTGTGCTAGTGATGATCGATAAGGTCTATTTGATTTGTTCTTGAAACCTTTCAAGACCAATAAGACTCCTACTGACTCCTTGGCATATAAGAATCTCTTGTCAACAACCATTTCTTGACAAACAAATATTCAAGAGTTAGTGTAGTTTTTATCAAAACATTTCATAAATTGGTCCTAGTTGATCTTTGTCTTATCCAAGACATCACAACTTTCCACATTTGATGAATGTTATAAACCTATCATAATACTTATCCACTCAATGTCACAATCTTAACTCTAAGACTTGTTTTGGAACGAAGTATGATTTACTTCTTGATTTAACCATTTCTTCAATTCTTTATTCCTCTTCTTAGACATACAATTGTACTAAGACTCACTTAGAGGATCAATTGAGATATGGTTCTTAATCATTAAGACCTATCATAAAGCATAAAAGCTACTCTCCCTTCTTCTTAGAATGGAGAAACTTTTATCTTTCTGCCTACTTGATTCTTTTTATTCGTTCTGCTATTGATTTAAAACTTTTTTTAATCAATTCAGAATTACACTTAATCTTATAAGTATAATCATATTTACTAAACCTTTAGTAAATCATGACGAATATCATTGTTACTCTTATGGTGGACTTGATCAACACGCAACTTTGTGTGCTCGATCTCCTAGTCCTTCACTTGACAGTTTGTCAATGAATTAGTCTAATTTCCCAATATGAAATTTCTCATTCATTGTACAACCAAGTTGCATGATTCCAAGTTTTTGTCCAATTGAAACTTGGGCGATGAGAAACTCTCCCTATTTGGTAAACTATCGACTTTCCATAAATAACATAATAAGAACCAAATCCATTATTGCTAATAATAGAAACATTCAAACATCAATTTTTCATATACGTCATTGCAAGGATAAATAAATAATCAAAATTTATTTTATTGCAGAAAAATTTTGTCCTTACAATGCAATTCATTGAAAAACTATGCTAATACATCTTTCTTAGCAATCTAATTCTAACTCTAAGTAGTAGCTCAAGAATCTAATCTTCGAGTAATGCGATCGAAATCCATTTCTTCACGGTTAGATTCTGCTCACTTTTTCCCTTATGCTTCCTTTCTTTTCTTCGATCCTACAAAACATCAATTGTAATATTATCACATTATGTATTAAGAATCTAGAATAGGAGCGTAAAAGAGTTAGTCAATGGATTTTTACCTATATTAGAGCCATACGTTTCGACTCTCCCATCTCTTAGATCTCTTAGGTAAATGGGGCAGCTTCGTCTCCAATGCCCTTTCTCTTGGCAATAAAAGCAAATTGACTCTTTTTGGAACAAGACATGGAACTACTTTAGAAACTGCCTTTCTCTTATGATCAAGCCTTTCGATCATAGCATGTCTTTCGTTGCCATTGTCTATATCCATAGAGGTCTTGAAGGCAGATTCACCAATCAACTTTGCTTTTCTATTGCGCCAAACCATTGCTGATTCAGCAGCAATAAGATAAAGGTGAGATCTATAAGGGTCACGTCGCGGTTCATCATATAGTACTCTCTTATGAACTCACTATATGAGTTAGGAAGTGATTGAAGAACCCAATCAACAGCCATTTCCTTATAGACAACGGATCCCAACATTCTTAACCTATCAATGTGTGACTTCATCCCTAGGACGTGTGCACACACCGACTTTCCTTCTTTATGTTTACTTGACAAAAGGGCTTCAGTGATCTTGAACTTTTCAAGCCTTCAAACTTGTGGGTTAGGGAGAATAATTGGAGGAGGAGGAGGAAGTGAAGTATGATCTCTTGTTCCTCGATCGAATCGTGGAATATCATCTTCATGTGGAATGCTTGTTCCACGGGATTTGGGAAGACCATAGTTGTCGAACTTTGACATCTATAAAACGGGAGAAAACGAATTCAAGTTAGTTGATTGACTGAGTCCTTAGTAAATCACCCAAATGAGATACTAAGGCTAGGACCCAACACAATATTCTACAACTCGGGAGAGGGATGTCGTAACCCTAACTGTAGAATATTTGAAGGTAAGTGAATGACGATTCACTAATTTCCACCATGAAAAACGAAAAAGAAATTTAAGTTTTAAATCTATGAAAACTCCTAGATCCTTTGAGATTCATTGAAATTTCAATGGCATGTTTAAATCTCGATATGCCCCTCTTGTTTGTGACTGGGATGTCGAGGATCACAAAGCGGGTGTGAATAACCATGCAAACTTACATGGTGCCCTCACATGTTACAGTCACCTATTCGATGTGCTGGTAAACCACACACGCTCCACCGAACTATGACAAACATTGAGTCACCCTTTGCTACCTTTTCTTAGCACCATTTAGTGTGCCGGTAAACCACACACGCTCCACTAACGTCTTTGCAAGGACACAAAGTGTAATTTCATGGAATTGAATCAATTCACTTTTGCCTAAGTAACTAAGATTGTGAATTTTATGAAAACATTTAGTTACTTTAATAATTCATTATACTTATAATGGAAGGTTTCGTCCTATCCTACCCGTTCGGCTAACGACCATCCACTAGTCAAGAGTGCGGTGGGTAAGAGTGGATACCCATTCAATCGCCATTTTATAGGCAATTTCCTTAAACACCCCTTATAGACCAGCTTCGTGAATGAGGCCTACTAACGGTAAGACTGACTTTTACTCATACATATATATAATGTTAGACTTTTAATGTTATATATATAGTATAGGGTGTATATTACACTTTTAAAATACTAGGTGGTTTAATTTAACAATTATACTTTTAATTCAATTAAATTGTTAACCTAAACTTTTATGGATTTATTAAACTTCTTTTAATTATACACCTTAATTAATTAATAAAACCATAAGGGAGTGATTTGAACTTTTCAAAAACATTACTAGGGTTTTAGAATTTAACATTCCTAATTAAACTTTTAATCAACTTTTAAATTCCAAAACTTCAGGGCAAGTTTTGAAACATGTCAAAACATTAGGGTTTAGAATTTAAATATACATCAAATAAACTATTAATCCAAAATTTTAAATTCCAAAACTTGAGGGCAAGTTTTGAAACCTTTTCCAAAACATTAGGGTTTTAACTATTTAAATTTCAAAACAACAAAACTTTTGAGGTCAAATTTAACCTATAAAACCTAAAGGGGAAAATATGAAACATTTCATAACATAAGGATCAAATAACAAATAATCTAAATTAACAATTAATCACATAATTATCCATATTTGATTTATTTAATGATTTCTTGCAAAACAATTTACCAATTTAATCAAAATAATTAATCAAATATCACATAAGGAAACAATTATCTTATTAATTGATAAATATCTTCAATTAGATCAAGAATATAGTCAAATATATCATAAAATCGGATTAATATCGATCTAATATGATAAGGTAACAATCCATAAGCAAAAACAGCAAGAAATCGCGAAATATGCTCCATCTAACGAGTTGACTCGTCGAGTCAGGCTTGGACTCGTCGAGTCTGTATGGACTCGGCGAGTTCAGCTATGGACTCGGCGATTCCAGCCTCCAGAAACCAAAAAATCGAATTTTTCAAACAAATCAAGCATCAATACAATAGAAACCAGTCTAGGCTCTGAAACCACTGATGGGTTTTGGTCCTAAGAACATCCTATGTGCTCATACAAACCCTAATGCTTGGATCTAGGTTTCTCTATAGTACATGCAAGTTATCCAAGACTATAAACCCTAATTCCAGCATACAAGTAATCATATTAACATGAGAATAGGTTTATAATATTACCTTGATTGTTATGTAGCAATAACAATCCCAAATCTCCTTGTATTGACTTTGGAAGGCTTAGAGTCACAAGTGTCACTCCTCTAATGGTTCACAAACACCCTAAGCAAGAGGATGAAGAGGAGAGAGGATGGAGGCTGCCCAAAAACGTCTACAAACCCTAGAATAAGTCTTAGCCACGTTTTTTTGGTCATAAGGGATCTCTTTATATAGAAGGCAATTAGGGTTATCTAACAAGGAAACCCTAATTTGGATGCTTGAGCCCTAAGCAACCCATGGAGCCCTATCCTTAAGGCCTTGGACGATTTCATATGGGCTTCCCCCATAGAATTCGTCCACTTTATAATAAAAGGCAATCCATGGCCCAAATTGCAAATATTATATAATTACAATTCCAGTCCCTTAAGTTTAATTAATCTCTTTTAGTCACAAAACTAATTACCAATTAATTATTGACTAATATTAATTAAACAATATGATTTCTCCTTTAATATATTATTCTCATAATATATTAATAAATCATATTTGATCCTTTCTCTCCATAATTCATCCTATCAAGTTGCTTTGGTGAAGGCAACCCAAAAGGACCATGCACCATCGGGTCAAGTACATACCAAAATAGTTATGGACTTAGACACTAATCCAACAGATATGGATTTTGATCTAAATTTTCTGGACAACTATGAGAACTTTGACTCTTTCTTTGACAGTGTCAATGAAGTTGATCAACCATCAACAGAGACACGGGAAGCGGATTATGTTCAAGAAGCTACGCCTCCTTCCTCTGAATAGATGGCCAATACTCAAACTGCTATGGATAAAACGTCAAGGCTTCTTCCCCTAAATGTTGATGTTCCAACTTCTACGCCACTTGTGAGTGATCCTCCTATGACACATACCTCCCAGCCTCCATTGAAGCAGAAGACATGATCTGAGACCGGGGGTACTAATTCAGGAACTGACCCCACTCATTCAGCATGCAATCACTACTTCAGCTACTACTCCAACCATTTCAACTACTCCTGACCTTGAAGGACCAAGAAAAACTTTTGAAGTCGGAGGCTCTTCAGCTTCTGGAGGTTCCTCCCCACCAAGGCCTTCGCATGATATCTCCTCTATGAGACTTGCAAGGGCGTTGGCAGCACAAGAAGCATCAAGTTTTCCTCCTCGTGGTAAAGGCATATCAATCGAGGAAGGCAACTCAGAGGGAAAGGAACCTTCCAATTCAGAGCTCGCGGTCGAGATTGGAATTCTAAAGCAAACAGTCATTGAGAAGGATGTATTGATAGGTAAACTTGATGTTCATCTTTCAGATGTTGAAGCCGACAACGAAGCCAAGACAAAGCAAACATCTGACCTTCAAAATCACCTTGGAGCGCTGACTGCGTGCTACTATGACTTAAAGAACAAAATTTATAAAGAATTTGGTGATAAGTTCAAGTCATTTGTCGATCTATCTGAAGCATCTCAAGGTCTTCCCAGTGCTCCAGTCCAGCCTTCCTTAAATGACAATACTGTGGATCATACGCCTCCCAGAACCACACGAATTGTCGGTCGATTCGAAAATGAGCCTGTGAATGCCAACACACGAATCACTATCAAGCATGCCAAGAGAAAGGTCACTACTGCCAAGAAACAAGGATTACTCTTCATGAGGAACTCTGATGAGAACCGGAGTGGAGACCAGGCTCAGCTCACAGTGACTGATCTTAAAAAACGAAAGTTTGGTGATAAGTTTGGGAATCGATCGGGAATTAGGATGTGGGGGTATCATGCTGATTTATATATGTGGTTGGAGAAAAGAAATTTGGCGCTCTTGAATACTACAAAGATGCACAAGATTTTTGTTCATGGACAAAAATTGATCTTACAGAGCTTTCAAATGCTCCATTCCACAATCCCTCCAAGGATCCTCAGGATACAAACTTTAAATTCTTTCTGGAAAAACAAGTGAAAGAGAATTTTTCTGGGATGAAGACTGCAGAATCTCTAATTAGAAAAGACAAGGATGTGCTAGATCCTCGTACCAACGAGCCTATGAAGATAGTGTTGTGGCCTGCTACTAAACATATAAAAGAAATCCCAATTCCTCAACATTTTCACGATGGATATATGGATCTGATGGAATTTTGGGCCTTTGATGAGGCCACAGCCACTGCAGTTATCAAGTTTCACGACAGCGAATCTGTCCTTCGGCTGTTGAAGCTAAAGATCTTCTAAGGTTCAGGGAAAGGGATATTCACATCTTGGGAAAACATCAAATAATCTACAAATACAAAGTTATGGAGGTAGCTGCTAAGGAATACACTGGAATGATTGCAAAGATAATTGATAACAGGCTTTGGATGGGAGCGATGGGAAGATCGGATGTGAGGTTTCTAGAGATGCCAAAATAATTGATGACTAAACTCATGCTAGCCTCAAACCAAGGGGGAGATTGATAAGTCCCTTTTTTTTGGTTTGAGCTAGGCAATCTTTTTTATAGGTCTTGATAGGGTCTTGGTCAGGTTGTAGGTGTTCTGTAGCTTGTTGAAGGTGATTACGACTAAGTTGGTGTTTACGGTCGTAAACAGGTTTACGGTCCTGAACCTGTTTACAGCCAGTCGTTCCCTATATATATAGTTTGTGTCAGATTTTGTCATAGTTGACATACTGACTGACGTATCATTTGTGTTTACGGTCAACTGTGTGTAACACACGGTGTACCAGACATTTTTGTGAATGAACGTGTGCATTGCTTGATCATCTTGTTTTTCTATTCTTTCTTGTTATTGTTTGTTTTGATCATTGGTTTGATTCACTCAAATTGGGACCTTACACTTGATTAGGTTATGCTTGGTTCTGGTTACTTGATGCTTGAATGTTTCTTGCTTTTTTCTTTTAAGAGTTCTAACTAGCTTTAGCTAACTAGTAAACGAATGTGCTAAGTTACATGTTATGGGAACTAAATAATTTTTTAAGGTTAGGTTTTAACTCTATTGCGCAGCTCTTGTTTGAGTCCAACCGTTGTAGTGTGAGACCTTTCATTCAAAGAATTATCTGGTCTTAGTGATATGTAATTGTATTTGTGAGCTACTTAAAGGGAGTTAGTGGGAGTTCCTTCTGTAGCTGATGGCGGAGAGTCGTATGGAGTTTGCATTAGAAAAACCTAGGATGAGATCTAGTGTTGGGAGCCTTATCTGTGAGGGAAGTTGTATGGATATAAAGTTACTTGGTTGAATCAAGCTAATTCTTGAGAAAATTATGGATATATGTGGAAGGTAGTATGGGCACGTACTACTGGAAGCAGAGGATCCGTACACGATTCGAGGATAATTGCGATGAAACCAGGGAGCTTGTGGAGTTGCATTCTTAATCAGAATCTAGTGATCTTCGGCTCTGTCAAGGAGGGTATTCTGGAGGTTTTGGATGACCGGTTGAGCTCGTTTCATTCTGAGATGATGGCACTAGCGGGAGCACGTTCTTTGACATTCAGGGAGTTTCAGGCATGTGGAGCTCTGTATTATCATGGGGAGAAGGAACCCATAGTGAGTTGGTGGTGGTTAGCAGATGTTGTTAATGCCTTCCGCACCAGTCGTTGTCCCGAGCTTCCTACATTTTGAATGATAGGGCACGAGACTGGTGAGAGGAGGTAGGACGTGTAGTGGGTGATGATGTTGTTGATGTTATGTCATGTTATGATATCTCAATTAGGTTCCGAGCTAAGTTCACACCGGTGATTGAGGTACAGCAGTTGGCACGAGAGTTCCAGGATCTCTGCCAAACTACGGAGACGGTGGCTGAGATCATTACGATGTTCCGGGAGAGGGCACTTCTGGTTCCTCAGTATGTGGTGGATAAGGAGATGAAGAAGGTCTGATATCATGAGATGTTGAGGAGTGACATTCGATAGTTTGTGAGCCGATCCAGCTGCAAGATGCTAGAGGATATGATAGCTCGAGTTAGGGAGAAGGAGATTGACATGTAGATGGAGAGGAAGAGGAAGCCAGATGTAGTTCAGATATCAGGGGGTTCGAGCAAGAGGCCCAAGGTATTGGATTCCATATCGAGAGGCCATCAAGTTCGTAGCTGTTGTGGTGAGTTCGGCAAGACGCACAAGGGACCGTGCAAGGTTGGTGGTTCTGGCTGCTTCAAGTGTGGCCCGACGGGTCATTATAGCAGGGATTGTATTACTACCACCACCCAAGGATCAGATCTGATTTGCTTTCATTGAAATCAGAGGGGCCACAAGAAGGCCCATTGTCTGAGTTTAGTTGTAGCCGGACCGGTGTCACACCCACTCCTGCAACTCTTCGGATTACTGACAGCTGCCAGGGCCGGGCAGATGCGCCTGCAATGAAGAGCAGGGTTTCCAGCTGATGGCAAAGGAGGAGCATGCAACTCCTGATGTGGTGACAGGTATGTATCTTCTCCGTATCTCTTTATTTATATTGAATTGATTGCTTATGTTTATATGTTTCTTTTTTGGATCGTTACTCGTGAACGGTATTACTGCATTGGTATTTTTGATTCGGGGGCTACCCGATCATTTGTATTGCTTACACTTAGCAAGAGATTTGTTGGAGATCCGGGGGAGTTGGATCGTCTTCTAGATGTCGAGATTGCTAATGATATTTATGTTTGGGTTGTGAGGGTTCATTGGGGTTGTACTCTCCAGTTATTTAGCGAGCAGTATCCGGTTGATTTGGTTCCCAATACTCTACGTGGGAACAAGTTATCATGGGCATGGATTGGTTGAGCCTTAATGAGGCAGTGATCGACTGTGAGCAACATTTAGTTGAGGTCCGGACCCCATATGGGGGAGAATTGGTGATTCATGGGGAGAGACTGCATTGTGGGCCGATTTTGTGTTCTGCAGCGAGGCCAGACGTTATCTTCAGCAGGGTTGCTCCGGTTATGTCGCCTATGTCATGGATACCTAGGATAAGGGTAAAGCGACCCTAGATGACGTTCCGATTTTGCAGGATTACCTGGATGTATTCTCGGAGGATTTGTTTGGGGTGCCTTCGGAGAGCCAGGTTGAGTTCAGGATTCATCTTGTTCCAGGTGCGGCTCCAATAGCCAAAGCACCGTATCGATTGGCTCCTCCCGAGATGCAAGAGTTGTCTACACAGCTTCAGGAGCTGTTAGACAAGGGATTTATTCGATCGAGCAGTTCTCCTTGGGGAGCATCGATTCTGTTTGTGAATTAAAAGGATGGGTCTTATCGTATGTGTATCGACTACTGGGAGTTGAGTAAGGTAACGGTGAAGAACTATTATCCACTTCCAAGGATTGATGATCTTTTTGACCAGCTTCAGGGTGCATCTTCGTTTTCCAAGATTGATTTGCGATCGAGTTATCATCAAATGCGGGTTAGGGATGAGGATGTGCAAAAGACAACTTTTTAAACTCGATATGGTCATTACAAGTTCATGGTGATGCCTTTTGGGTTCACTAATTCTCCAGCCGCATTTATGGACCTCATGAATCACATGTGCATACCGATGTTGGATCGGTCTGTGATAGTATTTATTGATAATATCTTGGTTTATTACAAGACTCAAGATCAATATGAGGAGCACTTGAGGGAAGTGTTGGAGACATTGAGGAGGGAGAGACTTTTCACAAAGTTCTCCAAGTATTAGTTGTGGTTGTGCGAGGTGCAGTTTCTGGGGCACCTTGTGAACCAGAAGGGTATTCTAGTCGATCCATCCAAGGTTGAGGCTGTGATGATGTGGGAGGTTCCGAGGTATCCATCTGAGATTCAGAGTTTTCTTTGTTTGGCTAGTTACTATCGAAGATTCATCTAGGATTTCTCCAAGATAGTTGTTCCTTTGACCTAATTGACCAAGAAGACGGTTATATATTGTTGGGGGCTAAGCAGCAGGCAACTTTCGAGACTTTGACACAACTGTTGTGTGAGGCGTCGATTCTGACCCTACCAGAGGGTGTTTATGATTTCCTGGTTTATTGTGATGCTTCGATCACAGGTTTGGGGGCAGTGTTGATGCATAGGGGTCATCTGATCGCTTACGTTTTGGATCCGTTGAAGCCTCATGAGGCGAATTATCTGACGCATGATTTGAAGTTAGAGGTCATGGTTTTCGCCCTCAAGATTTTGTGACATTAACTCTATGGGGTCCGTTGTACTTTTACACAGATCACAAGAGCTTGAGGTATTTGATGGATCAGTCGAATCTGAATATGAGGTAGGGTCGATGGTTGGATGTGATGAAGGATTATGATTGCGAGATCCTTTATCACCCAGGGATAGCCAATCTGGTGGCCGATGCTCTCATCCGCAAGGTGGTCGCCGCTCTGATCAGAGACATATGTTTGAGGATGACCATGATTACACCATTATTGGAGCGGATTCGTGAGGCTCAGGTCGAGCCTATGAAGGAAGAGCACCGGAGGAGCGAACGTATTGTGGGTTAGGTAGCTTCCTTCGATTATGATAGTCGTGGATTGTTGACTTTGCATTGACGGATTTGGATTTCGTATTGGGTCGGTGTTCGTCAAATTACCATGGAGGAGTCTCACAAGTCGTGGTTCTACATTCATCACGGGGCGACGAAGATGTATAGGGATCTTCGTCTTGATTATTGGTGGCCCTTCATGAAGCGGGATGTGGCTTGGTACGTGGAGCGGTGCTTGACTTGTAGGAAAGTCAAGGCCGAGCATCACTGTCCTCATGGCAAGATGCAGCCGTTGGAGATTCCCATATGGAAATGGGAAGACATCATCATGGATTTTATCACAAAGCTTCTCAGGACTGTGCGTGGAGTGAATTCGATATGGGTCATTGTGGATCTTGTAACATCCCAAAAATTTCAACAAATTTAAAATTTTCAAAAAAAACTCATTTATTAACAAAAGTGTTTACAAAAACATTGTTTCCAAAACATGATTTAAAATCAGAGTATCCCAAGATCCAATCTGCTGTAAACCAAGGATGTATATGGTCACGCCTTCGCACAAATCCAATAACCGGCACTACAGGTCACCTATATAAAAAATAGGGTCCAAATCACAAACTGCAACCTAAAACCCTCAAATTAACCTAAAGTCAAACTTTGTCAAAAAGTCAAAGTCAACGATCAAAGGTCTTCGCTCCGGATGCACCATGTTCGGATCTTCGGATCATCACTCCGGAAGACCTTACCTCGCATTGCTTCGGAAGTCTAGTCAGCCTCGCATCCTCGGCCCCGACCAACTCAAACGCGCGCCTGACTTCGGAAGTAACGAATGACTTCGGAACCCGCCCAGTACCTCCGGAACCCCCATTGTACTCACTTCGGATCCTCGCAGGATGTGCCCTTCCCTCCGGAATTTGATGTAGAGCTTCGGAAATGACACTATGACTCCGGATTTCACCTTATGACTCCAGATTTTCTTCAATTTCGGACTTTTTAGTGTTTTCAAGTGATTTTTGCTCCAGAAATTTCCTCAGACATTTATTTTTATAATTTTAAACACTCCAAACTTATATTTTTATGTATAAGACCCTATATTATCATATTTTAAACCATATTTTGGGAAAGGATCGTAAACCAAGGACAATATCTATTGGGTGAGATATTGTGTTAAAGTGTTGGTTTCCCTTTGAGTGTAAAACAAGCTATCCTCCATACCCACTTAGGACAACCACCAGTCACTATTCACCCCTACCTAGTCAACTATTTGTCCTCTCACATCTCTCCTCCTGCTGGTAACTTGATCAAAAGTTGGAAACTCTTATCTCTCCTTCCACCTTACTCACACTCTCACCAAGAAACAACCACTTTTCTCTCATTTCCCTCTCTAAGAACTCAAGACTCCAAGGATGCCTTTGAACTTCTCACCCTCACTCAATAAGTATTCTCATCCTACATTGAACATTCTTTACTCCTTCACTCAACTTATGAATCTCTCATAACCAATGTCACCATAATTGTTCTTAGATCTTCAACACTCCAAGCTTCTATCAAGTGTTCTTGACTTAGAAACCCTTTCTCTTCAGCATACATCTAAGGCAATCCTTCAAGGTGAGTTCATACCCCTATCTTTTCATGTTTTTCTTAAGTTTTAAGGGGGGGGGGGGGAATACAAGTTAAAACACCAAGAACACAACTAAACTCATCCAACAGCTTTCATCAGAAAAGTTGAACTCCATTCACGGACTGTTTTGATCAACTTAAACATCTTAGTTTTCAAAACTGTTTTAGGTGCAAATAGTTCAGGTTCATACGTTTAAAATGACTACTTGCACATCCCCATACGATTTTTCTACAATTTATGATGATTTTTACAAAACTGCCTATCACTGTAGCTACGATTTTGGACCAGTCTGTGAATATGAACGTGTTCACAACAGATCTAGACTTCTAAAAATCATGAGAAGAATTATGAACAAACTAGACACAATTTCTAAACTCTCATAAATTACAGAATCAGTTTTTGACTCCGATTTTGTTTATGCTTTATAAAAAAATCATAGTACCTCCTTGAATAAAAATGTTGTAGAATTTGTTCCCAGTAAAACATGATAAATACGTTATCAAAGTATTTCCGAAGAAAAGTATTTTTATTCATTTTTAAACATTTGGGATGTCATCGTCAATACAGAAACATAAGCATAAACAGAACTTACATTCATTATCACTAGTGATTTACATCTCCTTAATCTCTCAGTGTAGTGTAGCTTTATATCGACACATGTGATACAATTAAACTGAGTGGGTCAGGTTGGGAAACCTGGTGAGTACATAGGGTTTTCAACCCACAATAATATCATTATTATGTTTAATCATCAAACAATTAACCCAATTACCCATCCCCGTTATCTTCTTTAATCTTAAGGATCTACCCTAAGAATCAGTTATTTCTCGTTCATTCATTCCTAAGGATTATCCTAAGGATTAGGTACGAAGTCCATCGTTGTCAATGACCCAGCTGTCAAGCACATCTGCTAGTTCTATCACTTAGGCGCAGCTGCCATAATTGTGATATTCTATATGAGGCGCAGCTGCCAGTATTGTCCTTCGAGCACAGTTGCTAGGGTTATATTGTTTATTGACAGTATTGTTTTCGAGAGTCCACTCGCAATACATGTCAATGGGGTTTTAGAGTACACCGGTGAACACATCGTTCACAACACCTATAGGTTGCGAGTCTGTTAGTGTTCCACTGGACTGTCTAGAATAGTCTGTGGTTGTCATCCATACTCTGTTAGATGACGGGGCCAGCATTTGGGAACAAGGCTTCTCACATCGTCCACCTCTCACCCTTACCTCATGGTTTATATCACCTCTTAACTCATCATCCAACTCATATTTCATCTACCCTTGTTTTACACAACATATTATGTAGATATAAATATATATATATATATATATATATATATATATATATATATATATATATACAGTTTAAATCATATAAAACTTGTATAAAATCGTTCATCCAGCATAGATAGCAAGTATACAGATAATATGCACACATAGCATGTAGTTTATATAAATACTTCATATCTATGTGTAAGATGAAGGGGACCATGCACTCACTTGAAAATGTGGTGATTCCGAACTCAGACAACGCTTCGCTTCTAAAAAAATAATTTCCTTTGACGAAACAACGGGTTTTATAGAAAACCGGGCTTTGCTTGGAGCAGCGTTCCCGATCCGAAAAGCTCTTCTTCTCGGAGCCATCGAGCACTCCGGGGCTTCCGCCTCGTGCTAGGGAGGTTCCCTAGGCTTTTCGGGGGTTTTCGGGGCTAGAGAGAGGTTCTAGAGAGAGAGAGAGTAAAGAGAAGAAAGAATGGGAAAGGTGTGAATGAGGGTGGGATGGGTTCTATTTATAGGGTGAAAAATGGCTGAACTTGGTGCCACATGTCACCATCTAGTGGCAAGACTTGGGGAGAAAGCAATGGCCAAGATTGTGCCACATCACCCATTTTCGCACAGCACACTTCCAACTTCTAAAATCCGTAACTTTCACATAAGAGCTCCGTTTTTGACGTTCTTTATATCCACACGTAGATAAAAATAAGATCTACAATTTTTATTTCGACTTCGTCAGCTAATTCTCCACCGATCTTAAATTTAACAGTACGAGGAGATTATATTGTTAAATGTCTGCGTAAAATTCATAACTTCTACATACAGACTTTGTTTTCATCTGTCTTTTTTACCATTGAGTTCCTATTAATGAGATCTTCAATTCTCATTTAGGTCGCGTAGGCCAAAAACCGCTCGATGTAAAATTCGAGTTTCGGGCTGTGCACCGCTAAACCAAATCTTAGAAAATTCATAACTTCCTCATACAAAGTCAGATTTGGGCGTTCTTTTTTTTTTGTATGTTCTCGGTTTAACGTATACTACAACTTTTGTTTAGATTTATAAGGCTAAAAATTCCTCCATCTTAAATTCACTATTTACGTCTCCCGGTGTCATGTCGGTTTTGCCATAAAACTTCGACGGACCATAACTTCTTCGTTATAACTCGGATTTCAACGTTCTTTATATGTACGGAACCCTTGAGACATATTCTACAACTTGGTTAAGATTATTTATTCTAAATAATCTTTTGTCCAAAAGTCATTTCAACCCCTATTATTTTTAAATTGACTAGTCCGGATCTACGGGAGTTACAAATATGATGTACCCGTGTTGATGATAACAATTGGTTTTGGAGGATTGAGATATATATTATTAAAACATTGTGTGATTGAAAACCCTATGTATCTCACCAGGTTTCCCAACCTGACCCACTCAGTTTATATGCATCACATGTAGCGGTGTTAAGATGGTTGAAGACTTGAATAGGATGTTGAGTGGTTGAAGAGAAGATATGCATTTGTGTTCAGGGTCATTAGGTCTTTACGTTGCACCATATGTTGTGTATCAATTATGAGATCCTTAGAAATTTTCTATTTTGGTACTATCAATTGTAATCAAGATATTATAATATACTGTGAATTTCTGCAAATAAAAGATATAATGAATTTTGAAAGCATAATTTTTTTTCATTCTGAAAATTAGGGATGTCACATAGAACATGCTAAGACACGGGTATCGACTCCTATGAGGTAATGTTGATGTTATGGAAGGATGATGAGGTGGTATGCATGGAAATTTGCATGTGTCAGAAGGTGGTACTGATAGTACAAGAAATTTTGTCTCCATACCGCTAGAGTAAATTATGGTATAGTGTGCCTTGCAAAATGGACACAACCAGAGAAAGAATTTATATGAAGAGTTTAGAAGTGAAATTCCTAGCGGTCATGGAAAATTATTAGTATATGATAGATTGAGCATATACATGAGAAGTATCCTAAAAGGAGAGTCTAGTAAAGCCAAGATCTACCTGATAGAGACATGAAATTCCTAGTAGAGTCTAGGGTGGATTATTGTGTGTGCTTATTTGGACACATCTGTATGTGTTAAATTTATTTGTGCTTATTATATATAGTGACTTGGGAACTGTGAGGCAATTCGTGGGACAAGTATCATAGGTGTGAACAGCAGTAAAGGCCTATACTAATGGAAGCACAAGATACGTACTTAAATTAGGAAGAGTCAAAAAGTTACTAAGGCACTAGTAGTTGAATTTGTTTTGATTATTTTCTTCATCTACCTGCTTTTTGGTGATGATTATGAAAATGATTTATGTTCAGACCTTAGTTGTCATGAAGGATCAAGTCCGATTAATATAAACATGTGAAGTAATTTGATTGGTTCAAAGAACCATGTCCAGTGTAGTGACCAAATTTAGTCAAAAGATTGTAGAAGTAGATGATCTAGGTAATCGACAGAAGGATTGCAACCTTCGTTACAACAAAGCAACCAGTAGCTAGAAATGCTACCTGCTAATCTGCTATAATATGATTATACCACATTAGAACATGAAAGAAGGTTTCTTCCATGTTAATATTTGGCTCATAGAGACAAGAGTCTAATTCGTTTCACTGTGCAACGGAAGGTCATTAAAGTGTGACCATTCGATCTGCTATTGTAACCGAAGTAAAGACCTTACCGTTAGTTGAGTCTGAGACCAAAGTTGATAACGAGTAGGTGTCTCCAATAAAGTGTTAATTGGATAAAATGGAGGTTAGGACTGATGGTCCAACAGAGGACAAAGAGAGGGTGTAAGACCAAGCACCGTCATCAGCTAAAAGTCCAAGAGTTTGACACTCGTTTTGGCAAGTCGTAAGAATTATGGTTGGTATAGAGAGGATGAGAAGATGCCTATGAACATTTGTTGTGTGTCTGTCTTCAGATACCTTATATGTGGTCAAGATGATCAAGTGGAGTGTGACGAGGATGATCGTCCCAAAAGAATGGAAGAGAAAATATTGAGTTTAGCAACTGTTATTTTTTCTACTATTACATTAGTAAAATCCTCTTTTACCATTTTGTACGCTTGTGTGTTGGTAGACGACAGACTTCTTGATTTTCATAATGTTGATCAAGCCATGATTGTGATATACAAGAAGGTTACTCATTGTGGGCACACACAATGATACTACGATGAGGATGATAAAGTCATCGATATGAAAATCAAGTTTCCTTTCAAGAAGGAAGAGAGCTAAAAATCACTGAGATAAAAAGCCAACTTGAGCTTTAATTAGTTGAAGTAGCAGAAAGTGAGGATTCGAGCCCAAGTCATGGAGAACCAACCATTAAGACAAAAGTGATAAGGGAAACTTTACTCCAGATTCGACTTCAGGTCCAAAAGAGTCGCAACATAAGAGGCTAAGAGAGAACTATTAGCTTTAGGTTTTGGTATGTAGATGATAAAATGAATGTTTTAGTCAGAAAGTGGGAACACGATAGTTATATCGTAATGGAGCTTGAAACCTTTACTTGTGCCTATAGGTAAAGGGAACGATCTTATCTTATATATTATCACCAAATGTCCCAGTATGGAGTAGAACCACGATGTGTTTCGAGTTATAACTAACTATATGATAAAAGTATGCATTTATGGGCATTACATATATGAGGAATTGGTTTATAGAGAATGTTTTTCGTAAGCCTCATTATAATGAATAAATAAAGTTTTTGATTATTCTCTGATTTCTTAAGAATACTAGTGATGATACGAGAATATTTGTGGCCGAAAAAGTCAAAAAAACCCTAAGGGGTCACGAATCAGTAAGATCATGAGCTTTGTCATTTTAATCCTTATCGGTAAAGGATTGTTCGTGTGAGGAGATTCAATGAAAAAGAGTTGTTTGGATTATAGTTGAATTTTATACCAACCAAGTTGATATTTCGATGATGAAACTAGGTCGGCATGCTGATAAGTTGTCACAAAGGAATCCAGGATATTGTGTTGGGTATAAGTACATTAAGAGTTGATTTAGTATTGTGGGTGCATGGTATAGAAATGAGTCCTTACTTAAGAATCATTATCCAAAGTTGTTTTGCTGTCATATGATTCTGAGACGTGATCATTCTAAGTGGGGGAGAATTGTAACGTCCGTAAGTTAGGGCTAGAAGATTTAATTAATATTTATATATTATATACATGTTTTATGGGCAAATATTATGGGCTTATAATATTTGTATAAATTTGTATCGTAAATTTAACGAATTACGATAAATAAGCGTCTAAAAATGAAAGATTATTTATGATTAATAGTCTTGATGAAAGTTGTAGTAGTTGTGATGACGATCTCGTGGATATAAGGAACACTCAAATCTGACTTCGCATGAAGAAGTTATGATTGTCTGAAGTTTCAGGTTTAGCCCTATACAACAAATTGGGTCGTAAAAAAAAGTAAATCGGAGATATGTTGCTTATTAGCCTAAGTAATCTAAAGGAAGTCATAGTAATCGTAAAAGCAAGAGCGTACATATAAAGAACGTCAAAATTTGAATTTTTAAGGTTTCGATATAGCAGTGGGTGACACACAAATTGAAATTTAAATAGGTTGGGTGTTAGCCAAAACAATATAAATGAGAGTCGAAGATCTTGTAAATATGAATCCGTCGATAAAGACAATCAGGAATGGAGTTCGTACAAAGGAGTTATGATTTTCGCAAAGACTTTTGTTGGATTAAATGTATAAGCTCATAACTATAATTGGTATGTACTTAAATTGATAGTGACGTGGTCCTTTTGGGTTGCCTTCACTCGTGCAACTAAACATGATGATTAATTGAGGAAGATGAAGAATTTATTAATTGATTAATAAATTGGAATTAATGATTTATTAATATGCTATGGAAATATTATATTAATTAGTAATCAAGTTATTAGTTAATATTTAATCAAAAATTAATTTGGATTTGATTTCGGGATTAAAGGAATTAATTGATAGTGTAGGGACTAAAACTGCTATTGTTCAATAGTTGAGCAAAATGGTCCAGAACCTTCCTAGGGAAGGGTGGACGGTTTTGTGATGATATATGTAAGATTATTCAAGAGTTTCTAGAATGTCTTATCATATATGGATAATTAAATGAGGTGGATAATTACCATATTTGATATTAGGGTTAATCCACAGCATCCTTGGTGCACTATATAAAGAACCCTCGGGGCTATGATTTTCGGCCACTCTTTGATAGAAGCTAGAGCCAAAAATTTCACCTCCTCCTCTCTCATATCATCCTCTTGCAATGTGTGTTTGTGAGCCATTAGAGGTGTTATATTTGTGACACTAAGTTCTCAAGCTTAAGATCTACAAGGGGTTCATTGTTATTACAATATAATGATCAAGGTATGTAATCCAACCCTAGTTTTATATGAATTTCGAAAATAGTATACCTCTCCTAGGGTTTCTTCTTTTGTGTTTAAGTTTGCATGTTCACTTAGAGAAAACCTATATCCAAAGCATTAGGATTGCATGCACACTTAGAAATTGTTGTTATGCTCAAAACTCATCAGTGGTATCAGAGCCTAGGATTAGTTTTTTTGTTGAATATGATGCAATTATGAATTGTTCAAAGGAGAAGGGAAAAAATCGTCATTTTGTTCATTCAACTCGACGAGTGCATTGCCCAACTCGGCGAGTTGCACTGTTAGATCCTGAATTTTCGTTTTCGATAATTGTTTCATGGATTGATTAGGATAATTACCTTAAATTCATTTTAATTGTTTAAAACAGGATATTTTAATAAGTAATTTTGTATCCTTATCATGAATTCATGACTGGGTTAAAGTTTTTGATAAAGATAAAATTAATTTGTTAATTTAATTATTAAAAAAATAATTTATTTAACCTAGTATTTTTGAATGGTTTTAAAAATAAACCCTTGGTTTTAAAATTAAAAATTTAAACGAAATAGTTTAATTTTGAAAATTTTAAAATTTAGAACCCTAGTAATTTAAAAGTTTACAATACACCTATTGTAAAATTAAAAGTTAATATATATATATATATATATATATATATATATATATATATATATATATATGTATGTATAAGAAAAAGTCAATTTTATCATTAGTAGGCCTCATTCACGAAAAAGGAAACTGCCTATAAAATGGCGGTTGAATGGGTGTCCACTCTCACCCACTACTTCCTTGATTTGTGGAGGGTCGTTAGTCGGGTTTGATAGGACACTAAACTCTCATTAATAAGTATAATGATATACAAAGTAACTAAATGCTTTTATAAAATTCTCAAATCTTACTTACTTTAGGAAAATGTGAATTTGATGCTAATCCATGAAATTGCACATTGCACTTTATAAAAGTCGTTAGTGGAGCGTGTGTGGTTAACCGGCACACTAATATGGACAAATAAAGAGTGGAAATGGGTAGCTCGTAAATTATCATTGATTAATAGAGAGCGTGTGGTTAACCGACACATTAATTAGATGATAAACGACATCAAGAGTACCAAGCTAATTTGCATGGTTATTCACACCTTGTTTGTGATGCTCAGTAACCCAATCACAAATGGAAAGGGCATAATTGAGATTAAACATGTCATTGAATAGTTCAATGAATCTCAAAAGACCTAGGAATTTCATTTAAAACTTAATTTGCTTAAAATTTCGTTTTCTTGGGGGTGAAATTGGTAAATCGTCATTTACCTACCTTTAAATAATTTGCAATTAGATTACGGCACCCCTCTTCTGAATTGTGAATTATTTAGTTGGGTACTAGCCTTAATATTTTATTTAGGTGTTATAGATTTTCTTATCTAATCAAATCTTATCCTTTTTCATTTTCAAATGTCAGCTTCAAACAATGCTTCCGGCTCCTCCAACAACAACTCCAACCACTTCTCGCTCTTGATCATCTGCTCAAATGTCACCTTTGATGGTTCTAACTTTAATGATTGGATCTGAAACATCAGAATGGCCTTGAGGTTTGAGGACAAGGAATATGTTCTCGAAAAGGAGTTGAATGAGATTGATGAAACTAAATCTACTCCCGGAAAAATTGTTGAATATAGGAGACACTGCAATGATGCTACCAAGGGCTCATGCATCATGGTGGCTAGTATGACTCCCGGACTGCAAAGGTTCAATGAGGACTATTGGCCTTATGAGATATGCACGAACTTGATGGAGAAGTACCATCAACGAGCCTGTCAAGAAAGGTACAAAATAGTCAAGTCACTCACAATGAGCAAGATGAAAGATGGAGAGTCTGTCACGGCCCACTAGCAACGCATGCAACGTTATGTGGATCGTCTGTTGAAGCTCAATGTTAACTTTGATGAGGATTTGGCTATTGACATAGTCTTGCACTCATTACCTAGCTTTTATGATTAGTTTGTTATGACTTATCATCTGAACAAGGAGGAAACCACATTGAGTCAACTCCAAAGCATGCTGAGAACCACCAAAAGTGGAATGAAGGGAAAGAGTGTTGCCTCCACTTCTGTTGTTGCTGCTCCCGTCTTGGCCATAGGGAAAGGGAAAGGGAAGAAGAGGAAATCTCCCTCGAAACAAAAATAGAAGGGAAAGTCTCAAGTTGGGTATCGAGTAATGGCCCTAAAGGAAAATCAAGTTCCGAAGCTCCCCTGCCTCTAATCTGAAGGAGGCTAATTGCTTTTACTGCCATGACAAAGGACATTGGAAGAGAAGTTGCCCCAAGTACTTGCAGGTCATAAAGGTTGGTAAGGTTAAGCCAACCTCCACAGGTATTTACACTATTCTATCTAAAAACCCATCACATTCGAAATCTTGGGTTCTTGATACAGGGTGTGGTTTTCACATTTTTTCTGACTTGCAGGGACTAAGATGTAACACCGTAAAAATTTAAAACAATTTTTTGCATTTTCCAAACACATTTTTACAACTCATTCATTCATAAAATGTCATAGTATCATGTCTTTGTTTCACAAAACATCTCCCAAGATCGAAATACATAAAATCCCATGTGTGTGTACGAATCAAGCCGACGCCTTTCCGCGGTCATCACTGGTACCTGAAACACATAACACGTAACACTTTAAGCATAAGCTTAGTGAGTTCCCCAAAATACCACTCTAACATATATTAGCCACTCGAGGCTATAAATCTGTTGACCCTCTGGTCAATGTGTCTCAGTGGGACCCTCCAGCCCCAACTCTTTGTGGGCCCTCTAGCCCTAACTCTATGGACCCGAAGGTCCTAACTCTATGGACCCACTGGTCCTACTCTGTAAACTCTGAATCATGCATATCACATACAATAAATCACAACACATAAATAACATGCAAATACACTAGCACATAACTCTAAAATACATTGTCACATAACTCTGTTACCATACTAGGTAAAGTATAGTGAGAAGACTCACCTCAGGCGTCTCGGTAAATCTCTGACTCGGTAGAAATATTGCCTAGTCTCTGCCTATTCATATAAAGTAAATACTCTTATAAATATAACTCTCGAAACTAGACTCAACCTGCCATTGGCACTCTTAGAAGGGTAAAAGACTATTTTACCCCCTCTCTTGACACAAGTACTCCATTGATGACCAAACCCCTAAAGTCAATAAAAGTCAACGGTCACACTTTGACCCTACTCGCCGAGTGCACCCTGGTGACTCGGCGAGTTCAAACATGTTCTCTAACACTTGTCCTGCTTGGCACGCCGAGTCCCTCCCTATGCTCAACGATTCATACCAGGAATGAATCGTGGGGCCACCCCGACTCAACTCGCTGAGTCTCAAGAACAACTCGGCGAATACCGCCTTGAACTCTAGTCCTCTAACTCCCTTCTGAATCACTAAGTCATTCCCCAACTCGTCAAGTCTACTCACTGCGCAATTTACGTGAAACCTTAACCCTACTCGTCGAGTCCCAAGAACAACTCGACGAGTTCATGCCATGCACAAACTCTACTGGCCTCCTGAGGTCAGATCTGTTTCCCTAAACCATAGATCTGGCCTTCCCAAGTATGAATGTCACATAAAGTCTGAAACTTGATGCTTGTATAACAACAACAAGGCATCAAAAGGAGATTTAGTCCCAAAAATGGAAACCTAAGTCCAATAACCCCAAACTGATCTATAAAGCTCCAAGGGTTAAGGTCTTTGGACGTCTTTGAGTCCAAATCCAAGGCACAAACTCGAAGAGGGATCATTTGCTCCACATAATCACTCTCCAAAGGGGTTAGAAAACCCTAACTCTAATGATCAACACCAAAACTGAAGGAGGTTCGAAATATTACCTCAAAATGAAGTCTCTGAACTCTGGAACTGCTAGAATCGCACCTCCTCTTGCTCTTGGTCAACTTCTTCTTGCTAAACCAAAGGTACAAGGATCAAAAGTGACTTCTTCTTCCTCACAACGATTTGGCTCACTTAGGGTTCTCTCAAGGGACTGGTAGCCGCAATGGGAGGCTATAAGTGCCCTTAAATAGGCTCCAAACCCGGGGGATTAGGGTTTCATTAAACAGCGTGGACTCGCCGAGTCCGGATGTGAACCCGGATGAACATCTGCGACCCTACTCGACGAGTCTTGGCTCCAACTCGCCGAGTTCCTCCGCAAACTCCAAAATAATTAAATAAAAATAATATACCTGGAAATCCGGATGTTACAATTCTCCCCCACTTGAATCAGACTTCGCCCTCGAAGTCTCATTCTGGAAACAACTCCGGATGCTACTCACGTATCTCCGACTCTGACTCCCAAGTCATCTCGGACCCCTTCTGATGTTGCCACTGAACCAAAACCAAAGGTACTTCCTTGTTCCTCAAAACCTTGATCTTCCGATCCTTGATCGCCACCGGTCTCTCAGCATAATTCAGGCTCGCATCCACCTGAATATCCTCTAATGGCACCACTGCCGACTCATCAGCTATACACTTCCGCAACTATGACACGTGGAAAGTGTCATGAATCAGCCCCAACTCCTCAGGTAGCTCCAGACGATATGCTACCCTGCCCACCCTCGCGATCACTCTAAACAGACCAATATACCGGGGTCCTAGCTTGCCCCTCTTCCTGAACCGGATCACTCCTTTCCAAGGAGATACCTTCAGGAGCACAAAATCTCCGACTTGGAACTCAAGCTCGGACCGACGCCTATCCGCATAACTCTTCTGGCGACTCTGAGCGGTCAACAACCTCTGTCTGACCTGCTGAATCTGCTCTGACGTCTGAAGTACTATCTTCGTACTTCCCATCACACGTTTCCCTACCTCTCCCCAGCAGATGGGAGTCCGACACCTCCTCCCATACAACAGCTCAAAAGGCGGCATACCGATGCTCGAATGATGGTTGTTGTTATAGGAAAATTCTGCCAGAGGTAGGTACGTGTCCCAACTCCCTACGAAATCCAATACACACGCCCGAAGCATGTCCTTGAGCGTCTGAATCGTCCGCTCGCTCTGCTCGTCAGTCTGTGGGTGGTATGCGGTACTAAAATGCAGCCTCGTACCCAATTCCTCATGAAATTTCTTCCAGAATCTGGAAGTGAAATGCACATCTCGATCTGAGACGATCGAGATCGGCACTCCATGACGCGATACCACCTCCCTCACGTACAACTCTGCCAACTTCTCAGCGGATGAGCTCTCACTGATAGCAAGGAAGTGGGCGCTCTTCGTCAACCTGTCCACAATCACCCAAATTGCATCGACTCCCCTAGTAGTCCTCGGCAATTTGGTGATAAAATCCATGGTAATATGTTCCCACTTCCACTCGGGAACCTCCAACGGTTGCAACTTACCATGCGGTCTCTGGTGCTCGACCTTAACCTTACGATAGGTTAAGCACCTCTCAACAAACCATGCGACATCCCTCTTCATACAGGGCCACCAATACTCTCTCTTTAGGTCCAAATACATCTTAGTGGCCCCATGATGGATTAAGAACTTCGATCGATGAGCCTCTTCCATCAAAATGGTATGCGTCCCGCCCACAAATGGTACCCAGATACGACCCTGGAATGTCATAAGCCCTCGGCTATCGGCAATGAACTCCGATACCAACCCGACAACTCGTTCTCTCTTCTAGTTTTCTGGTCTCACGGCCTCAGCCTGGGCCCCACGAATGGTATCCAACATCGGAGCCATCACGGTCAATCTCAAACAAACATCTCACGTCGGGGCGCTCTCCGCCCTTCGACTCAGTGCATCGGCTACAACATTAGCCTTGCCCGGGTGGTACAGGATCTCGCATTCATAATCCTTTACCACATCTAACTGCCTCCTATGTCGCATATTCAGGTTGGGCTGATCCATCAAGTACTTCAAGCTCTTGTGGTCCGTGTATATGGTACACCGAACCCCATACAGATAATGACGCCAGATCTTCAGGGCGAACACCACTGCCCCCAACTCTAGATCGTGGGTGGGATATCTCGTCTCATGAGGCTTCAGCTGCCTCGATGCGTATGCTATCACATGCCCTCTCTGCATCAGCACCGCTCCCAACCCCGAGATCGACGCATCACAATACACCACAAAGTCCTCCACCCCATCCAGAAGGGCTAAAACTGGGGCTTCGCACAGTCTCTGGCGAAGTGTCTCGAAGGAGGCCTGCTGCTCTAGGCCCCAAGAAAAAGCAACACCCTTCCGGGTCAACTTGGTGAGTGGCACGGCGATCTTGGAAAAATCTCTGATAAATCTCCGATAATAGCCTGCCAGCCCTAAGAAACTCTTGATCTCGGTGGGTGACCTCGGCACCTCCCAACTCATCACTGCCTCAATCTTGGCCGGATCGACCAATATCCCTTTCTGGTTAATGAGGTGCCCTAGGAACTGGACCTCTCGCAACCAGAAATCACACTTGAAGAATTTGGCATAAAGCCTCTCCGATCTCAGAACTCCGAGGATCTCCCTCAAATGCTTCTCATGCTTCTCTCTGGATCTCGAATACACCAAAATATCATCGATGAACACGATCACCGAGCGATCCAACATCGGCCTGCACACTCTGTTCATGAGATCCATGAACACCGCCGATGCATTGATGAACCCTAAAGGCATCACCACAAACTTGTAATGCCCATAACGAGTCCTGAACGCTGTCTTCTGGATGTCCTCATCTCGCACCCTCACCTGATGATACCCAGACCTCAAATCGATCTTGGAGAACCAAGATGCTCCCTGCAACTAATCGAACAAATCGTCGATCCTCGGCAACGGGTAACAGTTCTTGACCGTCAGCTTGTTCAACTCCCGGTAATCAATGCACATCCGGTGTGAACCATCCTTTTTCTTGACAAAAAGGATAGGCGCTCCCCACGGCGAGCTGCTCAGCCGAATAAACCCCTTCCCCAGCAACTCCTGAAGTTGCGAGGATAACTCCTGCATCTTTGGAGGCGCAAGGCAATATGGCACCTTGGCGATAGGCGCGGCCCCCGGAACCAAATCGATACTGAACTCCACCTGCCGCACGGGAGGCACACCCGACAACTCCTCCGGGAATACGTCCGGGAACTCACGCACTATCGGAACCTCATCAACTTACCTCGATCTCTCTAAGTCAACCCTTGTATCCATCACATACGCTACAAAGCCCATACAGCCCTGTTGTATACACTGTGTCGCTCTAGCGGCCGAACAAAATGCTGACCCAGAACGTGTACCCTCGTCGTACACCGAAAGAACTCCCCCACTAGGGTCTCGTATGGTCACCAGCTGTCGCTCGCAGTCGATAACCGCTCCGAATCTGCTCAACCAGTCCATGCCCACGATGACACAGACATCCCCCATCATAATCGGAACTAAATCACTCGGGAATTCAACACCAAAAATCTCGAGTACACACCCTCGGATCACCTCTGTGGCATACACCGCCCTCTCGTCAGCTATGGAAACTCACAGAGGTCGACTCAACGCCTCACGACTAATACTGATGTGTTGACTAAAAGCCAAAGATACAAAAGACCGACTCGCACCCGAGTCAAATAACACCAAGGCAGGTACAGAACTCACAAGAAAAGTACCTACGCATAACATAATATAAGCACAGTATATCAACATCAAAATAAATACACAAAAGAATACATACCAGCCACGACATCGGGCGCTGCGCGGACCTCCTCCGCGGTCAACTGAAAGGCTCTCCCTCGTGCCTTCGGTGCCTTGGCCTTCACTGGCCGGCTCTTAGTAGCTCTGATAGCAGCAGGCGCAGATCCCTGAGATGCTCCCTGTGCTGATCCCCGCAGCTGTGGACACTCTGCCTTCCGGTGTCCGGTCTGGTTGCAGTGAAAACATACTGCAAACCCCTTGGGGCAATCCTTGGCCATATGCCCCTCCTTGCCACATTTGTAGCAAGACCCTGCTCTGCACACCCCATCGTGGCCCTTGTTGCACTTGCCACAAGTGCGGCCCCTCTGGTTCCCTGATCTCGAATCAGCAGGCTTGGCCCGCTTGGCTACCGGCTGAGACTGTACCGGTCGCCGATCCCTCCCCTGAGACTCAGCCTCTTCCCTAGCCTGGGTCTCCATCTCTATCTCCCTCTTCCGGGCATTTTCCTGAAGCTCGGCAAATTTCCGGTACGTCGAGTTCGCCACAAACTCTCGTATATCCCTCCTCAAAATGCTTTGATATCGGCTCATACGTGCCTGCTCAGAGGACACGTGCTCTGGGCAGAACATCGCCCGCTCATGAAACATCCTCGTAATCACTGTAACAGACTCAGTACCCTGCTTGAGGATCAGAAACTCCTGGGCCAAACACTCCCTCTCCACTTGGGGAACATACTCATCTCGGAACATAGCAGTGAACCTCTCCCATGTCACTGCAGCAAGCTCAGCAGGCGAATAGTGTGCCATCACAAACTTCCACCAATCCTTTGCTCCCAAGCAAAGCTGGTTCAGCGCGAACCGAACTCTCAAATGCTCTGGAGATGAGCAAGTAAAGAAACACCCCTCTATGTCTGAAATCCACCTCATCGCCGCAATCGGATCCTGGGTCCCTTCAAACTCCAGTGGTTTTGTGTTGCTGAACTCTCGGAACAGCAATGCATCACCACCCTGCGGCCTAGTCGCAGCTATAGCTGCAGTGCCCGCAGCAACAGCAGCCTCAGAAAGAGCAGCGTACTTCTCTTCAAATGTCTCTATCAGCGTGGTCTTGATAGACCCGAACATCTCTGGTATCTCTGCCCTAATGGCCGCAACCACCTCCACCTGGATGATCCTACGGATCTCCTCATCACTCGTATCGCTGCCCCTGGTGTGTGGCGTGTCCCAACCATGATCTCCCTCTCTCTGAAATACAACACAAGAATAAATATCAGGGACTCGCTCGAGTATGCATACACTCGAATACTCCACCCTACTTGTTCCTTGGTACTCTAGGGATTCTAACTCGAGCTGTGCACTGACCTGGTGTCTTCAGTAGTACGGGCCCAATACTACCGTTCACACCGCATCAGCATCCACCCCAAGTCCTCCTCCTAGAGTCCCAAATCCCAAGTACTCTACTCTCTCTAATCATATGATACTCGCTAGCAGATCTCTCATAATCTCCTCGCTGCTACCTAAATACTCTAAAGTATCCCTAGCAGCAAGACTCCTAGACTCAGGCATCACATATCAGGCTACTCTAGTCCTAATAAGAATACCTAGTCTACTCTAGCATGCATAGCATAGCTCATCATATAACATATCATATCATATCTCATAACACTTATTGTAATGGTATTTTGGGAAATCACCGTTCGGGCGCTGGCTGTTCGTACACACGACTCTGCTCTGTTTGTCTCGAAAGTTCTTCTTTTGAAAACTTATTTAATTATCAAAATTTCCTCAAATCCTTAGTTTGAGTTCAGATACGCCCGAAGGTACACCCGAATCCCTCAAACCAAGGCTCTGATACCAACTTGTAACGACGTAAAAATTTAAAACAATTTTTCGCATTTTCCAAACACATTTTTACAACTCATTCATTCATAAAATGTCATAGTATCATGTCTTTGTTTCACAAAACATCTCCCAAGATCGAAATACATAAAATCCCATGTGTGTGTACGAATCAAGCCGGTGCCTTTCCGCGGTCATCATTGGTACCTGAAACACATAACACGTAACACTGTAAGCATAAGCTTAGTGAGTTCCCCAAAATACCACTCTAACATATATTAGCCACTCGAGGCTATAACTCTGTTGACCCTCTGGTCAATGTGTCTCAGTGGGACCCTCCAGCCCCAACTCTCTGTGGGCCCTCTGGCCCTAACTCTATGGACCCAAAGGTCCTAACTCTATGGACCCACTGGTCCTACTTTGTAAACTCTATGGACCCAAAGGTCCTAACTCTATGGACCCACTGGTCCTACTTTGTAAACTCTGAATCATGCATATCACATACAATAAATCACAACACATAAATAACATGCAAATACACTAGCACATAACTCTAAAATACACTGTCACATAACTCTGTTACCACACTAGGTAAAGTATAGTGAGAAGACTCACCTCAGGCGTCTCGGTAAATCTCTGACTCGGTAGAAATATTGCCTAGTCTCCGCCTATTCACATAAAGTAAATACTCTTATAAATATAACTCTCGAAACTAGACTCAACCTGCCATTGGCACTCTTAGAAGGGTAAAAGACTATTTTACCCCCCTCTTGACACAAGTACTCCATTGTTGACCAAACCCCTAAAGTCAATAAAAGTCAACGGTCACACTTTGACCCTACTCGCCGAGTGCACCCTGGTGACTCGGCGAGTTCACACATGTTCTCTAACACTTGTCCCGCTTGGCACGCCGAGTCCCTCCCTATGCTTAACGAGTCATACCAGGCATGAATCGTGGGGCCACCCCGACTCAACTCGCCGAGTCTCAAGAACAACTTGGTGAGTACCGCCTTGAACTCCAATCCTCTAACCCCCTTCTGACTCACTGAGTCATTCCCCAACTCGGCAAGTCTACTCACTGAGCAATTTACGTGAAACTCTAACCCTACTTGCCGAGTCCCAAGAACAACTCGGCGAGTTCATGCCATGCACAAACTCTACTAGCCTCCTGAGGTCAGATCTGTTTCCCTAAACCATAGATCTGGCCTTCCCAAGCATGAATGTCACGTAAAGTCCGAAACTTAATGCTTGTATAACAACAACAAGGCATCAAAAGGAGATTTAGTCCCAAAAATGGCAACCTAAGTCCAATAACCCCAAAGTGATCCATAAAGCTCCAAGGGTTAAGGTCTTTGGACCTCTCTGAGTCTAGATCCAAGGCACGAACTCGAAGAGGGACCATTTGCTCCACATAATCACTCTCCAAAGGGGTTAGAAAACCCTAACTCTAATGATCAACACCAAAACTGAAGGAGGTTCGAACTATTACCTCAAAATGAAGTGTCTGAACTCTGGAACTGCTAAAATCGCACCTCCTCTTGCTCTTGGTCACCTTCTTCTTGCTAAACCAAAGGTACAAGGATCAAAAGTGACTTCTTCTTCCTCACAACGATTTGGCTCACTTAGGGTTCTCTCAAGGGACTGGTAGCCGCAATGGGAGGCTATAAGTGCCCTTAAATAGGCTCCAAACCCGGGGGATTAGGGTTTCATTAAACAGCATGGACTCGCTGAGTCCATAAATGGACTTGTCGAGTCCGGACGTGAACCCGGATGAACATCCGCGACCCTACTCGGCGAGTCTTGGCTCCAAATCGCCGAGTTCCTCCGCAAACTCCAAAATAATTAAATAAAAATAATATACCTGGAAATCCAGAAGTTACATAAGAAGAAGTGAAGATGTGGAGCATGGGAAGATGAACCTAATTATTGGCAATAGGAGATCGTCGCTTGTTACCAAGATTGACGTTTATTCTTTAGTGCTTAGTAGTGGGTTATGTTTAGATTTAAATAATTGTTGCTATTCGTCAGAATTTATTTCATTTCATGGTTTATATAGACAAGGTTTTATATATTCTTTTGATTATGAAAATGGTTCTATTCTTGCTTACTATAATGGTTTATTTTATTTTGAAGCATTACCTTGTGATGACGTGTATGAAACTGTGATGGTTGTAGATAATTTTGGAAATAGTGTGTCACATATTGATTCGTCTAATGGTTTAGACAAGGCATGTGTAGCACCTGATTCCTGGTATGTAAAATTTATCTAAGTGTTTTGCATTTTCAGCCTTGGACTCGGCAAGTTGTAGGCCCGACTCGCCGAGTAAAGACGGGATTTGGAACACGTTTAAGTTAACGACTCGGCGAGTCCATATTCTGGACTCGGCGAGTCCCTGCTGTCTGATGAAACCCTAAATTTCAAGGGTTTGCACCCTATTTAAACCATCCTTATGCGCCCCAACCTCGCCCCCTTCACCCTCAAAGCTCCCTATATCGTCCAACCCTTGTTCCTTGTGAGATTGAAGTGTTTTGGTGTGTTTCTTGAAGATTTTGAGAGAAGAGAAGAGTAGATCAAGAAGAGAAGAAGGAGGCCAGACATCTTGGTGTTATTTCAAGTGATTCCCTTGAGGTATAACTCAGTTTCCCTCTGTTTTCATGCTTGTAGTCCCTTATAGCTCCATTAAAGTCCTCTTTGAGCCATTTCCAAGCTTGGGTATGATTTAGGATCTGTAATAAGTAGATTAACCTTTAGATCTAGGCATGATTGAGCTCCAGGAGCTCGGATCTACTGCCTTTATGAAGCCATATTGCATAAAAGACCTAGATCTACTCTTTTAGTGCATTTTGAGCTCTAAAACCTTCATTGGTGTTTATTTACACGTAAAGTTGGAAACTTTACGTGTTAATCGAGCCCTAGAAACCCAGATCTATGTATGGCATGAGCTGGATTCGAGCAAAATCGAGTATATAGTATTTGCATGGGAAAGACTCGGCAAGTCGTTCATCGAACTCGGCGAGTCGAGTCGCGAGTCCCCGAGTCTTCCCCCTTTTCGTGTTGCGTAGTGGAGTAGTGTGTCATGGGGTGTGACTCAGTGAGTCGAAAGCCAGACTCACCCATGAAGGAACTCGGCGAGTCAATGCCCCGACTCGGTGAGTTCAAGGCAATCTTCTTGCCTCAAGAATAGACTCGGCAAGTTGTTCATACAACTCGGCGAGTCTCAGCATAGAATGTTCTTCGGATGAAGATGAACTCGACGAGTTGTTCATACAACTCGGCGAGTAGGATGAAGGACTATTGGACTTTGGTTGGAAGGAAAACTCATCGAGTCAATGCCTAACTCGACGAGTAGAGACGGGATTATGGTCAATCGAAAGGATAGGGACTCGGCGAGTTGGCAAGCCGACTCGGCGAGTCGAGTCAACTGAAAGTTGACTTTGACTTTGACTCTTGGTTTGGTTAGGGGTAAATGGTCATTTTACCCTGAGTATTTGACTGAGTATTTTGTGGGAATTATAGCCGGAGGATTTTCGGGGCAGCAGCAGCAGAGGATAGTAAGTTCCCACGCAGATCAGCAGCTACTTTGAGGTGAGTTACCTTCCAGTAGCGGTGGGTCTACGGCCAGAATGTCGGCCCACTAATAGGAGTTGTATGATAGATGATTGTCTCTGTGATATTCATCTAGGGTTGCTACTACCTGTGTTATGTTTATGTTCTAGTATGATATGATGCTATGTGATATGTGTTATGTGGTAGCAGTAGGGGTGAAATACTCCCCAGTATCCGGTCGTAAGGACCGAAGGGGAGGCCAGCACCCAGATATGCTAGGCAGTATCCGGTTGTAAGGACTGAAGGGGAGACCAGCACCCAGATATGCTAGTCAGTATCCGGTCGTGAGGACCGAAGGGGAGGCCAGCACCCAGATATACTAGGCAGTATCCGGTCGAGAGGACCGAAGGGGTAGGTCGAGCACCCAGATATGCCCGGCAATATATGTATGTTATGTGATTATATGGTATGTGGTACAGTGGCGGAACTCACTAAGCTTCGTGCTTACAGTTTTCAGTTTTGGTTTCAGGTACCTCTTCTTCGAAGGGGAAGGAGCTGGCGCGTTAGCGGCACATCACATACATGCTTTGTATTCCGCACTATGAGATCTTCTTGGGAATTTGTTCTCTGACATTATTATGTTTTATAAAATATTTTTCCAGACATGCAATATCTTTTATGAAAGGACATGTTCGGTGAATGTTTTATTCCTAATGTTTTGCTAAGTATATGTTTTAAAAATGAAATTTTTGGCTCGTATTTTTGGGATGTTACAAGTTGGTATCTGAGCCCTGGTTTGAGGGATTCGGACACACCTTCGGGGGTGACTGAACTCAAATCGAGAGATTAAAAGTTTTAAAGAAGAAAATATTTTCTAAAAAGCTAAGTAAAGAGTTTTAAGAAGGAACGAAGTGTGTGATGTGCGCGACCGGCCGAGCTCAAGTAAGTATTCCCCAAAGTACCCATACCAGCTTATGTTATGTTTATCAGTTTCAGTAGAACAACATGCTAGAATAGGACTAAGGATCTAGGAGTGATGCCTTATGTGCCTGCTTTATGTGCTTCAGTGTATGAAAATTGCATGCTAGAATTGAGTAGACAGCAGTAGGATAGCCTGTTAGGGTTATGCCTGATAGTATGAGTTTAGCATTGTATGCTAGTTCAGCTTTTCTCTATAAGGACAGATTTGCTTAAGATTGTTCCCTTTTTGTCTGAATGCTGCTTGCTTTGTGCTTCGTAGGACTCTGAGTGATGGGAGTTAGACATTAGGTGAATACGTCACGTCACATGTGATCAGGGTTGAATAATCTTAGAGTGCTGGATTTGGCCCTATTGCGCAGCTCTTGTCTGAGTCAAACCGTTTTAGGGTCGAGTATGTTACTCGAAGGATTATCTGAGCCTCACCACATGTGATGGTATTCAGGTAATGACTAATTGACATCACGAGGAGGCCTTCAGCAGCTGAGGGTTGGGTAGGGTGGAGTTAGAGATTTTCCTGGGGCAAGCCTATGATGAGTATAACAGTGATTAGCAGTAGTGAAAGGGACCTGGTGGAGTCAAGGCAGTCCATGGAGAAGGTACGGACATATATGGAAGGTAGTATGGGCCCGTACTACTGAAAGCAGAGGATCCGTACCCGAACCGAGGAAGGCCAAGATAAGACCAGGGAACTTGTAGTAGGTGTGATCCCTCCAGAGGTATCAGTATCGCTAACAATTATTATTTATGTATTTCAGAATGGTGGTACTATGCTCGAGGCCAGCAGTTGGCAGTACAGGAGAGGGATCGGGTTCCGGATCAGGTTCCGAGCCAGTAGATGAGGGGCTACGCGAGTTCATCGTGTCAGAGATCACCAGAGGCATCCTTGAGTTGACCCCCATTATCTTCGGGTCAATCAAGGAAGGGATATTGCAGTTGATGGAGGATCGCCTCAGGGCATTCAGGAGCGACATGGCATTTGGCCAGTCGGGATCTCGCACACTATCCTTCAAGGACTTCCGGGGCAGTGGTGCACCGGATTTTCACGGGGAGAAGGACCCCAAAGCTAACAGACGATGGATTGCAGACATTGAGTCTGCACAGATGATTAGCTTCTGCCCTGAGGGTCGAAGGTGAGGTTCGCAGCAGGGTGTTTACGATATCGAGCTAGGGATTGGTGGGAGTCTGTGGGTGACTCGTTGGGAGCCTAGGTTGTCGAGGCTATGACTTGGTCAGACTTCACGACCAGGTTCAGGGCAGAGTTCGTGCCGGCTGTCGAGCTTCAACAGCTAGCCAAGGAGTTCTTGGATATGAGACAGACGACGGAGACTGTGGCGGAGATCACCGCCAAGTTCCGGGAGAGGGCGTTGCTGGTGCCCCAGTATGCGGGTGATGAGGATATGAGGAGGACCCGCTATCATGACATGCTACGAGCTGATATTTGGGAGCATGTCGGTTTTTCAGCTTGCTCTACCCTGGACTCTATGATTGCCAAGGAAAGGGAGAGGGAGATAGATCTGGAGCATATCCGGAAGAGGAAGGCGGAAGAGGGGCATGTTATGGGGGCTTCGGGGAAAAAGCCCAAGGGATTGGATGCGGGGCCGAAAGGCCAACAGGGGTGGGGCCGCTGCAAGAAATGCGGCAGGGCGCACGAGGGAGCGTGCAAGATGTGATCGTCAGGCTGCTACAAGTGCGGCAAGTCAGGGCACTTCAGCCGGGATTGTACCGCCCTTGCACCTGTGATACAGACGTCTGAGTTTCTGTGTTTCCACTACAACCAGAGGGGCCACAAGAAGGCCAATTTCCCAGTTCACAGCATCAGCGCCAGTAAAGGCGCCAGCTCCAGCTACCCTGTGGATTACTGATGGCCGGCAGGGCAAGGCAGAGGCTCTAGTGGTGAGGAGCCGGGTGTTTCAGCTGACTACAGAGGAGGCACGCGCCGCACCCGATGTGGTGACGGGTATGATTCTTTCCCTCTATTTTATTTTATATGGTGTTATGTTATTGATATGTGCCCTGTGTTTATGCGTTAGGATCGTTCCATGTGAACGATATCCCAGTTTAGGTGTTGTTTGACTCGGGTGCCACCCGGTCATTTGTTTCCCTTGCGCTTAGCAAGAGGTTTACTGAGTCTTCGGGCATGTTGGATTGCCCTTTAGAGGTAGAGATTGCCGATGATCGATCGGTGCGAGCATCAGCAGTGTCCAGGGATTGTGTTCTAAGGTTATTTGAGGAGCATTATTTGGTGGATTTGGTTCCCATCCCGTTGCGGGGGAACAAGGTGATTATAGGCATGGATTGGTTGAGCCCTAATGGGGCGGTGATAGATTGCGCACATCAGCTAGTGCAGATCAGGACCCCGAGTGGGGGAGAGTTGGTGATCCACGGCGAGAGGCCACAGCGTGGACCTGCAGTATGTTCAGTAGCGAGAGCTAGGCGCTACCTTCAGTAGGGTTGCGTGGGATATGTCACGTATGTTATGGATACCTGGGAGACGGGTAAAGTGATGGTGAGCAAGGTTCCAGTGGTGTGAGACTACACTGATGTGTTCCCGGAGGAGCTTCCTGGAATACCTTCGGAGCATCAGGTAGAGTTCAGGATCGACCTAGCTCCTAGTGCGGCTCCGATAGCCAAGGCACTGTATCGGTTGGCTCCTCCTGAGATGCAGGAGTTGTCTACATAGCTGCAGGAGTTGTTAGACAAGGGATTCATTCGACCGAGCAGTTCACCCTGAGGAGCCCCGATCCTGTTTGTGAAGAAGAAGGACAGGTCGCATCAGATGTGTATAGATTACCGGGAGCTAAATAAGGTAACGGTGAAGAACCGTTACCCACTCCCGAGGATTGATGACCTCTTTGATCAGTTACAGGGAGCATCTTGGTTCTCCAAGATCGATTTGTGTTCAGTTTATCATCAGATGAGGGTCAGAGAGGAGGATATATAGAAGACCGCGTTTCGGACGCGTTATGGCCATTATGAGTTCGTGGTGATGCCGTTTGGGCTCACCAATGCTCCTGCTGCATTCATGGACCTCATGAACCGCGTGTGTAGACCAATGCTGGATCGGTCTGTGATAGTTTTCATTGATGACATCTTGGTTTATTTCAAGATGTAGGAGGAGGACGAGGAGCATCTGAGAGAGGTTTTGGAGACCTTGAGGAGGGAGAGCTTGTACGCCAAGTTCTCCAAATGTGAGTTTTGGTTGCGCGAGGTGCAGTTTCTTGGGCATCTCGTCAACCAGAATGGGATTTCAGTAGACCCGGCCAAGGTGGAGGCTGTGATGAGGTGGGAGGTTCCGAAGTCTCCATCCGAGATTCGGAGTTTCCTGGGATTAGCAGGCTACTATCGGAGATTCATTCTGGATTTCTCCAAGATAGCCGTACCCCTGACACGGTTGACTAGGAAAGTCGTGGTCTTTCGATGGGGGCCTGAGTAGCAGGCCGCGTTCAAGATTCTGAGGCAGAGATTGTGCGAGGCGCCAATCTTATCCCTGCCTGAGGGTGTAGAGGATTTTGTGGTATACTGTGATGCGTCTATCTCGGGCTTAGGTGCAGTATTGATGCAGAGGGGACATGTCATTGCTTATGCCTCGAGGCAGCTGAAGCCTCACTAGGCAAACTACACGACGCATGATTTAGAGTTGGGGGCAGTGGTCTTCGCCCTCAAGATTTGGCGTCATTACCTCTACGGGGTTCGATGTACCATTTATACGGACCACAAGAGTTTGAGGTACCTCATGGATTAGCCGAATCTAAACATGAGGCAGCGTCAAAGGTTGGACTTGGTGAAGGATTATTATTGCGAGATCATTTATCACCCGAGGAAGGCCAACGTGGTGGCCGATGTGCTTAGCCGTAAGGCGGCACCGATCAGGGATATGTGTATGAGGATAACGGTGGTGACTCCACTGTTAGAGCAGATTCGGGAAGCTCAACAGGAGGCTATGAAGGAGGAACATCGGAAGAATGAGCGAATAGTGGGTCAAGTCACCTCCTTCGATTATCATAGCCGAGGGTTATTGACACTACACCGTAGGGTGTGGGTGCCGTATCACGAAGGCGTGTGCCAGATCTTGATGGAGGAGGCGCACAAATCTCGATTCTCTATTCATCCAGGGGCGACGAAGATGTATCGGGATCTTCGTCTAGACTATTGGTGGCCCTGTATGAAGCGGGATGTGGCGTGGTACGTCGAGCGGTGTTTGACCTGCAGGAAGGTCAAGGCCGAGCATCAGAGACCGCACAACAAGATGCAGCCATTAGATATCCCGTTGTGGAAATGGGAGGATATTACGATGGATTTTATCACAAATCTTCCCCGGACGGCGCGAGGAGTAGATTCGATTTGGGTCATCATGGATCGGTTGACCAAGAGCGCCCATTTTATTCCGATTCAGGGGAGTATCTCGGCCGAAAAGTTGGCCGATATCTATATCAGGGAGATAGTGGCGCGGCACGGGGTGCCAATGTCAGTGATATCAGATCGAAATGTGCGGTTCACTTCCAGGTTTTGGTAGAAGTTTCATGATGAGTTAGGCACTCGTCTGCATTTTAGCACCGTCTTTCACCCGCATACAGATGGTCCGAGCAAGCGGACCATCCAGACGTTGGAGGATATGTTGCAGGCATGCGTGCTAGACTTTGGTGGTAGTTGGGATACCTATCTTCCCTTGGCTGAGTTCTCGTATAACAACAGCTACCACGCGAGTATTGACCGTCCCCCATTCGAGATGTTATACGGACGGAGGTGCAGGACCCCGATATGTTGGGGTAAAGTTGGCCAGAGGGTCATGGGGAGCACCGAGGTGGTGCTCAAGACGACCGAGAGAATCCAACAGGTTCGAAGCAGGCTTCAGACTGCGCAGAGTTGACAAAAAAGTTACGCCGACAAGTGTCGATCATACCTAGAGTTCCAGGTCGGGGATATGGTTCTCCTGAAAGTGTCGCCTTGGAAAGGCGTCATTCGATTCAAGAAGCAGGGCGAGTTGGGCCCGAGATTCATTGGTCCGTTCAGGGTTGTAGCCCAGGTGGGCAAGGTGGCATATAGGCTGGATCTACCAGCCGAGCTCAGTCAGATCCACAACACCTTCCATGTCTCCCAGCTGCGGAAGTGCCTAGTGGATGATTCAGCGGTGGTGCCGCTAGAGGATATACAGGTTGATGACAGCGTGAATTACATTGAGCGCCCAGTCGCAATCCTCGACCGGAAGTCGAAGGATCTGAGGAACAAGAGGGTGGAATTAGTGAAGGTGCAATGGCAGCACCGAAAGGGTTCGGAATGGACTTGGGAGCCGGTGGAAGAAATGATGGAGCATTACCCCGAGCTGTTTCAGGATCGAGCAACAGACTTCGAGGAAAAACTCTAAAATAAGTGGGGGAGATTTGTAGCACCTGGTTCCTGGTATGTAAAATTTATCTAAGTGTTTTGCATTTTCAGCCTTGGACTCGGCAAGTTGTAGGCCCGACTCGCCGAGTAGAGACGGGATTTGGAACACGTTTAAGTTAGTGACTCGGCGAGTCCCCGCTGTCTGATGAAACCCTAAATTTCAAGGGTTTTCACCCTATTTAAACCAACCTTATGCGCCCCAACCTCGCCCCCTTCACCCTCAAAGCTCCCTATATCGTCCAACCCTTGTTCCTTGTGAGATTGAAGTGTTTTGGTGTGTTTCTTGAAGATTTTGAGAGAAGAGAAGAGTAGATCAAGAAGAGAAGAAGGAGGCCAGACATCTTGGTGTTATTTCAAGTGATTCCCTTGAGGTATAACTCAGTTTCCCTCTGTTTTCATGCTTGTAGTCCCTTATAGCTCCATTAAAGTCCTCTTTGAGCCATTTACAAGCTTGGGTATGATTTAGGATCTGTAATAAGTCGATTAACCTTTAGATCTAGGCATGATTGAGCTCCAGGAGCTCGGATCTACTGCCTTTATGGAGCCATATTGCATGAAAGCCCTAGATCTACTCTTTTAGTGCATTTTGAGCCCTAAAACCTTCATTGGTGTTTATTTACACGTAAAGTTGGAAACTTTACGTGTTAATCGAGCCGTAGAAACCCAGATCTATGTATGGCATGAGCTGGATTCGAGCAAAATCGAGTATATAGTATTTGCATGTGAAAGACTCGGCGATTCGTTCATCGGACTCGGCGAGTCGAGTCGCGAGTCCCCGAGTCTTCCCCCTTTTCGTGTTGTGGAGTGGAGTAGTAAGTCATGGGGTGTGACTCAGTGAGTCGAAAGCCAGACTCACCCATGAAGGAACTCGGCGAGTCAATGCCCTGACTCGGTGAGTTCAAGGCAATCTTCTTGCCTCAAGAACATACTCGGCGAGTTGTTCATACAACTCGGCGAGTCTCAGCATAGAATGTTCTTCGGATGAAGATGAACTCGACGAGTTGTTCATACAACTCGACGAGTAGGATGAAGGACTATTGGACTTTGGTTGGAAGGGAAACTCGTCGAGTCAATGCCTAACTCGACTAGTAGAGACGTGATTATGGTCAATCGAATGAATAGGGACTCGGCGAGTTGGCAAGCCGACTCGGCAAGTCGATTCAACTGAAAGTTGACTTTGACTTTGACTCTTGGTTTGGTTAGGGGTAAATGGTCATTTTACCCTGAGGTCGGTTAGCAGTATTTGACTAAGTATTTTGTGGAAATTATAGCCGGAGGATTTCCGGGGCAGTAGCAGTAGAGGACAGTCAGTTCCCACGTAGATCAGCAGCTACTTTGAGGTGAGTTACCTTCCAGTAGCGGTGGGTTTACGACCACAATGTCGGCCCACCAATAGGAGTTGTATGATAGATGATTGTCTCTGTGATATTCATCTAGGGTTGCTACTACCTGTGTTATGTTTATGTGCTAGTATGATATGATGCTATGTGATATGTGTTATGTGGTAGCAGTAGGGGTGAAATAGTCCCCAGTATCCGGTCGTAAGGACCGAAGGGGAGGCCAGCACCCAGATATGCTAGGAAGTATCCGGTCGTAAGGACTGAAGGGGAGACCATCACCCAGATATGCTAGTCAGTATCCGGTCGTGAGGACCGAAGGGGAGGCCAGCACCCGGATATACTAGGCAGTATCCGGTCGAGAGCACCGAAGGGGTAGGTCGGGCACCCAGATATGCCCGACAATATATGTATGTTATGTGATTATATGGTATGTGGTACAGTGGGGGAACTCACTAAGCTTCGTGCTTACAGTTTTCAGTTTTGGTTTCAGGTACGTCTTCTTCGAAGGGGAAGGAGCTGGCGCGGTAGCGGCACATCACATACATGCTTTGTATTCTACACTATGAGATCTTCCTGGGAATTTCTTCTCTGACATTATTATGTTTTATAAAATGTTTTTCCAGACACGCGATATCTTTTATGAAAGGACATGTTCGGTGAATGTTTTGTTCCTAATGTTTTGCTAAGTATATGTTTTAAAAATGAAATTTTTGGCTCGTATTTTTGGGATGTTACAGCATGCTTGTGGTATTGTCGTATTGGACATGTTAACAAGAAACACATTGCCCAACTCCAAAAAGATGGAGTGTTGGAATCATTCGACTTAAGGTTGGATGATACATGTGAAACTTGTTTACTTGGAAAGATGACTAAATCACCTCTTACAGGTTCGTTTGAAAGAGGTGAGGGATTGTTGGATCTCATACACACGGATGCGTGTGGGCCCTTTAGATCCACCACAAGGGATGCCAATCAATTTTATGGGACTTTTACCGATGATTATAATAGATATGGATATATCTACTTAATCAAGCATAAGTCAGAAACCTTTGAAAAGTTCAAAGAATTCAAATATGAAGCCGAAAATCAATTGGGCAGGAAGATCAAGATGCTCAAGTCTAATAGAGGTGGTGAGTATCTTAGTATTGAGTTCCACGACTACCTCAAGGAATGTGGAATTGTTTCACAATTGACACCTCCTAGGACGCTACAACTTAATGATGTGGCTGAGAGGCGTAATTGAACCTTGTTGGACATGGTTTGTTCCATGATGAGTCGAGCTTCACTACCAATCTCATTTTGGGGGTATGCCTTAGAGACCCCCGCCCACATTCTTAATCTTGTTCGAACAAAGAAGGTTGCTAAAACACCTCACGAAATTTGAATAGGGAAGGTTCCCTCATTAGAACATATCAAGGTTTGGGGTTATGAAGCTTTCGTCAGACGAGAGACTCATGACAAGCTTGAACCTCGAAGTAAGCGATGTATTTTCATCGTCTATCCATAAAAGTCCATTGGATACTTGTTCTACAGGCCTAGTGAGAACGTGGTCTTCGTAGCACGAAGAGGAGTCTTTCGAGAAAGAGAGCTCATATGCAAAGAGGACAGTGGGAGTGCAATTGATCTTGAAGAAATTCAAGAGTCAAGAGATTAAGGAACCTCTAACACTAGCACTCAACCTGGGGAAGAATTCCTATTGAACCTATTGACCAGACGTTACCTCTTAGACGTTCCAATCGAGTTAGAATGACACATGAGTTTTATGGTATCCATATAACTACAAATAGTGATACATTTGTTAGTGATAGTACAATGGTAAATTTGGATGAACCTTCTAGCTACAAGGAAGCCATGGCGGGCCGAGAGTCTGTTAAATAGAAAGAGGCGATGGACAACAATATCCATTCCATGTATGACAATCAAGTTTGGAATTTGGTTGAAAATGTACCAGGTCGAAAGACAGTTGGGTGCAAATGGATATTCAGGAAGAAGACCGACATAGAATGAAAGGTGCACACCTTCAAGGTTCAACTGGTTGCGAAGGGCTTTACTCAAACCATAGGGGTTAACTATGATGAGACCTTCTCACCGGTGGCCAATATTAAATCTATTAGGGTTATGTTAGCCATAGATGCGTTTCATGACTATAAAATTTGGCAGATGGATGTCAAAACTGCTTTACTTAATGGAAAGTTGGCTGAGATGTTTACATGAGTCAGCCAAAGGATTGTGTGGATGCTAAATTCCCCAATAGAGTGTGTAAGCTTGAAAAATCAATCTATAGATTGAAACAAGTTTCTCGAAGATGGAATCTTTGATTTGATGAGAAAGTCAAAGATTTTGTTTCTCTAGAAGTGAGGATGAATCTTGTGTATATGTCAAAGCTAGTGGGAGCATAGTCATTTTCCTAGTGTTGTATGTTGATGACATACTATTTAGAGGAAACGACATTCCAACCTTGCAGGAAGTGAAATCCTGGCTTGGAAAGTGTTTCACTATGAAGGATCTGGGAGAGACTACTTATATTCTAGGAATAAGGATTTTGAGAAATAGGAGTAGAAGACTAATTAGACTTAGTCAAAGTACGTATTTGGATAAGGTGCTAAAGCGTTTTAGCATGGAGAATTCAAAGAAAGGGGAGTTACCTATCCAAAGTAATACCAAGCTGAGTAAGACTCAAAGTCTGAGTACCGATGATGAGATAGCGGAAATGAGTCGAGTCTCATATGCTTTCATTGTTGGATCGATCATGTATGCTATGACATGTACTCACCTTGACGTGACTTTTGCTTTGATCATGGTTAGTCGATATCAGGGAAATATGAGTAAAGCTCATTGGATAGCGGTTAAGAACATACTTAAGTATCTATGGAGAACTAAGGAATGGGTCCTTGTGCTTGGTGGCAGTGATGACTTAAGAATTACTGGGTATAATGATGCCAACTTTCAGAAAGACAGAGACAACTTCCGTTCTCGGTATGGATGGGTGTTTCCCTTAATGGAGGAGCAGTAACTTCGAAAAGTTCCCAGCAAGAGATCGTGGCTGATTCTACTTGTGAATTATAGTATATTGCTGAGAGCAAAGCATCGAAGGAGACTATATGGTTGAAGAACTGTTGGATATAGTGTCTAAGTCCATAACTATATTTGGTATGTACTTGACCCGACCCAGCATGGTCCATTTGGGTTGCATGGCATCATGCACTTGGATAGACTAAATGAGAGAAATAAGACACTTATGGCTTATTAATATAATATAAGTTCAAATATATTAATAATAAGAATAATAATATTTAGTTAGTATTAATAAATAATTAATTTAGAATTAATTATGTGATCAAAAGAAGACTAATTAAATATATGGGTTGATTGAGTCAATCATCCATAACTTATATAGTAGGCCAAGGCTCCATGGATTATCAAGTTTGGTTAAACCCATAAGATGCTCCATGGGTGCTCCATGGGGGTTACATAACCCATGGGTCATGGAAATGAAAGGTCATGATAATTAGGGTTTACATGGTGTAACCCTAACTGTAACATATTATATAAAGAAGCTATTATTCACTATTTTCGGCCACTAGAGTGAACAAAAGAGGGCTAGCCAAAATACTAAGTGTTCTTATTCTCTTAAGAGTTTATTCCAAGTGTACTTGGTGTTGTGTGAAGCATTTGAGGCATCACACTTGAGATGCTAGGCTCACAAGATTTCAAAGGAATCCAAGCTACAAAGAGGTATGTAATTCTTACTAACTATTAGAATAAAAGATCCACATGTATGCTAGATAGGATTATGAACCTTGGAAAATCATTTTGCATGTATCTTAGTCAAACATAGATCCAAGGTTTCTAGGGTTGCATGTACACCATGGGAGTGTTAGAATGCTCAAAACCCAACAGTAGTATCAGAGCCTAGGCTTGTTTGTTTGATACTTGATGCAAAATAGCTGAAAAACGCAGTTTTTTGTTCACTTCCTGCATGAACTCGCCGAGTCCAAGGGGAGACTCGACGAGTCCATGAAGAAATGCATGCAACTCGTCGAGTCATTTCATGCACTCAACGAGTACATGCTGCAGTGTTCAGATTTTCGAGTTATGCTGCTGGAAATGGACTAGAAACATTACCCTAAACTGTTTTGGTGTTTTAAAACTTTTTTTAGTTGGTGTAATATTCATGCTAATCCATTTACAATGGCTATTATCAAAAATTACAAATTTATATAAGTTTGTTACGATTCTTGAAATTCTTGATAATCATGTTCTTGAACTTATGAATTTAGATGATCATAAGAATTATTTGTAACCTCCATGTTAGTTAATTCTTGATCATTATGTGTTTTAATGGAGACCATAACTTGTCCTCAAGTTATGGAAAACCAAGAGTCACACTTGAATTAAAACCATTAAAAGAACACAAGAGTTATGAAAATTAAGAGTCTTCATTTTAATACTCTAATAAACTCATAAGTTATGAGAAATAAAAAGTTTTGAAAGTTTACAAAACTTTCCCTTAATTTTTGGAACAAGTAAAGTCATAATTAAAACTTTAGTTCCAACCCTTAGAATTTTAAATATTAAAATTCAACCCTTATACTTTATAATATTATAAGTGAATAATAATTATATGTGTATAAGATAAAAGTCGTTTTACCATTAGTAGGCCTCATTCACGAAGCCTATCTATAAGGGGCTATAAGGTTGTTGCCTATAAAATGGCAACTTAATGGGTGTCTATTCTCACCCACCGCTTCCTTGATCGGTGGAGGGTCGTTAGCCGAAAAGGTAGAACAAAGACTATAATTCTCATAATAAGTATTATGAATATACTAAATTAACTAAACTTTTATTAATTCCCAATCTTACTTACTTTAGGAAAATGTGTATAAGGTGCTAATCCCTGAAGTTACACTTTGCACTTTGATTAAGTCGTTAGTGGAGCGTGTGTGGTTAACCGGCACACTAACTTGGACTTATCAAGGTAGGAAAAGGGTGACTTCATGTTTATCATAGTATCGTTGGAGCATGTGTGGTTAAACGACACTTCGATTGAGGGGTAATACATTAAGTGTACCAAGTAATTTGCATGGTTACTTCACTCCTTGTTTTGTGATCCTCGGCATCCCATTCACAAAACTTGAAGGTCACACTCGATATTGAAACATGCCATTTAAAAGTTCAATGAATCTCAAAGAACCTAGGAATTTCTAAACCAATTAAAACCTAATAAAATTTATTCCGTTTTATGGTGGAAATTGGTGAATCGTCATTCACCTACCTTCAAATATTTTATAGCTTGGATTACGGCATCCCTATTCTCAGTTATAAAATATTGTGTTGGGTCCTAGCCTTAATATAACATTTGGGTGCTTTATTAAGGACTATCCTAAAATCTAATCTAAACTTATTCTTTCATTTCAGATGTCTTCCAATAACAATGCTTCTGGCTCAAACCCTACTGGAACCTTCTATCTCATGAACCTTTGTGGGAGAGTCATCTTTGATGGATCCAATTTTATGGATTGGATCAGAAACATCAGGATGGTCACTCGCTATGAGGACAAAGAATATTTCCTTGATAGGGAGTTGAAGGAGATTGATGAGTCAACTACTACCCCAGAGGAGATTGCTGCATTCCAAGCACATGAAAGGGATGCTACCAAAGTAGCATGTATCATGACAGCCACAATGACAGCTGAACTCCAAAAGTCCTATGAGGACTATTACCCTTTTAAGATGCACATGGACTTGATGGAGCGATACCATCAAAGTGCTCGTCAAGAGAGGTATGAAATAATCTCCTCCATGATAACCACCCAAATGAAGGACAATGAGTCCCTCACGACCCACTTACAGAAACTACAAAGGTTTGTGGATCGCTTGAAGAAACTGAATGTTTACTTTCCTGAGGAGTTAGCAATAGATATCATTTTGCACTCCTTACCTTCATGTTATGATCAATTTAGAATGACATACCACATGAATAAGGAAGAAGTTACACTTAGAAAACTTCAAGGACTCTTAAAGACTGCAGAAAGTAGTCTTAAAGGTAAGTCGGGTGTTACTACTCCTCCTACTCCTACTGCGGCCAATGTCTTGGCAATCGGGCATGGCAAAGGTAAGAAGAGAAAGAACCCTTCTAAGGGTACCAAGGGTAAGCCCTTTGAAGGCTCCTCTTCAAGCAAAACCAAGAAAGGTTTTGTCACTCCTTCTGCTAACCCTAATGAGGCTGAATGCTTCTATTGCCATGAAAAGTCGCACTGGAAGCGAAACTGCCCAAAGTACCAGCAAGATTTGAAGGATGGGAAATTAAAACCCAACCATGTAGGTATATACACTATATTGTCTAATAACTCACCTCATTCTAAGTCTTGGGTCCTTAATACAGGTTGTGGAATTCACATATGTTCTAATTTGCAGGGACTAAGAAGAAGTGAGGATTTGGAGCATGGAAAGATAAACCTAATCATGGCGAATAGGAAAGTTTCACCTGTCACCAAGATTGGAGTTTATTCCTTGTTACTAGATAGTGGGTTTACATTAGACTTGAATAAATGTTGTTATTCACCAGAAATGGCAAGAAATGTTATTTTCTTTCATGCATTGTATAAACGAGGGTTCACCTTTTATTTTGATAATAAAAGTGGTGGTATTGATGCTTTCTATAATAGTGTTCTTTATTTTAAAGCATTACCTTGTGATGGTGTGTATGAAACTGTATCTGTTGTAGATAACTTAGGAAATAATGTATTGTGTATCAATTCTTCCACAAGCTTAGATAAAGCATCTTTATGGCATTGTCATCTTGGACATGTAAGCAAGAAACGCATAGGCCAACTCCAAAAGGATGGAGTCTTGGAATCATTCGACCTAAAGTTGGATGATAGTTGTGAATCTTGTCTACTTGGCAAAATGACAAAGTCACCTTTTACTGGAACTTGTGCTAGGGGTGAAGGTTTGTTGGATCTCATACACACAGATGTGTGTGGACCCTTCAGAACCGCCACTAGAGATGCTAATCGCTTTTATGTGACTTTTATTGATGATTTTAGTAGATATGGATATGACTACTTAATCAAACATAAGTCGGAAACCTTCGATAAATTCAAAGAGTTTAAGCAAGAAGTGGAGAATCTGTTGGGCAGGAACATTAAGATGCTTCGATCCGATCGAGGTGGTGAGTATCTTAGTACCGAGTTCCTTGACTATCTTAAGGAATGTGGGATAGTCTCACAATTGACACCTCCCAGAACTCCATAGTTGAATGGTGTAGCTGAGAGGCACAATCGAACCTTGTTGGACATGGTTCGTTCCATGATGAGTCGAGTTTCGCTACCAATCTCATTTTGGGGGTATGCCTTAGAGACTGCCGCCCATATCCTTAACCTAGTCCCTACAAAGAAGGTTGCCAAAACACCTCACGAGATGTGGACTAGAAAAGTTCCAAATCTATACCACATCAAGGTTTGGGGTTGTGAGGCTTTCGTGATACGCGAGACTCATGACAAGCTCGAACCTCGAAGTGAGAGGTGTATTTTCATCGACTTCCCAAATAAATCTTTTGGTTATATCTTCTACAGACCCAGTAACAATGTGGTCTTTGTAGCAAGAAGAGGAGTCTTTCGAGAGAGAGAAATCATAAGCCAAGGAGACAGTGGGAGGCAAGTTGAACTTGAAGAAATTCAAGAGTCAAGCGGTGAAGGAACCTCAAACCCAAGCCCTCAACCTGAGGAGGAAACTCCTGTTGAGCTGACTGAAGAGTCCATACCTCTGAGGTGTTCCACCTGAGTTAGGAATGCACCTGAGCATCATTATGGTTTCCATATTACTACAGAAGGTGATACCCTTATCAGTGATAATACATTGATAAATCTGGAAGAGCCCAACAGCTACACGGAAACCATGGCAGGCCCTGAGTCTGCTAAATGGAAAGAGGCTATGGATAGCGAGATACAATCCATCTATGAGAATCAAGTTTGGAACTTGGTTGACAATGTACCAGGTCGTAAGACAGTAGGGTGCAAATGGATTTTCAAGAAGAATACCGACATGGATGGTAATGTACACACTTATAAGGCATGACTGGTTGCAGAGGGTTATTCTCAAACTCCGGGAGTTGATTATGATGAGACCTTTGCACCAGTGGCCAAGATTAAGTCTATTAGGGTTCTGTTAGCCATTGTTGCATTTCATGACTATGAAATATGGCAAATGGATGTCAAAACCGCTTTCCTTAATTGAAAGTTGGCTGAGGATGTTTACATGGTTCAGCCAGAGGGTTTTGTAAGTACAGAATACCCTAATAGGGTGTGTAAGCTTGAAAAATCCATATATGGATTGAAACAAGCACCTCGCAAATGGAATCTTTGCTTCGATGAGAAAGTCAAAGAGTTTGGCTTTTGAGATGTGAAGATGAATCTTGTATATATGTCAAGGCTAGTGGGAGTATAGTTAGCTTTTTGGTACTGTATGTGGATGACATACTGCTCATAGGAAATGACATCCCAACCTTGCAGGAAGTGAAATCCTAGCTTGGGAAGTGTTTCGCTATGAAAGACCTAGGAGAAGCTGCCTATATCATTGGGATAAAGATTTCGAGAAACAAGAGTAAAAGACTAATTGGACTTAGTCAGAGTACCTACTTGGACAAAGTGCTGAAGAGGTTTAGTATGGAAAATTCCAAGAAAGGAGATTTACCTATTCAGTGTAATGCTAGATTGAGTAAAACTCAGAGCCCGAGTACAGATGAAGAGATAGTTGAGATGAGTCGAGTCCCATATGCTTCCGTTGTAGGCTCGATCATGTATGATATGACTTGTACTCGTCCTGATGTTGCTTTTGCTTTAAGCATGGCTAGCAGATATCAGAGTAATCCTAGCAAGGCTCACTAGACTGCAGTAAAGAATATTCTCAAGTACCTGCGAAGGACTAAGGACTGGGTCCTTACCCTTGGTGGGAGTGATGACTTGAAAGTAGCAGGGTATAGTGATGCTAGCTTTCAGACTGATAGGTATAATTTCCGGTCTCAGTCGGGTTGGGTCTTCACCCTAAATGGAGGGGCAATTACTTGGAAAAGTTCCAAACAACACACAGTGGCTGATTCCACTTGTGAATCAGAGTATATAGCAGCAAGTGAAGCAGAAAAGGAAGCTATATGGCTAAGGAACTTCATCGGAGACCTTGGAGTTGTACCAGCTATTAAGAAGCCCATGGAAATTTTCCGTGACAGTGAAAGTGCATTTGCCTTAGCAAAGGAACCAAGGAATCACGGGAGATCCAGACACATCGACAAAAAATATCATTTCATCAAACATCGAATAGAAAAAGGAATTCTCATGGAAAAGAGGGTATCATCATATGAGAACCCGACAGATCCCCTCACGAAGGGACTGAGTAGGGTTAATCATCTTCAGCATGCTAGGAGCATAGGGCTAAGAGATGATATTAGTTTTTAGAAGCTAGATAATTTTGAAATATGTAAAATGTAATTGACATTTGATGATAAATAAAAGTTTTTATTTATGAGTAAATTGTTGCTATCTCTTGTCAATCATTTACTAGTATTTCTTTTTGCATGTTTTGACTTCCAGAATAATTATGTTATGGTATATATATCATATTATTCAAATTCTCCATAGTCAATCATATGTTGGAAGTACATATGAATCAAGACTGTCATGGGTTGGTTTGTAGAGGTCCAAGATGTTGGACAAAGGGGGCTACAACACTCATGAGTGCTCATAAGTTTTGAGTATTGGATTCAACCCACGCTCACTGGTATCACTTCATGGAATTTATCTCGAGTGATCATGAGACGGTAATATCATATAAGTCTTCAAACCTAGACATATGATTTGTTACCTATGAGTTGGTTATCCATTGATTGTACGAAAACGCATTTGTAACTCGATGTTATAAAACGTACCTTTGTGTGTAATTCAACAAGTAGTAGAGCAAACATATGAGTCGAAGTTTATTTGTTCCTTCTTGGATTAGAAGCGATATCTGGGCCCCTAGATGATTTTGTTTTGATCCATGTACCAGGCCCGGTCAGAACTAAATTGATGTGTTCAATTAAGCTTTATGTCAAACAAATCGGAAATCGGGAAACAACTACTAGACAATAGAAAGACATTGTTCCATGTGTTTGTCCGGCTGATATCTAGAACAGAGGATTATATGATCGCTTATCTAAAATGGCACACCATCATCTTCTCAGTTCCGAGAGACCTTGAAAGAGCTACGACTGTTGATCGGTTCCTGAAGTCATACTTGCAACTATAGTTATTAGACTTATCCAAGTGGGAAACTGTTAGATATATTGTCTAAGTCGATAACTATATTTGGTATGTACTTGACCCGACCCGACATGGTCCATTTGGGTTGCATGGCATCATGCACTTGGATAGACTAAATGAGAGAAATAAGACACTTATGGTTTATTAATATATTATAAATTCTAATATATTAATAATAAGAATAATAATATTTAGTTAGTATTGATCAATAATTAATTTAGAATTAATTATGTGATCAAAAGAAGACTAATTAAATATATGGGTTGATTGTGTCAATCATCCATAACTTATATAGTGGGCCAAGGCTCCATGGATTATCAAGTTGGGTTAAACCCATAAGATGCTCCATGGGGGTTACATAACCCATGGGTCATGGAAATGAAAGGTCATGACAATTAGGGTTTACATGGTGTAACCCTAATTGTAACATACTATATAAAGAAGCTATTCTTCACTATTTCGGCCACTAGAGTGAACAAAAGAGGGCTAGCTGAAATACTAAGTGTTCTTATTCTCTTAAGAGTTTATTCCAAGTGTACTTGGTGTTGTGTGAAGCATTTGAGGCATCACACTTGAGATGCTAGGCTCACAAGATTTCAAAGGAATCCAGTCTACAAAGAGGTATGTAATTCTTACTAATTATTAGAATAAAAGATCCCCATGTATGCTAGATAGGATTATGAACCTTGGAAAATCATTTTGCATGTATCTTAGTCAAACATAGACCCAAGGTTTCTAGGGTTGCATGTACACCATAGGAGTGTTAGAATGCTCAAAACCCAACAAGAACTTCATTGGAGATCTTGGAGTAGTGCCAACTATTAAGGAGCCAATGGAAATTTTCTGTGATAATGAAGGAGCAGTTGCCATGACCAAGGAACCAAGAGATCATGGTAGATCAAGACATATCGACAGAAAATATCACTTTATCAGACATCATGTAGAAGAAGGAAGCCTCGTTGTTAAGAGGGTATCATCATTGGAGAATTCTGCAGATCCCCTCACAAAGGGTCTAAGTAGGATTAAGCATGTTCAACATGCAAAGAGCATTGGTTTAAAGGATGATATTAGTTTTAGAGATTAGATAGTTATTTAAAAACTTGTAACAAATAAACGTAATTGACATTTGATGATTAAATAATCGAGATTTATTTATGAGTGTCATTTACTATCTTTTGTCAATTGTTTATCTTTGTGTTTCTTTCGCATGTTTTACTTCATGAATAATTGGATTATTCAAAACATCCATGGTCGATCATACGTTGGAAGTAAGTAGGGAATTAAGGTTGTCATGAATTGGATTGGAGATTGTCTAAGTGTTTAGACATAGTAATGGTTTGCTGCAATATTCATGAGTACTTTTGAAATAGGGATTTAAGTATTGGATTAAACCCACACTCAGTGAATCACTTCATGGAATTTATCACGAGTAATTTTGAGACGATAATATCGTATAATCTTTAAACCGAGATATATGAGTTGTTGTTTACGAGTTGGTTATGCATTGATAATGCGTAAACGCATCAGTAACTTGGTGTTATAAAACATATTGTTGTGCATGATTTGATGAGTAAATAGTACAAGCATATGAGTCAAATTTTATCTGTTCCTTTTGCCTTAAGGGGGAAAAGCGATATCTTGGGGCCCTCGATGATTTGGTGTTGATTTATGCGTCGGGCTCGGTTAGGACTGAATTGATGTGTTCGATTAAGTTCTTTGTCATTACAAATTAGAAATCGGGAAACAAATTGTTGGACAGTGAGAATGATTTTGTTCCATGTCATTTTTTCACATGATATCTTGCAGAATGGAGGATTATATGATCCTTTATCTTTGGACACGCAACTGACTAGGTCATAGTTTGATAAAAGTTATGAGAGCTACGATTGCTTATCAGTTTTTGAAGTCATACTTGCAACTATAGTTATTAGACTTATCCAAGTGGGAGACTGTTGAATTGGATGTCTAAGCCCATAACTATAATCGGTATGTACTTGAATTGATAGTGGCATGGTACTTTTGGGTTGCCTTCACACGTGCAACTAGACAGGATGATTATTCGAGGAAGAGGAATAATTTATTAATTGATTAATAAATTGGAATTAATGATTTATTAATATGTTATGAAAATAACATATTAATTAGTAATCATGTTATTAGTTAACATTTAATCAGAAATTAATTTGGATTTGATTTTGGGATTTGTAACACCCAGAATCAGAAAGACAAGAAAGGAAAGAAAACCCTAAGTCAAATGGGTCAACTCGTCGAGTCCAAGGAGGAACTCGACAGGTCGGAGCAGGAACCGGGGGATCGGGTAAGTGACCAACTCGGCGAGTCGGCCTCATGGACTCGGCGAGTCCGGTCTGAAGAGGGAAACCCTAAATCCGGGACTTTGGGCACTATTTATGCATCTTATTCTCTCCATTAGGGTTCCTTATAGCCTCTTTCATCCAGAACCCAAAACCCTAAGCCTCCATTATTGCTCGTTCAAGTTTCTTGCCATTTTTGGGTGATTTGAAGAAGAAGGAAGGAAGGAAAGCCATTGGGGATTCAAGGATTTGCAGTAGATCTAGAGTTTGAGGGCCTTTCCAGAGCATTTGAAGGTAATAAGTCGTTACCTTCACTCTTTTGAATATAGTTTTCCCTTGGTTGTGAGATTTGGGGTTTTTATGCCATGTTTAAGAACCATTTCGAGTTAGAGCCCAGATCTAAAGTTGCTACTTTAGATCTAAGTGTATTTTGGTCTAGAGAGTCATAAAGTATCAGTCTTGGGGGTGTAAGTGAAGCATGGTTGCCTTAAACCCTAGTTTGGAGTGTTTTGGGCCTAGAACTCCTTAGCTACACGTAAAGTTTGCAACTTTACGTGAGGAATAGGCTTTGGAAGAATGGATCTATAGTTTAGAGTCCCTACATGACTCAAAAAGCCCCTGAATGTATGAAGGACTGAATAGACTCAGCGAGTCCTTCGAGTGGACTTGGCGAGTAGTATGAAGATGGAGATGAACTCGACGAGTTGGATGAACAACTCGGCGAGTCTGTTGAAGATTGCCTTGGACTCGGCGAGTCAAGTCGCGAAACCCCAAGCCCTTCTAGTTAAGACTCGGACCAGTGAGTTGAGTGGAGACTCAGTGAGTTGGACAGGACATAACTTGGAAATCAGTAGACTCGGCGAGTCATGGGCTGACTCGGCGAGTCAAGTCGCGAAGGAGAGGGTTTTTGAGCTTATGAACTAGGCGAGTCAGTAGGCTGACTCGGCGAGTAGGGTCAACCTGGAAGGTTGACTTTGACGAGGACTTTGACTTTGACAGAGTTGACTTAGTTGAATTTTAGAGGACAGTTAGACTAAGTGTTATATTTGGTATTAGTAGATCGGGGAGTTTTTGGAGTAGCAGTTCGAGAGTGTCTGATAGCAGTCAAAAGGGTATCAGCAAAAACTCCAGCAGTACAGGTGAGTTTCCTTCCAGTAAGAACGGGTCTAAGGCCACAATGCCGACCCGTTTAGTTAGCAGTAGTTTCCGGACTTCGGTCCGATGCAGTAGTTAGTATGTTTGATGCCTTTGTGGCTCAGACATGATTTATGTGTTATGTGTTTCGGGCTACGGCCCAATGTAGTATGTAGTATATGTGTTCATGCTAGTTGATATGTTTATGCTATGTTATGTTGAGTTAGTTCCAGACTTCGGTCCGATGCAGTTAGTCCGGACTTCGGTCCGATGCAGGGGACAAGGTCCCAGTCAGTTTCTGGACTTCGGTCCGATGCAGGGGGCAAGGCCTCAGTTAGTCCAAACCTCGGTCCGATGCAGTGGGCAAGGCCCAGTATGTGCTTTATATGTTTGTATGGTATGTGGTAGTTTGGGAGAGCTCACTAAGCTTCGTGCTTACAGTTTCAGTTTTTGGTTTCAGGTACTCAGTTCTCAAAGGAGGAGCTCGGAGAGGTTGCAGTGCACACACCATAGTCAGCTAGCCTGGGATGTTTTACTATGATAATAAGTTTATGATTTGAATTAATACTATGAAATTATGTTACGACTTATGAAACGGTTTTTATAAATATGGTTTTAGTAATGTTTTAAAAGAAATTTTTAGTCGTGAAAATTGGGTCGTTACAGGATTAAAGGAATTAATTGATAGTGTAGGGACTAAAAGTGCAATTGTTTAATAGTTGAGCAAAAGATCCATAACCTTCCTAGAGAAGGGTGGACGGTTTTGTGATGATATATGTAAGATTATTCTAGAGTTTCTAGAATATCTTATCATATATGGATAATTAAAGGAAGTGGATAATTACCATATTTGAAATTAGAGTTAATCCACAACATCCTTGGTGCACTATATAAAAAACCCTTAGGGCTATGATTTTTGGCCACTCTTTGATTGAAGATAGAGCCGAAAATTTCACCTCCTCCTCTCTCATATCATCCTCTTGAATTGTGTGTTTGTGAGCCATTAGAGGTGTTACATTTGTGACACTAAGTTCTCAAGCTTCAAGATCTACAATGGATTCATTGTTATTACAATATAACAATTAAGGTATGTAATCCAACCCTAGTTTTATATGAATTTTAAAAATAGTAAACCTCTCCTAGGGTTTCTTATTTTGTTTTAAACTTTGCATGTTCAATTAGAGAAAACCTAGATCCAAAGCACTAGGGTTGCGTGCACACTTAGGAATTGTTGTTATGCTCAAAACCCATAAACTTTAACAATGCATTTCCTATAAAAATGTGAATTTAAAATAGAGTGAAAATTAGTTGTTGAGACCTAAAGGAAAGTTCTATTACCCGAAATTAGTTATGTGTGGATATAAAGAACGTCAAAAATCGAGCTCGTACACGAAATTTATGGCCTTTCGATGATTTCAAAAAATACATGTGTGCGATGACGTGGCGACCCGAGAGCAAGCCACGTGGAAAGTGTAACATTCCAAAAATACTGACAAAATTCTCATTTTTAAACCATCAAATTCATACAACCATTTTTTCTAAAACCAATCCAAGTAAAATATATTTCGAACATCAGATTAAAATAATAACAATCAGTACGGAAGAGTCAATAGGGGATGTTGTGCAGTCAAACCGGGTCCTTCCCTTTCGAACTGGTAGTACCTGAAAATGTTTAAACCATAAAACAGTAAGCACAAAGCTTATTGAAGTTCCTCAAAATACCACATACCATACACATTGGGCCCCGCCTACATATCATGCCCCACCCTCATATCGGGGCCTACCCATCATACATACGGAGCCATCCCAACATATAAACGGGCCCAACCCATCATATAAACGGGCCAATCCCAATATACAAACGGGCCCATCCCAACATACAACGGGCCTAGCCCAACATACAAATGGGCCCAACCCAACATACAACGCGCCCAACCCATCATACCAATCCAAGAGTCACAAAGGTAGCTAGCATCCTACTTAGTATAATGAGAAGATGCTGATGAAATCAACAGCTAACAACTCGACTAGCCCATGGTCACGTCGTGAGAATGCACCCGACCTGATTCCAACCCGGCCACACTCCAAATTAGCCAACTCAGTCACGGACAACTCAAACAACAGACACCACGAGTGGACCCTCCTTGGTCATGTCGTGAACACATCTAGACAAAATAATCGAGAAAGCCACCACCGTCACCCTGTGACACTCTCCATGCCACGTTGTGACCACCGGTTGAGAAACATCAATATGAATTGAGTCCTTAATCCATTAAGCCTTCAACTTCAACTTTCCAAAAAGCTTATAAGGGTTCTAAAGGCTTATAAAAATGTCAACTTTATGGACATGCATGAACCATGCATGTCCTTTACCCAAACTAGGTTAAAAGAAAAGAATATGATCTAAAAATCATGCAAAGCTCCAAAAAATGCAACCATATTCCAGATCTGAATGATATAAGGCTCAAGGGACCTTGATGAGGCATAAAGTTGCAAACTTGATCTCATTCTAACATACAAACTCCTTTAATGGAGTAAAACATACAAAGAAAGCTAGATCTAAAAGGGAGTAATCATAAAGGTAAAAGCTTTAAGTCTTACAAATGGTCCAAATAATGATTCCAAGGGTGGAGTAGAGTGGTTTTCTTGATCTTTGCTCCAAAACCTTCTTCTTCTCCTTCAAAGTGTACCACAAGTACCAAACTGAACCAAAACTCTCAAAGGGAGGCTAGGGTTTCATGATAGAGGGTTGGAAGCTGAATAGGGTAACCTAATCCTTGGGGTAAGATGCTTAAATAAGAGAGAAACCCTAAAATTATGGGCTTGGGCCTGAACAACCATTCTCACATCGTGACCAAACTATTGTCACGTCGTGACAATCTTCCGGATACGTGTTCTCATAATACTAACTGATCTACTTACAAGAGTGAGGTCTAGGCTAGATCTAGTGAGGTGTTTAAAGTGGATTTTCTAAACAGTATATATTATATATATCAAATGGATCCTACCTCCGATATGATTTTACCTGGTTGTACCTTATTTGATAGATCTCGATGTATTCATTATGATTGTTAAGGAATCTAAGGAATAATTATAAAATCCATATAAATACGAACAGATACTAAAGCATAGTAATATTCATATTTAGGATGTTGGAAAGGGATAAGTTGAAGTATTAGCATAGGAGCTAGCTTTCCCAAGGATCTTCCACCTTAGCCAAGTGATTACATAATTACTTTCATGAACATGATTTTAATACAAGTATTATGAAAAGTACTAAATGTCTGTTGAATGTTTATATGTGAATTATATGCTTATTTACTGGAATATGTTAGATGTATAATTAATGATATACTATGTGCGAACATATATAGTTCTATATGTGTCAAGATGTATATATACTATTATTGTTATTTTTGAGAAAGTAAATGTATATTAGTACCTAATACCCTGTGTTAAAGTTATACACTAAATTAGGATAGTGTTGCCTAAACAAAGTTGGTTCGGTAGTTGATATTAAGTATTGTAGTCTTGCCTAGTGATGAGCTAAGACTTATGAAGGATTCTTAGTTTGAGTTAAGTTGAAGAGATGTTAGATTTACCCTGTATTGTAAAGATATTACATATGCAGGAATTTTGGGATGATTATATTACAATACTGTTTAGTTATACCCTAAGACTTAAAAGAGATGCATAGTTCAATTAACCTCGAATAATGGGTAACATCATATTAAGGGTATGTGTGAGATGGGAAAGGAGAGTAGAACTTTGTTCGATGATTTTTGATGATCAATGGGGTGCGTTTCAGGTACATGAGTGCCATATAAGTATCCCCCTCCTTTTTCCCTGTTGATGATCGGTGGGGTACGTTTCACATACATGATTGCTATATTAGTATTCTCCCTTTTCTTTTGATGTGTTTCGTGTGTCATCATTTACGAAGTGATCAGACGAGCTTCGTGTGTCAGTATTTCCAAAGTGATCGAATGAGCTTCATAGACTACCAGATAGGATACACCTACATCAAGACCACTGCTAGGTATGTTTGAGCCATCCAGATGGATGGATAGTGTGCGTCTGAGGGTATAACTATGTTCAATAATACCTTGGGGTCAGACCACTACTAGACATGTCTAAGTCATGTAGCAGAGTATAGATGACCATCCCTGATTTAATTGTCTTATGGTGCTAATGAACAGAGGTTCATACGAGTACTCCATTCCTCTCATTTGTTGCCTTTCTTGATCCTTGCCTTCTACCAAGGAATCACCAAAGCAGCATAGTCAGCTCATTGTTCACACTGATCCTACCGTATAAATCTCGTAAGGTTTTTGTATAGGATCAATATGTGAGCATCGATGAGATTGGGTAGATTGTCTTATAGATATGATATATTTGTGTTGATGATAACAATTGTTTTTTTTTTTTTTGCAGGTTTTAGATATACGGTTTATTATCATTAAGTTATTGTGTGATTGAAACCTTATTTATCTCACTAGGTTTCCCAATCACCATACATTTTCAAACGGTAAAAGTACCAAAATAACAATACATTCAAAGGAATATGATAAGACACACAAAATACCTCAAAAACAATGAATTCCGAAACAACATTATGACATAATTGTATCAAATGGATGCCATATAAACATAAGACCTCAAGAAAAAAAGAGTTGGGAGGAAGCCTTAACCCACAAACGAGATGCCTCAGATAAAACCCCACCTTACTTGCCAAAGGTTTAAGAATCGAGGTTGAAGGAGAAGGTAGCAAAACAACATACACATCAGACAAATAATATCCATCGACATATCGATCTAAAGTAAAACTGTCAACGTTGGAAAACACACATGATATGTCAAGGGCAATGACAAAAAAAGATTTTTCAAAGCGGAAAGTACAAAACAAAGAAGGTTCCAAAATCTCCATATCCAATATATAAAGATAAGGATCAGTTAAACATTAATTAGGCAGTATAATCAACTGATGGATGTGACTAACCGCTGGCTGACTGAATTTAATGAAAACTGCAACTAGCTCGTGAGCGACACTTCCATTACCAGAAATAATCATAATCTAAACCGATAGATGTGACTAATCGACGAATGATTGGGGGATTTAATGGTGTGGCTAGGTCGGCCAAGCAAGTAAATACCGACATGGTACACTAAAACGCAACAACCGAGAGTAATCTTCACAAACGCAACAATTAACTACATGTTGATGGCAATATATGCTAGGAAAAAACCTCAGAACGAGTGAATCCCGAAAAAAGTGCAAGGTATATATATCCGCAATAAACAAACATAAGAAAGTACGAAACAAATAATTGTTCTTATCCGAACTATACAAAGAACTGGGTAAGAGGCTGATCCAACTTTTCCTAAGAAGCCTATAAAAGTGAGCTCAACCAAAGGAAATGTAAGGTTTTTCTTCCTAATTAAGCAACATCTCGATAGTAGTAATTTAGACATCAGAGAGCAATATTAGGGTAACACATCAATAGTACTTCATAACCTAGTGTCCATCTATTTTGCAACATGACTTTTCACATGAACCTTGGAAGAGGGATTCCTTCAAGCGCTATCATACATTCGGGGAGCCGCTTAGCATCAAGTAACAAGATAAAATATAATTCCTTAAATTCTAATCCATCATATTACTTGATGAATTCCAAAACCCTTCAAAAGAATCAGCTAACCAAATGCTCTCTCTTAGGTATCTAATGTATTTTAAAATGGAAAAAATCAACTCCACCCTTGAACATCAATTAAGTCCATTTTGATTTTTGACAAATTATAGAGCCCATTGCTTAATTACCATTCATGTTTTTTAAGCTGACGAGTTGGTAAGTTTCGTGACCGTGGTTAACACTCAACACACGAAAAGCAAAGTAAAGACATTTGAAAACCATGAATGCATATGGGAAGAAAATGGTAGGTTTTGGTATTTCTAGGTATTATATTAGTCAAAATCAAATGTGTCTGGATCACTGATTGGAGATTTGCGAATCGCCATTTGTTGAAGCTTGAACATGGTCAAAGTTCAACCCACAAATTAATTAACCCACCATGCCAACAACTTCCTTCTGCCGTAACCCATCAAATCTTCAACTTTGCTTCCTCCTCACTTGAATGTTGTTGAAATTAGCAAGCACCCACTTGCCGATCGTTTCGCACAAATCGGAATTGGTTTACAATTCCTTAAACGTTTAATCTCGCTGAAGACATCTATATCGGTTTAGTGTTTTGATTCATTACATATAGGACAAATGAAGTCATCACTGGGGAAGCTCGGGCGGAAATTATCGTTACAGAAGAGCGATGTGAAGGAGGTGAGGGATCATCAGCCTTCCGCCCATATAGATGAGCTTGCTCAGGCTTCCAAGGTAGGGTTTGTGCTCCTGGATGCTTTCTATCTATCGCTTCTGATTTTGAATCCATTAATGTGCGCTTATTTCTTATAAACTTCAACTCTCTAGTATAAATCAAACGTATCAGTTAGGGTTTGATGTCAATTAACCTCGCAGTACCTTTTTTTCATCTTTGATTCGAACTATATCCCTGAAACCTGATTCGTACTGTATTACACATTTACACTACTCTCAACAATTATACACTAAGAACACACAGTTCAACAGATTAAGAAGGGTCTTTTTTAGCTTTAAATCCCCAAGGTCCTCAATCTTGCAAATTAAATTTTTGAAGTTGCCATTGATGAGCAGAATCAATGCTGCTAGGAATCGCCCCAAAGAGGATATGCCATATGCTAGAACTCATGTTCTCTAGTGTTTTCCTTCTTCTATACTTATGTTTTCCTTTTTTTTCCAGGATATGCAAGATATGAGAAACTGCTATGATGGTTTATTATCTGCAGCAGCTGCAACAGCAAATAGTATATACGGTAAGAGTTTCACTTTCTTCTTATTGGTTTAATCAATCATCAAACAAAATAGAAGCTCTTAGAAGTTATTGATTCTTAACCTCTAATTATCCTTCTACAATATGTCCTTCAAGACCAATAACCTGTAATACATTTACATAATTTGCACCAATACATAAAATTCTTTTGATTAATATAAACATGTAAATGTCTCCATGAATTCTTGTTTTTAGAATTTTCGGAGTCACTAAATGAAATGGGGAGCTGTTTGCTGGGGAAAACTGGTGCAGATGCTGATGATGAAAGTGGTAATTACTAATTACATTTTTGTCCTTTTGCAAGGTGTTGTGTATGAACTTTATTGACATATGTTCCTTGCATACAGGAAAAATGTTATCAACTTTAGGGGATATGCAATTGGAACTTCAGAAAATTGCTGATACTTATGTAAGCATGTTGTCTTAGGGTTGTTTCTTCTTTTTACTTAATGGGTTAAGCACTTAATCTAGACAGCTAAACATGGTTGTTTCTTTTTGACTTAATCTAGGGAGAATGACTTAATGGGTTAACCAAAAAAACCTAGCTTAATGTATCAAGACACCAGTCATTTAGTTGTTTATCCTTCTTTTTTCCAACTGACTTCTCTCTCGTTAAACTTGATGGATAGTGTAAAAAATTGGGTAACATTGTCATTTTGTCTCATTTAGAAGGGTTATCTAGTTTAGAAAAGAAACAAACTTTATGTATATTACCTATTCAGCCACTTTACCCATACAGAACCTAATGGAGAAAACAAAAAGAAAGAAAAAGAAAAGGGCTTTTAACATAAAAGTCCTTAAGTTTGGCAAGTTTTGTCGCTTTAGTCCCTGTGACGATTTTTTGTTCGTTAATGCCCAAAGTTTGACAAACTTAAGGACTTTCATGTCAAATTTGAAAAACATACTTAGGATAAAAACATAAAAGATTTGTAACAAGAACAAAAATGAAAAAAACATGGCAAATTTTGGACATTAACGAACAAAAAAATCATCACAGGGAGAAAACCAACAAAACTTGACAAACTTAAGGACTTTTATGTCAAAAGCCCAAAAGAAAAAACAAAAAAGAAACAACATTCTTACAAATTAGTGACTCATTCATCTTTCCATGTCAGCGATCTGATGTGGTTGTGACAATTACTAACCCATCAGAGTCTCTCCTTAGTGAACTAAGGAAAGTGGAGGAAATGAAACTTCAATGTGATGAAAAAAGGTAAGTTTTGCTTTTGGTATTTTCTAAACATGGTCATTGGAGTTGACTTTTGTTGACCGAGTTCCAAAATCTACAGGGAGGTTTATGAATACATGATGGCACAACATAAAGAGAAAGGGAAACAGAGAAATGGAAAAGTTGAACAAAAATTAAGAGAAGCTCAAGAGGAATTTGATGAAGTGACTAGACTTTGTGTTTTTAGGGTGAAATCTCTTAAAGAAGGACAATGTCGAAGTCTTTTAACACAAGCTGCTCGTCATCATGCTGCACAGGTTACACTATTTCTGACCTTTTTGTTAGATATGTAAAAAATGGGCCTTGCCCAGATATGTTTGAAGCCCATTAGGCCCAATGGCTTTGTTTTGGTCCAATTATTTTTTTAGAAAAGGCCAATTAGGAGTAGGATCTGTTAGGCCTAAAGGCGACTTGGGGATTGAGCCTTAGGTAGTGCTTGGTATGTAGTAATTGAAAAGGGAATGGAATGGAGGATTACAATGGAATGAAAAAAATTTGTTTGTTTGCCACATAGGAATAGAATGGTGACCTGGACTGATTTTCAATCAATGAGGACTAGTGTGTGTGTGTGTGTGTTTTCGTCCCTTGATGGAATGGAATGATGTATTCTAATTATAAATTACTTTTATTAATAGAATCTTCAATAACAATAATATTTTTTTGGGCTTTTGACATAAAAGTCCTTAAGTTTGTCAAGTTTTGTTCCTATGACGATTTTTTTGTTCGCTAATGTCCAAAATTTGCCAAGTTTTTTCATTTTTGTCCTTTTTACAAATCTTTTATGTTTTTAGTTTTTACCCTACCTATGTTTTTCAAATTTGATATGAAAGTCCTTAAGTTTGTCAAATTTTGTCGGTTTTGTCCCTAGAAACCTGCTATTATAGGTAGCAAGGGCAAAAATGAAAAAAACTTGGCAAACATTGGGCATTAACGAACAAAAAATAGTCACAGGGACTAAAGTGGCAAAACTTGCCAAACTTAAGGACTTTTATGTCAAAAGCCCTGTTTTTTATACTCTACAAAACTTTTTAAACTGCTTTTTGCTATTTTCCAAAAACAACCAACTCTTGTTTGTATTATAAATCTACTTTTTGATATTTCATGGTATTTAATTTATTATATTTGTAAAAACAATTTTTTTTTTTTTTTTTTTTTAAATGTTACATAAACTTTCTTTTGACTATTTGAAATACATATAGTATCTTAGTATACATTCGAAAAGGCATGAACTATGTTCATATGCTGCAATTTAATCTAGCCATATATATCCTTAATTGTATAACGTTTATTTGTTTTTTAAAATAAACATTTTTTTTTTACTTTGTAATTGTTGGAAGCAGTTGAATTTTTTTCGCAAGGGACTTAAAGTTCTAGAAGCAGTGGAACCTTCCATAAGAAATGTTGCAGAAAAACATCGAATTGATTACCAAATGACAGGAGGTGAAGGTGAAGGTGAACCAATGAGTGGAGGATATGAAAGCACAGATGATGGAGAATTGAGTTTTGATTATAACAAACAAAAGAAACAGCTGCTTGATGATGATGATGGCAGCTCCCCAAATCCAATGGAGGTATTTTATTATTATTATTATTATTATTTTTTTTTTGTCCTTAAATTAATTTTAATAATTTTATATCCGTATAACATGTGCTATTTTCCAGCTGGACCAAGTGGATGTTCCATATCTAGAAGATTCAGAAGTAAGGATATTATATATATTTCTATTTTAATTCTCCTTCAAACATTTAATTTTTTTCCATTTAGAAGTTGGAATCTTTTAAAAGAAAATGAAATTTGAAGGAATTAGAAGATTATAAATTACTTGAATTTCCCATTCCTTTGTATAGTTCTGTTTGGAATGTAAGCGATCACAAATGACAAAATCCCCTTTATTGAATCGAAATTTATTTAAATATTTATAAACATATATAAATTACACTTTTTACGACGGAAATCTTTTTAAAACTGTTTTTAGGTGAAAGATAAATTACACACATATACGAAAGAAATACCAAACAAAATATTACATAATTCAAAAATAAACCCTGTGGTTTGTTTATTTTGACGGATGTGGTCCCTGAAAAGTATTTTTGTCACACCTTTGGTCCTTTGGGCATTAAATTCCTACAATTGACAAAATTTTCAACACTTTCAGGGACCATATCCATAAAAACAACATACTACATAACTGCAAGGTTAATAATATGGTTTAGAGAGGGTATTTTAGTCATTCATACAAATGACAGCCGATGTTAATTAAATTATACGACTTTATGAAAGAAAAGTCAAATTCCATGACTGGTAACATTCTATGAATTCCATACTCCTTTGCAGCCAAAATACCGGAATGGAATTGAATTCCATTTCCGGCTAATTCCTAATTCCATAGTCGCTTTTCTGCAGATGAATCGGAATAAACATAAAGGGGAGCAGCTTTTTGGAAGGCAAACTAGAGTAAGCAGCTATTCCGCCCCACTATTCCCAGATAAAATCGACACATCAGAAAAACCAAAAGGAACACAACCCCCAAGGAAGTTTTACTCTTATGTCCTTCCTCCTCCCACTGTAGACACCCGGAATCCAATTTCAAAACCCTCCACCTCCTCCTCCTCCTCCTCCATTTCTCATTCCATTCCATTCCAGCCAATTCCAGTGGAAACCGATTCCAATTCCGGTTATTCCGCCACCCAACTACCTGCCCCAGCCCCTTCTACCGGAAGATTTTCAGACTCCCAAACCAAAGCCGAGAGTAACATAGTCAAAAGACAATCCTATTCCGGTCCATTACCGCCAAGTAAACAATTTTCATTCAAAATCGCGTCCACTAGCGGCCCGATTACCTCCGAGCTTCCACAACCGCCATCACGGATTCCGGTGTCTCAGCCGTCTCGGAGTGCCTCACCGCCGCCGATATCTTCGCCCAAAATAAGTGAGCTTCATGAGCTTCCAAGGCCGCCGGGTAATTTACCCTTTTCAAAGTCGGTTGCTATTTCTGGTATTAATTTGAGTAGACATTCGGCGCCTTTGTATTCCAAGAATCAAGAAATCTCTCCACCAAATAAACGGGCTATGCTAACGTCTATTTCTGCATCTCCTCTTCCACTTCCACCTCAAGTTGTTCCTAGAAGCTTTTCCATACCCTCCAAGGGAAATGACGTAAATACCCTTGGGTAGAAAAGCTTGTCTTTGAGTCGTTGCCTAAAACCTGTTTTGAGCATTCAGATTTGAAGCAGCTATCAAAGTAGGATAAAATAGGAGGTTATCATGTCAACTATCAAGGGTAGTTTCCAAAATGAACTAAGGGCATTTTCGGCATAAAATCAAAATCCCAAAAGTTAAGATTTGGATTTTGGTGTGGGATTTAGGGTTTTATGATTTGGTTCTTTGTGGATGCATGTTGAGTTTAAAGCTGATTTCCCGAGTTATTCTTTGAGTAGAAAGGTCTGTAAGCTATAACATATAAATATTGTGGATTTTGGTCGTGAGAAATTTTTTTATTTAGTTCACACGTAGTGGTTTCATTTTTCATATCTAATATCTAACATCTAACAAAATATGATTCATGGCATTCCATATTGATTTTATATGCGAGTGATTCATAAGTGTTTGGTTATAGCCTTATAGGCAATAATGACTTATAAACGCGGTCTTAAGTTGATTAAGATGTTGCGTGGGGTTTGAGATCTTGACTTTGTATTTTTAGACTTTCTCAAACCATTAATTTTACATTATACCTATAATTATAGTGTAAAAGATAGTATAAACACTAAAGTCTTCCAACCTATTACACTATATTTACATTAAAAGAAATATTCTAGATATGTTGTTCTTTATTCAATACTATATTTAGTGTTGTATTAAAATCTAGCACTATATATAGTGTTATACTAAAATACAATACTATATATAGTGTTAGGTATAGTGTAGGGTTAGAACATTATAATGTAAAAGTAGTTTTTTAGTGCAGGGTTGGAGATGCCCTTATGCTATGTTGATGATTTGAATTTATAACCAAAACTTCTAAAAAGTTTTCTAAGATAAGTAAAGGGTTATTGACATAGAAGCACAATAATGTTTTTCATTTGGTTTTAAAAGGTCTTTCAACTAATTTTCGTACCTCTAGCCCCATTAAAATGACAAATTACTTAAAATTTATATCATGTGAGCCGGTCGCCCGATAATTAAATGTGACGTGGCCTTTAGACTTCCGATTTCTTTAATTAAATGACACGTCATCAATGACATATCAACTTTGCCTTCGTATAACTGTTCAGAAAAGGCTTTACTCGAGTCATTTATCAAAATCGTGTAGAAGTGCTCAAGATTTTAGGGCTTTTCTCTCCCAGTTCAGTAAGTTTTCTCTCATCTAGGGTTCCTTTGTAGCTCAATTGAAAGTTCATGGCGAACCGAAACCCTATTTTCTTGAAAGTGCGTTTGCATTATAACAGTGTTTTTACGAGACACCTACATAGATATACCGGAGGTGATACGTTCATGTTTACTGATCATGATTTCTCTGGAATGGATTTACATGGGTGTTGTGAATTTCTAGAAAGGTTTGTCCGAGAACCTTTTGAGAAACTTTATTACTCAGCACGTGATCAAACTATGACAAATGCTCATAGCGTAACAGCCAACGAAATGGATTATCAAAATTTTATTGATGTTGATTATCAAGCACCAGAAAGGATAATAGACCTGTATTTAGATCATATTTAGGAAGGATTTGAGGACTGGTTCGATGAAGAAAGTGATGAAAGTGGTTCAGTGATCTAGGGGGATGACAAAGAACCTTCACAAGGAATCCCTGCCTATATGTTTGATGTTGGTTTGGAAGATGAAATCGATAGGGATTATTGTACCCCTTTAAACAAGACCAAGGACGATGAGTTTCTGAAAAAGTTATGCCTAGAAGGTGGAGAAGAGAAAAATGTTGAGACCCAAATGGATAATGTTGAGGAATTGGACATTGATGTTCTTAAGGGACATCCTATCTTTAATCCTCAGATACACTGTAAGAAGCAAATACCAATTTTAGGCATGAGATTTGAGAATCCAAAACAACTTAAGAGCATGTTATGTAATTATGCTGTTAAGAATGGCTATCAACTATGGTTTGAAAAGAATGACAGTAAGAGGCTTCTAGTATTGTGTTGTAAAGGTGCTTGTTTTTTTAGGCTGTGGGAAAGTTGGATGAGTACAAAACATAGTTTTCAAATCAAATCTCTAAAAAGCGAGCATCAATGTGCTAGGAACTACAAACTGGGTTCAAATGTCAATTACCGATGGATTGGTAGCCACTACACCAAGGAGATTTTGCATAGACAAAAACTGACAATTAGGCAACTAAGATTGGAGGTCATCAAGAAATTTGGTATTGAATGCAGTATTAGCTAATGCAGAAGAGCCAAACAGTATGCTATGAATATTATTGAAGGTACCTTGATTGAGCATTATGCTAAGGTCTGGTCTTATGGAGAGGAAATTAGAAGATCCAACCCTGGTTCAATGATGTGCACAAAAGTACCCACTAATTTTAATATTTATAACCTAACAAACTTAATTATCTATGCACTTATAGGCAGTATACCTAGTCAGATTACAGTATAGCTTGGGTAAGTCGGGTGTCGATAACAGGGAACGGTGTTCTAATTAATTTACTTACTATTAAATTAACCTAATTTATTTAACAAATTTAATAAGGGGTTTTATCTGGTTTTACAAGATCAGATGAACTTAAATCAAATTCAATAAATAAAAACACACTCTTGTTTAGTTTGAATCCACTTCTCCCTTATAGCTAGCTAACAATTACGGATTACTAAGTTGGTTTTTAATTATATTAGTAATTTAGTTCTATCTTACCAATACTTAACTAATTCATGTCAAACCATGTATGTTCACACATAATTAAACACAGAACTAATTATAAATGTAAATATACTATGTAAGATTTGTTGTGTAAACGCAATTATGATCACAATTCACGTTCTCTAGCACGGCTAAACTTTATTTATTCTAATTATTAACTAAGATTGGTCAATCATAGCTCTAACAATTCAATGTTCACTAAATTATTAGGTAAACAAGTTCATGCAGTTTAATGGTCACTAAGCTACACAGAACATGCAATTAAGCAATTAGATAACAAATTTTAACATGCTAGGTCATACAAATCAAACACAAGCAAATTTTTACCAACTAAGCTCAATCCATAATCATATAACTATTCATAAGTTTAAAGCTTCATCTAGCTAAACAAGAGTAGCTAGATTCGGCTGCTCATCATAGTAATTAAACTAACACAGCTAAAACTAATAAAAGACATGTTCTAAAAATAAACCTTTACTTCTTTTGGTGTTGAAAACCCTCTTCCAGAACCTTTCTTTCGTTCTTATTCGTCTCCTGGAACTCTTTTTCTTCTGCCAAAAGTCTCTCTTTTCGTAATAATCAGGAGAACTTATATAATCCTTGAAAACTCGCTCCACGTCGTGGCCAGGTTGCGCCACGTCGTGGGCTTCAAGCAATCCGTATCCTTCAAGGAAATCCTCCGCGTCGCGATGTTTATCTTCTGGAACACACATGCCACGTCGTGGGCTTCATCGCCACGTCGTGAATTTAGCTCTTATCGTGAATTTATTATTTTCTTGTCTTCTAAGCCTCCCATGTTCCCCATTTTGTCACCTTTGGTCCCTTTCTTTGAAAATCCTTTGTATTGACTAAAAATAACAATTTAAACTCATAAGTATCATTATTCTAAACATATTATCAATTTATTAATAAAAATGTACTTAAATACTGCCTAAAAATAAGTATAAATATGGCAATATCAAAATACCCCACACTTAGGCTTTGCTTGCCCTAAAGCAAATTTAAACTTAATTCTTAATTACTAAAACTACACAGAACAATCCGACTCTAGTTCAGCCATTATGCCAAAACCTCAACGCATGCATTTGTTGGATAAGGTGTCTAAGTCCATAACTATTTCGGGCTTGTACTTGACCCGACCCGGCATGGTCCATTTGGGTTGCATGGCACCATGCAATTGGATAGACTAAATGAGAGAAATAACACTTGGAGATTATTAATATATTATAAGTTCTAATATATTAATAATATTATTTGATTAGTTGATCAAAGAATTAATTTGGAATTAATTAAGTGATCAAAGGATAACTAATTAAATATATGGGTTGATTATGTAAATCATCCATATCTTGTATAGTGGGCTAAGAGGCTCCATGGATTATCAAGTTGGGTTCTACCCATAGGATGCTCCATGGATGCTCCATGGGAGTTACAAACCCATGGGTCATGGAAATGAAGAGTCATGACACATTAGGGTTTACATGGTGTAACCCTAGATGTGTCAACACTATATAAGAATCATATTCTCCACCAAAATCGGCTACACTAAGAAACTAGAGGGCTTGGCCGATTTTGAGAAGTGTGTGTTATCTCAAGAGTCTTTCCAAGAGCATTTGGTGTTGTGTGAAGCATTTGAGGCATCACACTTGGGGTGCTAGGCTCACAAGGTTTCAAGGAACACAAGCAACAACAAGGTAAGTTATTCTATCTATGATTCAAGTTAAAATTGTTCCCCATGTATGCAAGATAGGAATATAACCTTGGAATTCAACTTTGCATGATAATTAGACAAACATAGATACAAGGTTATTAGGGTTGCATGTACACTTAGGAAGTGTTAGAATGCTCAAAACCCATCAGTGGTATCAGAGCCTAGGCTTGTTTGTTTGTTATTTGTGCTTAAAAGTTGAAGAAAGTCGAAATTTCTGCTGTCTGACTGATGGACTCGGCGAGTCCATGGGGAGGACTCGTCGAGTTCATGTGTATCTTCAACCTACTCGGCGAGTAGGTTTATGCACTCGGCGAGTAGGGTCGACAGAGTGCAGAATTTCGACTTGAGTTGCTGGAAATGGATTAGAATCATTACCCTAAAATGTTTTGGTACTTGAAAACTTGTTTTAGAAGGTGTAATGTCTTTTCTAACTCATTTACAACAACTAGTTATCAAAATTACAAAGATTAAATGTGATTTTGATTCTTGAAAGTGTTCATATTCATATTCTTGTTCTTATGATGTTTAGATGATCATAGGAATTATTTGTAACCTATGTGGTAGATTAATTCATGATCATAATGTGTTTTAATGGAGTCCATAACTTGTCCTCAAGTTATGGAAAACCAAAAGTCTCTTGGATTAAAAACCATTAAAAGAACACAAGAGTTAGGAAAAATGAAAAGTCCTCATTTTATTACTCTATTAAACTCATAAGTTACAAGAAATGAAAAGTTTTGAAAGTTTACAAAACTTGCCCTCAAGTTTTGGAACAAGTAAAGTTAAGTTAAAACTTTAGTTCCAACCCCTAGAATTTTAAAAGTTAAAATTCAACCCTTATACTTATATTATTATGATTTAATAATTATATATATATATATATATATATATATATATATATATATATATATATATATATATATATATATGTATAAGAACAAAGTCGTCTTACCGCTAGTACGCCTCATTCACGAAGCCGGTCTATAAGGTGGGTATAAGGTTGTTGCCTATAAAATGGTGACTTAATGGGTGTCCAATCTCACCCACCGCTTGCTTGACCGGTGGAGGGTCGTTAGCCGAACGGGTAAGACAAGGACTTATTAATTCTCATTCAAAGTATGATGAATATTATAAAGTAACTAAATGTTTTATTAAATTCCCAATCTTAGTTACTTTAGGAAAAATGTGAATAAGGTGCTATTCCATGAAATTACACTTTACACTTTGATTAAGTCGTTGGTGGAGCGTGTGTGGTTAACCGACACACTAACTTGGACTTAACAAGGTAGGTAAAGGGTGACTTAGGGTTTATTATAGTATCGATGGAGCGTGTGTGGTTTACCGGCACATCGATTGAGTGATAAACTTTAAGGGTACCAAGTGATTTGCATGGTTACTTCACACCTCGTTTTGTGATCCTCGGTATCCCAGTCACAAAACTTGGAGGGCACACTCGAGATTGAAACATGCCTTTGAAAAGTTCATTGAATCTCAAAGAATCTAGGAATTTCTAAGAACCATTCAAAAAACCTAATACTTAAATATTGCGGTTTTCGTGGTGGAAATTGGTGAATCGTCATTCACCTACCTTTCAAATATGGTATAGCTTAGATTACGGCATACCTCTTCTAAGTTATATTCTATTGTGATTGGATCCTAGCCTTAATATTACATTTGGGTGTTTTATTAAGGACTCTCTTATATCTAAACTAATCTTGTCCTCTTTTCTTCAGATGTCTTTCAACAATGCTTCTGGCTCTAATCCTAATGGCTCCTTTACCCTTATGAACTTATGTGGGAAAGTCACCTTTGATGGATCCAACTTCAATGAGTGGATCAGAAACATCAGGATGATTACCCGCTACGAGGACAAAGAATATGTCCTTGACAAGGAGCTTAAGGAGATTGATGAGTCCACTGCAACTCCTCAGGAGATCGCTGAATTTCGGGCACATGAAAGGGATGCTACGAAAGTGGCTTGCATCATGATGGCCACGATGACAGCGGAACTCCAAAAGTCTTATGAGGATTTCTACCCTTATGACATGCACCAAGATTTGATGGAAAGATACCATCAAAGTGCACGACAAGAGAGGTATGAGATCATCTGCTCCATGATAACAACCATGATGAAGGACGGGGAATCCGTCACGAGCCACATGCAGAAAATGCAAAGGTATGTGGATCGTTTGCTGAAGCTTAATGTGAACTTCCCGGAGGATCTTGCAATAGATATTATTTTGCATTCCTTACCATCGTGCTATGATCAATTCCGCATGACATATCACATGAACAAGGAAGAAGTCACCCTCAGCAAACTTCAGGGACTTCTCAAGACCGCAGAATCAGGTCTTAAGGGGAAGTCGGTTGCTATCACTCCTACTCAAAACTCTACTCCGGTTTTGGCAATCGGGAAAAGTCGAGGGAGGAAGAGAAAGAGCTCTTCTAAGGGTACCAAGGTTCGGACCCTTGATGGCTCTTCTTCAAGTGGAACCAAGAAAGGTTTCATTACTCCTTCTTCTGACCCAAAAGAGGCTGAATGCTTCTATTGCCATGAAAAATCTCATTGGAAGCGGAACTGCCCAAAATACCAGCAAGATGTGAAGGATGGGAAAGTTAAACCCAACCATGCAGGTATTTACACTATCATTTCTAATAACTCACCCCATTCTAATTCTTGGGTCCTTGATACCGGGTGTGGTATTCATATTTGTTGTGACTTGCAGGGACTAAAAAGAAGTGAGGATGTGGAGCAAGGAAGGATAAACTTGATCATGGGGAATAGGAAAGCTATACCTGTTACCAAGATTGGAGTTTATACTTTATCGCTAAGTAGTGGGTTTAGTTTAGATTTGAATAAATGTTGTTACTCGCCAGGAATGGCAAGAAATATTATTTCCTTTCATGCTTTGTACAAACAAGGGTTTACCTTTTCATTTAATAATGAAGTTGGTTCTATTGATGCTTTCTTTAATAATGTTCTTTATTTTAAAGCATTACCTTGTGATGGTGTGTATGAAGCTGTATCTGTTGTAGATAACTTAGGAAATAATGTTTTGTGTATTGATTCTACTAATAATAACTTGGATAAAGCATCATTATGGCATTGTCATCTTGGACATATAAGCAAGAAGCGCATAGGCCAACTCCAAAAGGATGGAGTCTTGGAGTCGTTTGACCTAAAGTCAGATGATAGTTGCGAATCATGCTTACTTGGAAAAATGACAAAGTCACCCTTCACAGGTTCGTGTGAGAGGGGTGAAAGTTTGTTGGACCTTATACACACGGATGTGTGTGGACCATTCAAACATGCCACAAGGGATGCTAATCGTTATTATTTGACTTTTACTGATGATTATAGTAGATATGGATATGTCTACTTGATCAAGCATAAGTCAGATACTTTCGAGAGGTTTAAGGAATTTAAACAGGAAGTCGAGAATCAATTGGGCAGGAACATTAAGATGCTTCGATCCGATCGTGGTGGTGAGTATCTTAGTTCAGAGTTCCTCGACTATCTAAGGGAATGTGGGATAGTCTCACAATTGACACCTCCCAGGACACCACAGTTGAATGGTGTGGCTGAGAGGCGTAATCGAACCTTGTTAGATATGGTTCGTTCCATGATGAGTCGAGCTACGCTACCAATCTCATTCTGGGGGTATGCCTTAGAGACTGCTGCCCATATTCTTAATCTAGTCCCTACAAAGAAAGTTGCCAAAACTCCTCACGAGATGTGGACTGGTAAAGTACCTAAACTAGACCACATCAAGATTTGGGGTTGCGAGGCTTTCGTGAGACGCGAGACTCATGATAAGCTCGAACCTCGAAGCGAGAGGTGTATTTTCATCGGTTACCCACAACGATCCTTTGGTTACCTCTTCTACAGACCTAGTGACAATGTGGTCTTTGTAGCAAGAAGAGGAGTCTTTCGAGAAAGAGAGTTTATAAGCCAAGGAGACAGTGGGAGGCAAATTGATCTTGAAGAAATTCAAGAATCAAGCGGTGAAGGAACTTCAAACTCTAGCCCTCAACTTGAGGAGGAAACTCCTGTTGAGCCAATTGACAAATCTGTACCTCTGAGACGTTCCATGAGAGTTAGGAGTGCACCTGAGCATTACTATGGATTTCATATTACTGCAGAAGGTGAGACACTTATTAGTGATGGGACACTAGTAAGTCAAGATGACCCTAACAGCTACGAGGAAGCCATGGCAGGCCCCGAGTCTGCTAAATGGAAAGAGGCTATGGATAGCGAGATACAATCCATGTATGACAATCAAGTTTGGAAATTGGTTGAAAATGTACCAGGTCGTAAGACAGTAGGGTGCAAATGGGTCTTCAAGAAGAAGACCGACATGGATGGTAAAGTACACACTTATAAGGCTAGACTGGTTGCAAAGGGCTTCTCTCAAATTCCTGGAGTGGATTATGATGAGACCTTTTCTCCGGTAGCCAAGATTAAGTCTATTCGGGTTCTGTTAGCCATAGCTGCATTTCATGACTATGAAATATGGCAGATGGATGTCAAAACCGCTTTCCTTAATGGAAAGTTGGCTGAAGATGTTTACATGAGTCAGCCAGAGGGTTTTGTCAGCAACGAGTACCCTAATAGAGTGTGTAAGCTTGAGAAATCCATTTATGGATTGAAGCAAGCACCTCGCAGATGGAATCTTTGCTTTGATGAAAAGGTCAAGGAATTTGGCTTTTCTAGGAGTGAAGATGAATCTTGTGTGTATGTCAAGGCTAGTGGGAGTATAGTTAGCTTTTTGGTATTGTATGTGGATGACATACTACTCATAGGAAACCACATTCCAACCTTGCAGGAAGTAAAGTCCTGGCTTGGGAAGTGTTTCGCTATGAAGGACCTTGGTGAAGCTGCCTATATTTTAGGGATAAGGATCTTGAGAGATCGGAGTAAAAGACTAATTGGACTTAGTCAGAGTACCTACTTGGATAAGGTGCTGAAGAGATTCAGCATGCAGGATTCCAAGAAAGGAGAGTTACCCATCCAGAGTAACACCAGATTGAGTAAGACACAAAGCCCTAGCACTGAGGCTGAGATAGCAGAAATGAGTCGAACACCTTACGCTTCGGCTGTAGGATCGATCATGTATGCTATGACGTGTACTCGACCCGATGTAGCTTTTGCCTTGAGCATGGTTAGCAGGTATCAGGCGAACCCTGGCAAGGCACACTGGACTGCGGTAAAGAATATCCTCAAGTACCTACGGAGGACTAAGGACTGGGTTCTTACCCTCGGTGGGAGTGATGACTTGAGAGTTGTAGGGTATAGTGATGCTGGCTTCCAGACTGATAGGGATAATTTCCGCTCTCAGTCGGGCTGGGTCTTTACCCTAAACGGAGGATCAATTTCTTGGAAGAGTTCCAAGCAAGAGACAGTGGCAGATTCTACTTGTGAATCAGAGTATATTGCAGCTAGCGAGGCAGCAAAGGAGGCGATATGGCTGAAGAACTTCATTGGAGACCTTGGAGTTGTACCAGCTATTAAAGAGCCAATGGAAATTTTCTGTGATAGTGAAAGTGCTGTTGCCTTAGCCAAGGAACCAAGGGATCACGGGAGATCCAGACACATCGACAGAAAATACCATTTCATTAGACATCGGATCGAAGAAGGACACCTCGTGGCAAAGAGGGTATCATCAGATGAGAATCCGGCAGATCCCCTCACAAAAGGATTGACTCGGGTTAAGCATCTTCAGCATGCTCGGAGCATAGGGCTGAAGGATGATATTAGATTTAGTAGTTAGATAATCTCGAAATTTGTAAAGTGTAATTGACATTAGATGATGAATAAAAGATGTTTTATTTATGAGTAAAGTGTTGCTATCTCTTGTCAATCGTTTACTATATTTCTTTTGCATGTTTTGACTTCCAGAATAATTTTGTTTGGTATAACATATTATTCAAACCTCCACAGTCGGTCATATGTTGGAAGTAGATATGAATCAAGACTGTCATGTTTGGTTGTAGAGGTCTTGGACAAGGCTACAACAATCATGAGTGCTCATAAGTTCTGAGCATTGGACTCAACCCACGCTCACTGGAATCACTTCATGGAATTCTATCTCGAGTGATCGTGAGACGGTAATATCATATAAGTCTTCAAACATAGAGATATGATTTGTTACTTACAAGTTGGTTATGCATTGACTGTACGAAACCGCATTGGTAACTCGATGTTACAAAACGTACTTTTGTGTGTAATTCAATGAGTGGTAGAACAAACATATGAGTCGAAGTTTATCTGTTCCTTCTTGGATTAGAAGCTGATATCTGGGCCCCTCGATGATTTTGTTTTGACCCATGTACCGGGCCCGGTCAGAACTAAGTTGATGTGTTCAATTAAGTTCTATGTCAAACAAATCGGAAATCGGGAAACAAATGCTGGACAATAAGCAAGACAATGTTCCATGTATTTGTCCGGCTGATATCTAGAACGGAGGATTATATGATCACTTATCTTAAATGGCGTATCATCATCTTCTCAGTTCCGAGAGACCTTGAAAGAGCTACGATTGTCGATCGGTTCCTGAAGTACTAGAGATATAGTTATTAGACTTATCCAAGTGGGAGACTGTTGGATAAGGTGTCTAAGTCCATAACTATTTCGGGCTTGTACTTGACCCGACCCGGCATGGTCCATTTGGGTTGCATGGCACCATGCAATTGGATAGACTAAATGAGAGAAATAACACTTGGAGATTATTAATATATTATAAGTTCTAATATATTAATAATATTATTTGATTAGTTGATCAAAGAATTAATTTGGAATTAATTAAGTGATCAAAGGATAACTAATTAAATATATGGGTTGATTATGTAAATCATCCATATCTTGTATAGTGGGCTAAGAGGCTCCATGGATTATCAAGTTGGGTTCTACCCATAGGATGCTCCATGGATGCTCCATGGGAGTTACAAACCCATGGGTCATGGAAATGAAGAGTCATGACACATTAGGGTTTACATGGTGTAACCCTAGATGTGTCAACACTATATAAGAATCATATTCTCCACCAAAATCGGCTACACTAAGAAACTAGAGGGCTTGGCCGATTTTGAGAAGTGTGTGTTATCTCAAGAGTCTTTCCAAGAGCATTTGGTGTTGTGTGAAGCATTTGAGGCATCACACTTGGGGTGCTAGGCTCACAAGGTTTCAAGGAACACAAGCAACAACAAGGTAAGTTATTCTATCTATGATTCAAGTTAAAATTGTTCCCCATGTATGCTAGATAGGAATATAACCTTGGAATTCAACTTTGCATGATAATTAGACAAACATAGATCCAAGGTTATTAGGGTTGCATGTACACTTAGGAAGTGTTAGAATGCTCAAAACCCATCAGCATTTGTGTCTAAAATTCTCCTAAAGTACCCCCCATACTTTAAATACTCACAATCTTCATAAACACTCGCCCACTTTTTCCGAACAATGCTCATTTTATGCAACCCTCCGAATCCATCCTCAGAAAACCTCCTAACCTCAAGGTATTTTTAGTTGAGCAACCTAAGCATACATAAACTAGAATTACAATTTTTCGATACCACTATGGAGCTCTTTTTGGAATTCTTCAATTCTTTGACGTTTGATCTTTAATTTCTTTGAATTCACCACCATTGTTGATTTGATTTCTGGTATCTTCAACTTTTTAAATTTCTTGAGAATTTTGATCTTTTGATCTTCACTTTATTTGCTCCAAAATTCTTCACACTTTTTTTTTTCCGTAATTCTTTCTCTCTCTCTCTTTTTTTTTCACTCAAAACCTACGTGCTTAAGCAGAGGCGCTCAACCTCAACCTTTATTGGTTAATGATAATAATTTTCCTGGATACATTTCAGGTTTAGGCTGCTAAACATATTGCATCCCTCAAACCAAGCGGGGTTATGTTTTTGTTCCATGATTTCACTAAAATAAGGGAGGCCACAAATGCACTATAACGTATATTGGCTCAACTAAACATTTGAACTTTCATCGGATCATCCCGCATAATACTAGCAATTATAGCTCAAATTATTACTACTAGATTCAATTAATCAAAATTTAAATTTTCAAAATTTTCTAGCAATTTACTTTTTCTACCCCTACCCCACACTTATTTCATACAATGCCCTCATTGTATGTATAAAAACAAATCAAAATTAAAGAAAAGGGAGAAAAAGGAACAGACTCCCCTGGGATAGTGGCGTGAGCATCTCCAAAAGCGTGGACATTGTACAATTGGACTTCCAAAAATAGAAACTCGGTGTAGAACTGGTTGAATACGTAAATAAACCACGAACAGGACTTGAAACTTCAATTCGTCAAAGTGGGTATTTGTAAGGAAAAATGTGGCAATGATAAACTAGATCACGTCGTGACATATATCTGGACACGTCGTGATATGGCTTGAGACCGCGAACACCAAAAAGCTAAACTACTACAAACTGCAAGAGCGCCACGACGTGGCACAAGGAGTCCACGTCGTGGAAACTGAACCTCAGCAGAAAATGACTTGTTTGCTTTATTTACTCTAGCAGCTTTGACCAATGGCTAACTGGTTTCCGACGCTTCTATGCAAATATATTTCCCAACTATAACCTCTCTCCTAATAGACCCCACACTTATCTTGAATTGTGGTTTCCGACTCACGACTCTAAGCTTCCTTGACTAGACAAACACGACTCGAAAGTTAACCTTTTATGCTCCTTAGAATTGCAACGCTAATCTGAAAAATTAGATCAACCCAAAAGAAACAAAAAGTAACATAATAGTCTCAATAAAGTTTTACATCACACACCAAAATTAACATAAAAAAAAACTACTCAAAAACAAAACAAAAAATAAAATCAATCATCATCTTGATCTTGTGCTCCACTTGGCCCTGCTCCATCATCTTGCGGACGCCATAGCTCCTCCCATGTCGGAAAATAGGGATACTGTGGTGGCATAGAAGGTGGTCGGGTCACACCCAAATGTGAATAAATACCCTCAGTAAGCTGGGTATGGTAAATAGCATGACCTCTTAGATTATCCAAATACGTTCCCACCCGACTCTGAAAAGGTTCGGTGGGCACTCCCTGCACATACTGCGAAGCAGCACGCTCTCGTTCAACCTCTCCTCTAGCCCGCACATTCCGACGCCTCGGCCTGGCTGGTGGTTGCTGTCCCGGCTGCACCTCTTCCTGCTCGTCATCTATCGGTGGTATAACAAAACGACCCCCGATATTCACCATCGCTCGCATCACACCCAAGACTTGAATGGTCAAGTCTGTGTCCGGAAATCGAGTAAGATTCCTCACAAAGTCATGGGTCAAAATATGATATGACCTAGCCAGGCGAGTAACCAAATGCCCCCCAGTAATCGGGCTCCCAGACCTAGAATTGGCCGCTTTCTTCCCCATAAACCTCGCCAACATATAAGGCAAATCACAGCAAACCCCCGGGGTAATAAGTGTCCATAAATAAAATAGATTCTGGATGGGGACCTTATCACCATGATGCTTGTGATTGATTGAAAACGTGATAAGGCGGTGCAAAAATCGGAAAACAGGATTCCGAATTTGTGACTCACTCGAGTCACGAGTGTTGTACTCATGGTTAGAAATGCCCCGCCAAAACTGCACATCCAAAGTACCCGGAGCAAAATCCCGCACACATCCAAGCAAGAAAGGGATAAAAAAACGGAGATTGCGTCTCCACTTCCGTATAGAGCCCCATACGCCAAGCAAACTCCCGAAGACTACACTCACGATATACACCACCCAAACGAAACACAAGTGCCCTATTGTAGGTGACATCAAGGGTGCGCTCTTCGAAACATACGGTAGAGAAAAATTCTACCGACAATTCCCGGTACACGGGTTCTTGAATGGCGAATAAATTCCTCCACCCGTGACAAGTGAACGAAAATTGATCTCCAACATAAGTCTTCGACCAATAACGTTCCAACTCTACTACCATTCCCACTCTACCAAGCCATCCCCAATCAATAATTGGGGCTATTGCAAACTCCCTATTGTATAACCATCCAAGCCGATTCTCGTAGGTTGTTAGCAACGGTCAGGGAATGTTTTGAGGAAACTGGTATAGAGGATGTATGCTTGCTACATCTATCGGGTCCTCTTCCTGCTGAACAGCTCGTCGTGGTCCCATTTCTGCAAACGAAAGCAAACCAAAGCAGCAAACAAATAACACATTAAAACATATAAAATTGGTCTGCCAGAAGTCACGACGTGGCCAGGCTGCGCCACATCGTGGGCCGCATCGAACCCAGAATCTGAATTGGTCCTGTTTACATGCGATTTTCACAAAAATAGTGCTTGGGGTTTGTTCCTATGGACGTTTAAATAACATGCAATCTAAAATCAGCCACTAGATTCAACCAATTTCGTGAATCATTCAAACCCTAATCACGAAATCTTGAAATTGGAAGAAATAATTACAAAATAATGAATAAAACACATACCGAATGGATTAATTAGCAAGATCTTGCAAGGAAATTGGAAGTATAATAAGAAATTGGCTATGGGGTTGTGATGTTCCCGTGAGTGCGGCAGTCTCCAAGTGGGGGATAAGGTTTCTCGGTCAAAGGATTTTAAGCAATTGGTCCCCCCCCCCCCTGATTTTTAACGGCCACGACGTGGCGGGCTATGCCCACGTCGTGGACCTTATATTTTTCTTAAGATCGCGCATTATATTTTAACCCACGACGTGGCTGGGCTATTCCCACGTCGTGGAAACTGTCAGATGCCAAATTTTAATAATATTCATCATATTAACTAATTTCTTTGCATATCATTCATTATTTAAAGTTCCCTACAGCTAATTCTCTACTTATTACCGGTTTTTAGATGATGAATTGATGTCTTTCCTAATTAAAAATAAAGAAAAGAAAAGAAAATTTTAAAAAGAAATTGCAAACCAAACTCGGGTTGCCTCCCGAGAAGCGCTTCTTTTTCTTGGAGTCTTGAGCTGGACTCCGTGCCTTCTACGTTGACTCTTCGGAAGAGTCTACCACCACGATCTTTTGTTCCTTGAACCGCCGTTTATAAGCTTGAACTCTTCTTTTATACGCCTTCTTTGAATTTTCCTTTTTTGCTTTTCCATCTTCTTCATGCTTGCGTTTTGTGCCCTTTGTTTGTTCCTTGCACTCCATAGCATTCTCCTCTTCTTTCACCACCGGCCTTGTTACTTCTGAAGTGACTTCCTCTTCATCACTTGTCATTTCCTCGTCCTCTTTGCTCACCCAAGAAGGCGGGTTCTTGTAAGCTATGACTTCAATCAAATACGGAACAGATGCCCTTGGTTTTGTCCTCTTGTCTTGATGAACTGCTTTTATCTCTTCTTCCATAAGCTTTTCCAACTCTTCTAGTTCATTATCCTCATTAATCGTGAACACCTCTTCTTTATCTTCTTGAAAGTCATCTCTTATTCCGAAGACTTCTTGTTCATCCCCAACCCTCAAAGTGAGCTTGGACTCACGGATATCAACAAGGGCACCAGCAATGTTAAGCAATGGCCGACCAAGGATTATTGGAACATCCGGATCTTCTTTCATGTCCAAGACTACAAATTCTATTGGAAAAACAAATTTTCCAATTTTCACTAAAATATCCTCCACTATGCCTCGGGGTTGTGTCACCGAACGGTTCGCCATGTGAATCTTCATTTTTGTAGCCTTCATCTTCTGAATCTCCAATTTTTTATAAAATGAAAAAGGCATTAGATTAATGCTAGCCCCGGAATCGGCTAAAGCATTAACCTTCATTTTATTCCCAAACTCGCATGGAAGAGTGAGGCGTCCAGGATCCCCCATCTTTTCTGGTGTTTCTCCCAACACAGCTTTTGAAGTTTGTTCACTTAGAATTACTGTAGATTGCTTCTTTAATTGCCTTCGCATATCTATCAAGTCTTGCAGTAATTTCTGGTTCTCAGGAGCTTTGGATAAGGACTCAACAAAGGGAGTATTAATTGGAATCCCTTTTACATGCTTCACAAACTCTAAATGCTCCTTCTCCAGTTGACTAAGTGTTGTGCGGGTGGGAAATGGCATAGGTGGATGATAATCTGGAATAGCATCAAAAGGTTTTTGCTCAGACTTGCGCCACGTCGTGGTCAGAGGCGTGCCACGTCGTGGCGAGCCTGGTTCAGCATTTTCTCCATTTTCGATCCTTGATTTCTTGGGCTGCTGCGGTTCTTCTTCCAACGCCTCCAGGAACTCAGATATTGTATCTTCTTCAGTATCGATGGCCATTACGTGAGATTGGGCTTTTACTTCGGGATTCTTCGGGGACAATTTTTCATGAACTAAAGTGGCTAGTTGACCAAATTGTACTTCAAGGTTATGGATGGAGGCTTGCTGGTTCTTTATCAATGTTTGTTGTTCCATGATAGTGGAATCCGTGGCATCATGTCTCTTTTCCGAAGCCTCCATAAACTTCATCAAAATGGTCTCTAGGTCGGGTTTCTTCTCGATTGGTGGCTGCTCCTTTTGGTAAAAGCCTCGACCTGTCTGCCTATACTTCTCTTCTTTTTCTTTTTATACTCTTCATATGGCAGCCACTCCTTCTTCGGTTTCCTCCAGTCGTCATCAAACTTATCCCCACTAGAGTAGCACACTTGAGCTCTTCTGTTCCCAAACTCATCCATATTGCAGTCCTTGGTCAAGTGTGGACCGCTGCATCGCTCGCACCTCACTCTTATGGCATGTATCGACTGGTCCATTTGTGTTATCCGGCGATCCATGTTATTTAGCATGGCCATGACAGCTACAATTTCTTCCGTTTGGGCCCCTCCACCGCCTTTGCTTCCGTCTTGCCTCGGGTTATGGTATTCGCGGGAGTGTTTCGCGAATTCTTCAATTAGCTCCTTGACCTCCCTTGGATTTTTCTTTGTCAACGGTCCTTGAGAATCAAGGAGTTGTCTTGTCATCACATTGACCCCATCATAAAAGATTGACATCTCTTGCTGCACATTTAGGTCATGTTGAGGGCAATTTCTGAGTAAGCCCTTGTACCGCTCCCATGCTTCATATAGTGACTCCCCCGGTTGTTGCTCAAAGTTGGCTATCGCCTTCTTGAGTTTGGCTATCTTGGATGGCGGGCAGAACTGGTCCAGGAATTGCTTACGCATTTGAGCCCAAGTGGTGATTGTACCCGGTGGGAGTGCTTTTAACCACTCTTTAGCAGCTCCTTTGAAAGTGATGGGAAGCATCCTAAGCAAGACTGTATTTCTGGTGACATTTGGGACATTAAAGTAATCCGCAATGTCGTTGACTTCGTCTAGATGCTTAAAAGCATCCTCATGATCCTTCCCGAAAAATGGGATGTCCTTCAGTGCTGTCAATATGTGTCCCTTCAGCTCGAATGTGGCAGTGGCAGGAATTGCGGGTTGGACTAAACCAGGACCCATATCTTCTCGGATCCGCTTCTTGTATGCTCCCATGGACATTTCTTCAATTGCTGCCATCTCGTTCTTTGGCTCGTTCTCGGGTTTACTTGTGTGTTCTTCAAATTCTGGCTCGGTATCGTATTCGGACTCGGTTTGCACGGGTGTATGATCCAAATGCTCAAGATTGCTCTTGTGCTTCGCTGATGAACTTGACTCTCCTGTCTTCCTTCCTGATTTCCTAGAGAAGGCTGACTTTAATTCTTGCAAGGGCGTCTTTTTCTTGTGAAGTGCAGACTCGGGGTCTTCCAGTGGTGGCACCAAGTGTGTGTTTGAGCTTCTGGTCATGAACTCCTGCAACTTGCTATACTAAAACGTAAAACTGAACTAAAATAAGAAAAACTAACTACAAACTAAAATTTTTAAAAAACTTGTCTGTCCACGTCGTGGCAAGTATCTGACCACGTCGTGGACTCTGTGATTAACAATTTTTTTTTATTATTATTTTTATTTATTTATTTTGCTGAAAAATTAACTTTTTGTGGCTTTGACTCCACAAGAAGGATCGATTAATTTAATGCAAATAAATAACCTAACAACTAAGTCGTTCCCCGGCAACGACGCCAAAAACTTGATGTGCACAAAAGTACCCACTAATTTTAATATTTATAACCTAACAAACTTAACTATCTATGCACTTATAGGCAGTGTACCTAGTCAGATTACAGTATAGCTTGGGTAAGTCGGGTGTCGATCACAGGGAACGGTGTTCTAATTAATTTACTTACTATTAAATTAACCTAATTTATTTAACAAATTTAATAAGGGGTTTTATCTGGTTTTACAAGATCAGATGAACTTAAATCAAATTCAATAAATAAAAACACACTCTTGTTTAGTTTGAATCCACTTCTCCCTTATAGCTAGCTAACAATTACGGATTACTAAGTTGGTTTTTAATTATATTAGTAATTTAGTTCTATCTTACCAATACTTAACTAATTCATGTCAAACCATGTATGTTCACACATAATTAAACACATAACTAATTATAAATGTAAATATACTATGTAAGATTTGTTGTGTAAACGCAATTATGATCACAATTCACGTTCTCTAGCACGACTAAACTTTATTTATTCTAATTATTAACTAAGATTGGTCAATCCTAGCTCTAACAATTCAATGTTCACTAAATTATTAGGTAAACAAGTTCATGCAGTTTAATGGTCACTAAGCTACACAGAACATGCAATTAAGCAATTAGATAACAAATTTTAACATGCTAGGTCATACAAATCAAACACAAGCAAATTTTTACCAACTAAGCTCAATCCATAATCATATAACTATTCATAAGTTTAAAGCTTCATCTAGCTAAACAAGAGTAGCTAGATTCGGCTGCTCATCATAGTAATTAAACTAACACAGTTAAAACTAATAAAAGACATGTTCTAAAAATAAACCTTTACTTCTTTTGGTGTTGAAAACCCTCTTCCAGAACCTTTCTTTCGTTCTTATTCGTCTCTTGGAACTCTTTTTCTTCTGCCAAAAGTCTCTCTTTTCGTAATAATCAGGAGAACTTATATAATCCTTGAAAACTCGCGCCACGTCGTGGCCAGGTTGCGCCACGTCGTGGGCTTCAAGCAATCCGTATCCTTCAAGGAAATCCTCCGCGTCGCGATGTTTATCTTCTGGAACACCCATGCCATGTCGTGGGCTTCACCGCCACGTCGTGAATTTAGCTCTTATCGTGAATTTATTATTTTCTTGTCTTCTAAGCCTCCCATGTTCCCCATTTTGTCACCTTTGGTCCCTTTCTTCGAAAATCCTTTGTATTGACTAAAAATAACAATTTAAACTCATAAGTATCATTATTCTAAACATATTATCAATTTATTAATAAAAAATGTACTTAAATACTGCCTAAAAATAAGTATAAATATGGCAATATCATTCAACAATCAACATGGACGTACTTACAATGCAAGATGGAACTAATCACTTTAGTAAGTATTATGTTTGTTTTGATGGTGTAAAGAAGGGGTGGTTAGAAGGGTGCAGGAAGGTGATTGGAATTGATGGTTACTTCTTGAAAGGGTATGTTACTGGTGAGTTGCTATGTGCTGTGGGGAAAGATGCTAGGGACCAAATATACCCAATTGCCTGGGCAGTGGTATGTGTTGAAAACAAGGAAAACTAGAAATGGTTTCTGTAACACCCCAAAATCGGAACGGTGGAAACGTTCGAGGGTGGAGGACATCATGTTTAGTATCACAAGACATGTATCATATTAAGCAAGTAAAGAACAACCATATCATTATAAAGAAAGTGTTTACAAAGTATATGTTCACACAACATAGAGTACATAAGCAAATAACAGAACAAGACTTGAAGCTATACTGCTCCATCTTCTGAATTCCCAGCGTGAGTACCTGTCTACTAGTTTCCTGAGAATACAAATTACTTGAAAGAGTTTATAAGCAATTAAGCTGGTGAGTTCATAAGATTTTAGTGATGTAAGTATGTTGTGGAAAGTTGTTGTAAAAGGCAGTTGAAAGATGTAGTGAGTTGTAAGTTTTGTTTAGAAAAGTTTGCCTGTTCCTCTAGAAAGTCCTATATTTCCAACTTTAATCAATAGATAAGTAAAAATTACTCTACAATCCTTTCTATGAGTACTAAATGGATACAAGTTATATAAGACTCAGAGTAAACAAACAATTGATTGTGCGTATCTGCCCTAAGGCAGAAAACACACCTCCTATTGTTTGTTTGATCATTATTGTATATAACCCTGATGTATTCACTTGTTACTCATGGAGTTAATTGTAATAGTTCCTTTATATTTGATGGCAAAAATTCTTTAAGAAAACCCTTATTTCTTATTACAAAATGGTGACCACTGTGATTACTTCTATAATTACTTAGTTTACACTGGCTATATATAATCTAATCTCGAGTAGATAGTTAACTGAGTGAATCTGCCCTAAGCCCACAACCAAACAAGGAACAGGAAGTAAGGCAAAAAGCACACATCCAACTACCTATTGGGTATTAATGATATATAACCATGATGTATAAGCTAATGTATTATAGATTTAATCACCTAAGGTCCTTTAAATTTATACTGGTTTAATAAAATGGATTAAACCCTTTACTGGGAAGTTTCTAGTTTTGAATACCAAATTTCTGATTTGAAAAGTATGATTTGAACTAGAAAAGCTGTGCATTGAATCTATGTCCTATGACCTGACCCACATCTGGTACCCCTTATGATGACTTAATGTATACGAAACATATATATAACTAAGATCGAATAGATAATAGGCTAGGTGAATCTGCTCTAAGCCCACAACCAAACAAGGAACAGGAAGTAAGGCAGAAAGCACACATCCAATTACATGTGGGATCCTATTATTATATATATCCCTTGATGTATGCATTAAAGAATCATAAGGTTAGCATTATGGTACCCTTCTACTGAATGTACTAGACCCGACTGTTCTGTTTATCGTTTGTAAAATGTAATTTTTACCTAGTTTGTAACTATCTTGACTCGAAAATAGTTTGTATTAACTTCCAAGTGGTACTGTCACTTTACGAAAGTAATGAGGAATGTAAGTATTGTAGTATTGTATATAGTAACTACTGTTGTACTAAATGCCTTAAATTGATTATTAAGGTATAATGTGATGGCTAGATCCCATACTAAACGCTCTTCCTGTCGAAAGATTCTAGGACCCACACGTAACCTCTGCAATCAATTGCAAGCCGTGAACATCCACATTAAAACTATGTGATCATGTATGCCCAATATAACTATCACCTTTTGTTTAGAACAATGCGTTAGTGATTCATTGGTATAATTAGATCCTGTAATAGTGCCATGCTATAGCATCTTAGTATGTTCATTTTGTTGTAGTATCATAGTATGTCCTGTTTCTCGTATAGTATGTTCTGTTGTATAGTATGTTCTGTTGTATAGTGTGTAGTATGTATGAATAGTATGTACTAGTGTATAGTATTTCTCTCTGTTATCGTGTATTGTATCTAGTATGCACTGAACCCCTAAACTATACCCATTATAGTTTACTAGTATTCATTCTACTTGAACTGTTATTGAAAAGACTCATTTTACTACTAAGTTATGCTTGTGCTATAAAAACGGAGTTTTGTTAAACTATAAAGCAACATAACTATAAAATAGCTTTTGAAATGTTTTGACCACTTATAGAAGACATAAGCAACATTTTGAAAGATGTTTATAACAAATAATTACACAATTATCATTGTGTTCAACTTGTATTCCCCCCCCCTCTAAAAGCATTTAAAACAGTTAAAAGATTCATTACGGAGTATGAACTCACCTGATGTGGGTGATTCAAACGGGTATGCGTGTATAGATGAGAAGTTCCACGAATGAAGTCCCGATGCACAATAGGTCCTAAATGACATATAATGACACATATTGGCATGAATATAGTGTTTATAAACAACTATGTGAAAGGAAACACCTTCCTGGACTAGGAAACACTTTGACCAAGTATTGGGATCACATGTGATTCAACAAGGAATGTGAAATGGCACTAGAATGAGTTTACTACCATGGGTTTACGACCCAAGGGAGTTTACGGCCGTAAACTCATGGTCACTCATGTATAAGTGCAAGTTTGAAGGCTTGGGAAGTTTTAGGGACTTTTGCTGTACACTAGGATGGGAAAGACCACCTTCATTGAGGCTTTTGATGAGTTTACGGCCCAAAGGAGTTTACAGCCATAAACTCATGACCATTTATGGATTTGAGTGAAGTTTAAGGTCTTACAATCATCAAGGAAGGATTCTGGGTCACTAGCTTTGCATCTTATAGGGTTTAGGTTTAAAACATGCCCTAATATTGAGTTTACGTCCAAGAAAGATCTTGGGCCATAAACTCATGATGTTCTTGGGAAAATGTGTGTTTCAAGTCTCCAAGCATGAGTCGTAACTGGATATGAAGTATAGGGAAGAGTACTTGCGACCTAGAAGCTTGAAATGGTCAGTTTTGGCCAAGAACACTAGTGTGTGTTCTTGGTGGAACTTGAAGATATAAGAAAAGAGTTATTTCCATGGATGAAATCATGTAAGGATACTAGATTAAGAGGTGTATCAACAAATCTAGGAAGAATACTTACATCTTTTGAAGAACTAGGAAGAAAGTCTTGATGATACTTGAGAGGATTTGAAGAAATCGGCCAAGGAATGAGAGAAATGACTAGAAATGACCAAATGACTTATATATGCTCTTGAGTTTACGGCCACATGAGTTTACGGCCGTAAACTCATGGTCTTGTCGTCGTGAACTCATTTAGATGGGGTTAGGGTTCGATTTGCTACATTGTGGTTCTAGCACTTTCTACTACTTATTCCTTAAGTATATTAGGCTCAAAACTCCTTAGAATGACCTTTAACCTGGCTAGAACTTAGTACTAATGAGTTTTACACTCAGTTGAGTTGATTGACTGGGCTTCAAAAGTAAAAAAAAATTCGGGTTGTCACAGTTTCCGTCATTGTTAAGTGATGATCTCAATCTTGGTATGGGACAAGGTTTCACTCTTATGTCAGACCAACACAAGGTAAGAAAAACATTTTATTACTTCTCTTTTGCAAAGTATATTAACCCAATGCATTTATAACTACTTGTATGTTGGTATAGGGTCTTATAGAAGCTGTCAAATAATTGTTACCCCAAGCTGAGAATAGGCAATGTGCTAGGCACATTGTGGCCAACTTTAGTAAAAAGTTTCTAGGGTAACAATTTGTTAATTTGTTTTGGGCTGCATGCAATACAACAACAGAACAATATTTCAAGGAAATAGTGAAGGATATTGAGCTTATGAGTCGAGAGGCAAGTAACTACTTGATGGAGAAGGACCCTAGAACATGGTCAAGAGCTTACTATCAAGTTAGTAGATGTTGTTCTAGTATGGAGAATGGAGGATGTGAAAGTTCAATGCGGTCATAGTTGAAACCGGGAAGAAACCTATCATCCCAATGCTTGAAGAATTGAGAATGTACATGATGCACAAATTGTTCACAACAAAACTTAATGGATGGTCAAGTGATGTTTCACCTGAGATAAGGCTGAGGTTGAACGAGTTAAAGGTTAATCAAAGGTTTTAGGAGGTATTGCCAAGTGGACTCAACCAGTTTGAGACTAGGTCAGGAAGTGAGTTATATGAAGCTGATTTAGATAAGAGGACATGTTCATGCAGGATGTGGCAACTTAATGGTTATGGGTGTGTTTATTATGTGGCTGCCATTAGCTACCTTAATAGAGATGTGGAGAAATACATGGATCCTTATTTTTGTAGAGCAATGTATATGAAGACCTACCACTACAAAATTTGTCCAATGAATGGAAGCAAGATGTGGCATGAAACAAATTACATTCCACCTTTACCCCCCGAAGTATAGAAGGATGTTTGGTAGGCCAAAAACAAAAAGAGTTAGAGATATGAGTGAAAAGGGTAGAGACCATATAGTTTCTAAGAAGGGTAAGAAGATATCACATGGTTTGTGCAAAGTGGAAAGACATAATAAGAAGACATGTCCAACTATTGATAGGCCAAGACCAAGGAAGTTACCAACTAGGCTAACAAGACTAAGACTACAAAGGTAATTACCACTTCCCATTTCTTTTTTATTCATTATTAAGTATGTATTATTTAACTGTATATTATGTGATTATAACTTGCTAAAAAAGTGGAGAAAATGACTGTAGAAGTGGCAAGTGGAAGTGGCACATGAATGAAATGTGGGGATACACATGGTAGTATGGTTAATAGGACTAAGAAAACAAAGGTAAATATAACTTCTTATTTATTATTATTTTTTATTTGTTATAAATATGTGTCATTTAAGTGTTTATCATTTGTGTATGGGTGAAAATGTGAAGAAAAGGACTGCAGAAATGGCAAGTGAAAGTAGGGCAGGAATAGAAGGTGGGGATACACAAGGTACTAGGGAAAGTGGGACTACACAAGTGACAAGGGAGAGGGGTAATGTTGTACTTCCCCAGTTAAGAGGAGGAAAAAGAGTGAAAGGATCATCAAGAAAAAATTGGCAACCCAAGTTATAGGAAAGAATGGAGATGGGAACACTTCAGAAAAACCTATCAGCTTAATGTAGTTTTTGCATGGGAACTGCATGGGATGTGTCCTTTATTATGTAGGCTTTTTTATGTAATGCTTTGTACTGGAATTTGTAGTGAAAACATGTTAGGATGTTTGCTTTTAAAGATTCTATGTTGGAATTGTTATGTAACGGGTTGCACTCACTTTGGTTATTAATATATTCTCTTGTGGGATCCAATGTCCTTTGTGTCCTTTTTATGCATTAGATGGTCCCTTGTTTCTTGTCCCTCCTGGAAATGTTATGTAGACCATGCTACTTAAAAAATTGTTTGTGGACCATATAATAACTCATCCATGATATTATATAATTAGTGGACCATATAACTTGCATTCTTTGGGGACCATAACAATTGATGCAATATACTATCAAGGAACTCATAAAGCAATGTTAAAATAGAACAAAAATCCAAGCTTTCTATTATATAATTACTCCATACAAAAGGTGTTACATGACCATACGTAATGGGGATAAAGTACCAATGTCTATACTAAATTGTCAAAGGGATCATCATTCTATATACCACCATTACACCATTAAACAACCCTATACACCCTGCATCACTTAGCACAACTTTAACTTGATTTCCAAATACCTAATCACCCAAAAGAGCATCCCTATATGCACCATGACCCAAAAACCACTTATACACCATGACCCAACATCCTACATCACCTAGACCAACTTAAAGCACATAAACACAAACAACAAGCAGACTAGAGCAATCAAAACAACCTTTTTCAACATCTTTTTCATACTTTGAATCTCAATGAATAGTTCTTGGATCCTAGCTTCAGCAAGTTCCTTCTCAACGTTCCTAAGAAGCTTGTGCTTTTCCACCTTCTTATGCAGCTCAATAAATTGACCATTCCTAACCAAAAGGTCGTTGATCCTAAGTTTAATGTTCCATAATGTATCATTGTAGTGTTTTGGTAATGCTAGGTCAAGCCATTGGAAGAAGTTGCAATTGTCGTTGGATATCTACAAAAGAAACCCACACACCAGAAAAAGGGGTTTACTGTTCATAATTTAAGGTTTTCTTGTTGTAAAGGGGGGGGGGGGGGTTGTCGATCAGAATGGGGGGTTTGCAGTAGAAAAATCAAAACTTTAGGGTTAAAAGTTATCGACTGTAAACGAAGGATAACTTACCATTGAATTTGCGTAATTGTAGAAGCGACAATTTGGGTTGTTAGGCTTCCAGGCTTCTCTGAGCTTCGAGACAAGCTGATCGCGGCACAAGAAGGGATGATTCACTTCAACACGGTAAATGTCGACAGTGTTATAGGATTCGGAGGAGGATGACATTGTCGAAAGGGTTGGTGTTTGTCGGATGGTATGGAAATAGTGATAGTGGATTATTTAACCCTTACAAAGCTTATGTAGTACGCTGACTGAAACCCAACTGGATTCCATAGACCACATCACATATGACTTTCGTTGACTAACTGGGTAACCGGTAATAAAATGAAGAAAACCTAATTTTAGCAGGTAATTTGTCACTTTAGTGGGGTCAAAGGTATGAAAATTAGTTGAAGTACCTTTTAAAACCAAATGGAAAACATTATTGTGCTTCCATGTCAATAACCCATGCTTAACTACTTCAATAGGTTTTATGCACAAAAGTCCATTATTTTGGGAAAATTTTGATAGGCTTAATTTTTTTTTTGAATTGAAAAATCTCGATTATTTGATTTTATATCATAATCTGTAATTAAATAATCAAGATTTTTCTGTTAAATTGTTTTTAAGACTATTATTTTTTTCTCACAACAATGAACTTTTATGCATAAAATTCATACTTTAACATAAATTTGAAGGGAAATATCTCTAAAGGAAATTTTTTTGCTTGACCTTCACATATGAACATTTGAAAGACAAGATCCTTTTGCATAAGGAGTTTGCATATAATAGATGCTCAAACATTCTTAGATTTGAAGACAAGATCCTTTTGCATAAGAAGTTTGCATATAATAAATGCTCAAACATTCTTAGGTTACATGGAGTGGTAACATGCGGTAGCATGTTCTACATCATTAACACGTCATATTTTTGTGGACACCTAAGTATAGTTTGATGATATGGAATGATGATGTGTTTAAAAGGTAAAAACTTTTTTTTTATTAAATCAAATAAATGTTTATTTAAATATTTAATTAATATAAACTTTAACAAGATACAAGTTGTTAAGTTGAAGTTACAAATATTTAAAGCTGAAACAATGAAATGGTCAGATGGTTGCCGCCCGTGTTCATTTCCATCTTCTCTTTCATCTCCCCAAACACTTGACGAGACAATATTGGCGCATGAGCTTACCGGCTGGGTAAGAAGTGATAGCGAGGAAGCCACATAAGCATAGCGAGGGAGACGACGAGGCCACTCCCACCCGTCTTATATATACATAGCACATTCATTGAACAACATATTGACAGATAGTTAAATTGATTTTTCTAAACTGTAATTATTAAAAGTTAAAAATCATCCAAATTTTAATACAAAGTGTTCCGATTAAGCTTCTTAATTGATAAAAACTTTTTATGCATATTAGTAATGATGATTTTCGTAAAAATCCAATTCAATTTTTTTTTACATATCATAAGTGATTGGACGTTTTAAAAAAAACAATATTATTATATGGTATTGAGGTTATGTTTGGCACGCCACATCTAATTTATTATTTCAGAAGTTTTTTTATGATATTCCAAATATATCATTTTAATTTTTTTTAGAGAAAACTCATTACCATAAATTACATTTTATATCTTCTCATAATTTGTCAGTTAGTTTTTACCAAACGTTTTTTTTATTAGTCAACTTAGGCTTGTTTGATGTACTAGCTAAAAACATAGCTGCTAGCTGATAAAAAATATTTTTTAGTAAAAACTACCTGATAAGCTAGCTGAAATATATAAAAAGATAAAAAAGAGCATTTAGAAAAATATGTTGTTTATAATTAATTAAGGGTATATTTGAAATAAAAAAAAACTTTTGAAAAACTAGTCTAAGTAGCTTTTTAAATAGCTAGGTTTTAATTTATTTTTTAGTTTACCAAACATGACAACTTAAAAAAACTCGAAAAATAAGCTAGATGTGGCTCAACAAACATAACATTATAAGTTCGCAAATAGTGTTTTAGACTTTCAGCTAGTACGTCAAACATAAGATAATTTTACTTTATATATTCATATAATAAATATTTAGTTGTTAGATAAATATTAAAAAAAAATTAAATCTGTTGGCATGGTTGTTTCAAATAAAGACATCATAAATGTTAAACTATATATATATATATATATATATATATATATATATATATATATATATATATATATAGTTAGAAAATTGGGGTATAAAAAGGCTTGGAATTTTGAGAATTGTGTTAAACACTTTCAGATTAAAGCATTTGGGTGGTACTCCCAATATTCTTTAATCGGATAAGACCCAAAGAGACAAGTACTTAGAATGTTTTGATGATTGTTTCGTATGTCCCATAAATGAGACCAAAACCGACTTTATGATCTTTGTCTGAAAACAGTCATATGCCAGTTTCAAACTGTCATAAAATTATAAAAACTGACATAAAAACGGAAGTTTGGATAAGGGTCAAACAATGGTCAATTCTTTGAAAACTATAAAAACTGACATAAAAACGGAAGTTTGGATAAGGCTGCCGCCCCTTGGACCCCGCTCCCAGGGGCACTGCCCCCGGATCCCCGTTCGTTTAGGGGCTTAGCCCCTAAATGACAGTGTGCTTTGAAACTTGATTAAAATTAAACAAGTGTGTACTCCACACCTTCCTTACTTGTTTAATATTTATCAAGATCACTTTTTGTCAACAAAATAATCCCATTACACTTAAATAATATTGATGATAACAAATTACCAACATATATATATATATATATATATATATATATATATATATATATATATATATATATATATATATATATATATATATATATATTCATAAAAGGTAATTACAAAAAGTGTGGATATAATTTATGTATTTTAAAAGGTATTTAAGTCAATTTGTTAAAATCTAAAACGGTTTTTTGTTAACCATTAGTTGAAGTAGTTTTTGAATTTGAAACTTTTTGCTTAATCTAAAAGATAAATGCTTCTCTTGCCGAACGAAATTTTTTTCCCAAGTTTTTTTAATTGAAAGTTAGAAATTAGAAGCTCCCAAAAGTTGTATGCGGAACACACCCGTAATAAATTGTACAATCATAGAAATTTGGATCGGATTATACGGTTCAAATATTTGACCTGGTTTCGATCAAACACGAATTATCATTTCGGATTTTGAATTAGTTTTGATTATTGAAATGAAAAAAACACATAAAACTTTTTTGTAATATTATATATATATATATATATATGTGTGTGTGTGTGTGTGTGTGTGTGTAAAATTAATTCTCAATGGCTTTAGGAATAGTAAAGTTTATATGTTTCAGATTTTTGCTATATATATATATTTTTTCCTGTTTGATAGTTTAGTCCCTAAAATAACATGTGTGTGTGTATATATATATATATATATATATATATATATATATATATTGTAACACTCCAAATCAGGTATTACCATTCGAACCCTTGAAATGACAAATGTAACATTATGATCCCTTAGTGCGCAGGGCGTACTCCATAAATACGCTTAGTGTACTAAGGATAAGTGATCGCGGAGGGTGGTATCGTACGCTGGGAATACCAAGAAGTACGCGAAGCGTACACAACAGAGGGCAAAACCCTAATCCTCATACTTGACACCTATTTAAACACGCTTAAGCCTCTTGGACTAAACCCTAATCATCCTCCATAGCCTCATTTCGCCCTTTTACCTCAGAGTTTCCTTGTGAGAGTGTTCTTGAGCCTAAAGAGTGCATTTGTGGCCATTTTGGGGTGTATTCAAGAAGAAGAAGTTAGTAAGCAAGCTTGGTATGGTATTGAGCTTCAAGATCCTGCTTCTAGACCACCTTGAGGAGCTTATGGAGGTATAAAGCCTTAATCTTTCTATCTTATTCATTAGATTGGGCTATGGCTTGTTACATTGTACCATTTCTGTTCATGGATCATCTCTTGGGAGTTTGCGCAACTCAAGAGCTTAGGAAGAATAGATATGAGGTCCCTTAGCTCTTTCATACCATAAAAATCCAATCTTGATGAGTGTTTTGACTCCATGAATGGGTTAAGACCCTTGGAAAGGTCTTAATGAAGTATAAGGGGTTGTGTGCATGACTGACTTGTACCCTGCGCGTAGCAGCATGTACGCAACACATGCTGACTAAGACATTAGTACGCTGAGCGTACTAGAGTGGTACGCTGGGCGTACGCACTCAAATGGGTTTTGGGCTTCGTATGGGCTTTTATGCCCTTTGGGCCTTAATTAGTCTTGGGTCTGGTCATGTTTTGGGTTGAAGGTCCAATTTATTTGTTTTGGGGCTATAGTTGTTTTGGTTGGGACTTATTGGGACATATGGCCCATTAATAGTTTTGGACATGGACTTTGGGCCCATTAGTAAGGGGAGACTTTTGGGCCATTGTAAAAGGAATTAGGCTTAGGTAATTGGGTTCTACATTTAAGATTGTGTTTAAACCCTAATTTAAGGTTAATGGTATTATTGTTCAGCGTGGGTGGTTTCGGACTGTTAGACGTGCAACTTTTGGATTCAGGAGACTAAGATGAGTCTCCTCACCATACCAATGAGTCAAAGGCACCAAGGCGGGCCCATTTTGTGATATATGGTATACTAGTTGATGTAGTAACATGTGATATACTAGTTGATGTAGTAATATTTGATATACTAGTTGGTTATATGCTATGTGATATGTTAGTTGCTTCTGTGATATTTGCAGGAAAGACCATGGGGGGTGCCCATGACACTTGGTTAGAAGACCATGTGGGGGTGCCCATGACATTCCAGGTTAAGACCATGGGGGTGCCCATGACACTTGGTTGTAAGACCATGTGGGGGTACCCATGACATTCCAAGTAAGACCATGGGGGGGGGGGGGTGCCCATGACACATAGGTGTAAGACCATGTGGGGCTACCCATTGATGGGCTTTGAGCAAAACATCAATCCTTTAGTGTACATCCAAACCCTAATGCTTTGGATCTAGTTTGTATAATGAACATGCAATAATCATCCAAAGTTCATAAACCCTAGATCTAGCATACAATAATCAAATCAATATATGAATTAGGGTTTAGATCTTACCATTGATTATTATTTGTTTATTGTCAATGGTCGGTTTAAAATTTTCGATCAGTGAAAGGCTATAAAGTTATAACTTATGAGATTGTCCTAAAAAATAATAAAAAAATAAGAACTCTAGACAATTTTGTTAATATCGTAATACCTTACTTGGAAATTAATGGGTTTCTTACTTATTATCCTTTTTTATCCTATAAAAATTAAAATGTATCGTAAATACAAAATTTATCTAATTTTTAGAAAAATCATAACTATTTTTTTAATAAAAAGAACAACTTTTAATTTTTTTTAGCAAGGCTCTTTAAAAACTGTTTTCCATAACGCCAAAATAAAATAATTGTTATAGAGAGACTTTTCACAAAAAAAAGTCTTGAAAGTAAGATGAAAATAAGAAAATACCGTTGAAGATCAATTTCGCCAATTAGGCTAAAGGGAGTGATAACACTCCTAACACCTTATCACTTCAGTTTTTTGAATGTCACCTCATTTTTCTTCATTTAACACATACTCTTAACATTTGGTAAGGAGTGGTAACACTCCTGACACGCTATTTTTTATTTTCTTTTTCTAATTTAATTTAATTAGTTTATTTTAATAAATAACTTTTTTTAATATTACACAAACATTTATTTTTTATTTTTATAACGACACACACTTCATATTAAATAAAAACGATTACAATAATTTAAAGCCCGATTTAATCTATGTTATTGTTAATTACAGAACTCAAACACATAAGCAAAATTCCAAAATAAAGAAAACAGAGGAAGGGTAATAAGGTAATATACCATTTACCATTACACTCACCATAGGTGGCATAACCAGCAGTGGCAAAACCATCAGTAACTACTATAACTAAAGAAAACTTGAGAAAACTCCATGGTTGTCCTTGTCCACCACCACCTGTGGTGGCTGCAGCTGTAGTTTCCGGTGGAGTTGATGATGATGTGGACTGATCATTGAGGATAGAAGAAGATGAGATGATGGACTCTTTGGTAGCATTTGTAGTGACACTAGAATACAAATGAATATTCTTGTTGCTATTCAAATTCAATACTATGGAGAAAATTCGTTTGGGTTGAGTAATTATTGACATGGCTCTTTATTTGGGATCCCGGTGAAAACAATAAATTATTGAGAATCTTATATCATGCAATTTGGTAAACTTCAAAGGGCATAAAAGGGATTATCTATGCTTGATCATCTTTTAGCTTTTAGGGCTCAAATATCAAATATGCAATGCATGATTTTAAACTAATATTGTTTAAGTGATTCCCTTTCTACAAATCTTGAAAGCCAATTTATGTCCTTAAGATGTTGTGTTATGACCTATGAGAGCTCTAAAAATTGTTATATCACTGATTTTAAACCTCACAAGAAAGCCTCTGGTCGCAGGGTTTTGATATAGTGAATATGAAAACATGAATTATTATAACAGAGCATCATAACAAGTAAATTAACAAATTGAAAGGGGTTTGAATTCATTTTTTGAATATATACATGACAACCAACAATTTACCACTAAGCTCACCAACTTCTTTTGTTTCTGAAGACTAAGGTCACACAAGAGAGGTGATGTGAAAATACACAAATGTTTTTCTTTCTATATAAAGACATAGTTTGAGTTTGCTAATCATCCTTAATAAATTAAGGTTTTTTGATGCGTCGCCAGTGGCGGATCCGGATCCCACCCGGGATACCCCTCAAAATCATCCGAGATATGCACATTTTTGCCGTTTTATTCTTCAAGCCCCCTTTACAATCGATTAATTTCTCATCTGTCTTCTTTCTGTTGTGATTCAAATTTCACCAGCTGTCTCTCTCGTTTTCCCTTCAATCGCGCACAAAAGAACACGAGGTTCAACCTATTTCCCTTTAATCGAGTTGCAGGTTTGATGAGCGAGATGGAGAAGGGTGCGTGGGTTTTATGGGATTCACATAGAAAACGAGGATTTATCTTCTTCTTTTTTTCCGATTTGCAGGTGTGATTACAGTGCAGCTAATCAGTGGTGGTTTTAGGGGCTTATGGTGGCTATTCTCACCAGACGAAGGGGAGGTTGGTTGATGGCCGCTTACCTGTATGATCGGAAACTCACGATGCTAACAGGTTCACAAATGAAACAGTAAAAACTCATAAATAAGGTACGCATCAGTTATACGAGTCGTATGTAATGTTGGTATATGATGCTCTTATTTTCTTTTCCCCATTCATACAAAATTACATAATTAAATACTAGTAAAACCATTGATATGCACACAAAGTGTTTGCATAAATGCTTCAGTGACATTCTGTCTTGTGATTTCTGTTTCTTGTAATTTTGATTTCTGTGATTTGGTATTGTACATTTGAATGCTCTGTACAAAATATGTTTATAAACTTGATATTAATAGATGATTTTGTATCTCTACACTTGACTTGATGTTGTCTTGCGATAACTATCAACTTGGTTTTATCTCAATAGTGTCATAGTCCATTTCCATTCTCTTAAAATTTAATTATATACACAACACTTAATACTTAAAGTAAGAGTCTAAGATACAAGGGTGTCATAAGATGATTTTTCACCAAAAATGTATATCTTCCTTTGTTTTTTTCTTTTATCTTCCGATTTTGGTCTTGTTTGGATAGGTTCTGAACCGGCGATTGAGTCTTTACCATATAAGTGATGCAATACTCAAAAAAGAACATTTATCAAGAGTTTAGAAAACAAACATTTTTTGGAAATACTATATCACAAAAAAGTAACGCAAGCTTTGTCAAAGAAAGTCTTTAATTTATCAGATGTTCTTTCTTTCTGAAGTTCAATTCCAATTCCTTGCATGGGCGAAAGAAAAAAAATATGGGCTACCCCTTTGGCTCCGCCCCTGTGTGTTGCCATTAACTTCGACAGTTAAAGCATGTCTCAAGCAAAGGCCAAGACGATGAAATATCTCAATTATATCTATAAGGTATGCAGGGGTACTTCACACAGTTATTGCTCAGGTAGTTCTTTCAAAGCCCTTCATTTAAAAAATGTACCATTCTAAATCCTGTGGCCAACAACGAGAGCTTTGGTTTCCTAAAAAACTCGAGGAGAATTTATTGTTGTAGTGCAAAATATCGGGGCACTATTAAGGAGCTTGATGCTCTCTGCAAGGATGGAAAGTTAAAGGAAGCGGTGGAGGTTTGAATTTAGTCGAGCAGAAAAACATATGTGTTGACATGCATAGGTTGTTATTGTTGATGAAAGAATGCGAAGATTCTCAGGTATTCAAAGAAGCCAAAGACGTTCATGAATACCTTAAACGATCAGTATTAAGATCTCATCGTGATGTTTATATTTACAACCAAATCTTGGAAATGTATTCCAAATGTGGTTCCATGGAAGAAACATATATGGTGTTTAATGAAATGCCTCAAAGAAATCTCACTTCTTGGGACACCATGATAACATGGCTTGCTAAAAACAGCCACGAGAAGATGCAATTGAAATATTGAGGAGGTTCAAAAGGTGGGATTAAAGCCTGATAATCAAATGTTTGTTGGTGTCCTCACTGCATGTAGTGTTGTAGGAGACATCAGAGAAGGGCTATTGCACTCAGAGAATGAAGCATTAGAATTCATTGAAAAGATGTCAATCGAGCAAAGTGTCGAAATTTAGGAAAATATCATGAATAAATGTAGGGTTTACGGTGATTTGGAGCTCGGAAACAAAAAAAAAATCATCAGAATTTAGCAATCAAGGAAAGGCTTACAACACTACATGCAGCGATCAAGGTTTACGGTGACAGCCTTCTCGTTTAGATGAACAATCAAGGAAAGGTTTGATACCACACAAAAAAAGAAAACAGAAAGAAAAAAAGAAATCGTTAGAGTTTAATCTTGTAGGTGTTAAAACCAAAACTCATAAGTATAAGGCCGGTGATACTTCTCACCCTAATCATGAGAAGTTCTACTGTCATCTTCAACGTTTAAAACAACACATGATAGGTGTCGGGTATGTGGCCGAGACTGAATCAGTAGTTCATGATGTGAACACTGAAGCTAAAAAAGAATCTCTTTTAATATATAGTGAAAGACTTTATCTAGTGGAAGTTCTTTTGACTAGTCCAGTGTGTGCACGAGTATTAATATATAAAAATATTCATGTTTGTGCTGATTGCCATAAAGCACTCAAAATTATTTCGAAAGTGGTTGGAAGAGAGATAATTGCACGTGATGCAAACAGGTTTTATTATGCAAAAAATGAAGTATGTTCTTGTGGAGATTATTGGTGATAATTCAGCTTTTATAGTTAATCTGTTTTGGTAATTCTATAAATACTTAGTGTTTTGTTCACTGTGTATCTATCGATTATCTCAACGTTTTCTGAATGGAGTCATATTTTTATCACTAATAATCATTTTACAATTGTTTGCTTCTTTTCCCATTGAGTGTTGTATGGATAAATGATGTCTATTTGTTCTATAAACAAAGAATGTTTTCTTTTTTGAAATAAAATGAACCATCTTAATGATTTTACCCTTATGTGTAGAAATGATGCCCATTAAAAATGTCTTCCTAAGAACAATGATTGGGATCGGGAAAAAGAAACCCCTTGCCTGTGGGTCTCACCTTGATAAAAGTGAACATGTAAAAAACAATTTCCCTATTAAGTGCATAAGCAAAAAAAAAAAAAAATAGCACCTTTGTCCAGTATGATATATATATATATGTATATATATATATATATATATATATATATATATATATATATATATATATATATATATATATATATTGGTGTTTTTTCTTATTCACCTGAGAAGCCTTTATAGTATTGCTTTTGGATATTAATCAAATGATTTAGATAGGAGTATTATAGGAAATCATCATAATAAAGAGCATCTTATTAATAAGACGGAAATTTTGGGCTTTTTATTATATTTAGTTTGTAGCAACAGATTATTATAAGAAGGTAGTTGGAAGGTGAGAAGATTATCTTTTTTGAAATCTGGTCCAGCACCTTGGGAGAGAACTAGACATTCGAAATTCCAGTAAACATTAGGGTTTCTTGTGTTGTTTTGAGTATTTTCAGTCAATACAGGAAATTATTGATTATTGCTTTTTGTTGTTGATTTCTACTTAAAAGTTAGGTTCATTGTACCTTTAAAAACGAAATATGGTAGTGGATATTGAAAGATGATTAATCCATCAAAGGAAACATGAGCAATAGCAACAAATTTTCATATATATATATATATATATATATATATATATATATATATATATATATATATATATATATATATATATTGCTTTTGAAGGTGCAATAAACCTGACTTTTAAGTAGAAATCAACAATAATCAACAACTTCTTATTTTGATTGAAAATACTCAAAAACAACACAAGAAACCTTAATGCTTACAGGAATTTCTAGAGTCTAGTTCTCTGCTAAGGTGCAGGACCAGATTTCAGAAAATATAATTATCTCTCCTTCCAACTACTATTTTATAATAATCTGTTGCAACATGCTAAATTTAATAAAAAAACCCAAAATTCCCCTCCCACTAATAAGATGCTCTTTATTATGATGATTCTCATAATATTCCTATCTAAATCATTTGACTTATATATATATATATATATATATATATATATATATATATATATATACCGGACAAATGTTCTATTTCTTTTTTGCTTGATGCACTTATTGGGGACATTACTTTTTACCTGTGGATTCATCCATAGGCAGGGGGTTTCTTTTTCTCGGTCCCAGCCTTTTATCCCCAACCAACCATTGTTCTTAGGGAGACATTTTTTTAGTGGGTGTCATTTCTACACATAAGGGTAAAATCATTAAGATGGTTTATTTCAAAAAAAAAACATTCTTTGTTTATAGAACAAATAGACATCATTTATCCATACAACACTCAATGGGAAAAGAAGCAAACAATTGTAAAATGATTATTAGTGATAAAAATATGACTCCATTCAGAAAACGTTGAGATAATCGATAGATACACAGTGAACAAAACACTAAGTATTTATAGAATTACCAAAACAGATTAACTATAAAAGCTGAATTATCACTAATAATCTCCACAAGAACATACTTCATTTTTTGCATAATGAAACCTGTTTGCATCACGTGCAATTATCTCTCTTCCAACCACTTTCGAAATAATTTTGAGTGCTTTATGGCAATCAGCACAAACATGAATATTTTTATATATTAATACTCGTGCACACACTGGACTAGTCAAAAGAACTTCCACTAGATAAAGTCTTTCACTATATATTAAAAGAGATTCTTTTTTAGCTTCAGTGTTCACATCATGAACTACTGATTCAGTCTCGGCCACATACCCGACACCTATCATGTGTTGTTTTAAACGTTGAAGATGACAGTAGAACTTCTCATGATTAGGGTGAGAAGTATCACCGGCCTTATACTTATGAGTTTTGGTTTTAACACCTACAAGATTAAACTCTAATGATTTCTTTTTTTTTTTCTTTCTGTTTTCTTTTTTTGTTTGGTATCAATCTTTCCTTGATTGTTCATCTAAACGAGAAGGCTGTAGAAGGTTAACCATCTCAAAACAATGGTATCCGAGCTCCAAATCACCGTAAACCCTACGTTGATTCATGATATTTTCCTAAATTTCGACACTTGGCTCGATTGACATCTTTTCAATGAATTCTAATGCTTCATTTAAGTACCCTGCACTCCCATGCATATCAACCACGCTTGCATAATTATCCATGGATGGAGCAAGATTGTAAATCTTGATCATAGACTCGAAGTGCAATAGCCCTTCTCTGATGTCTCCTACAACATTACATGCAGTGAGGACACCAAGAAACATTTAATTATCAGGCTTTAATCCCACCTTTTGAACCTCTTAAATATTTCAATTGCGTCTTCTTCGTGGCCGTTTTTAGCAAGCTATGTTATCATTGTGTTCCAAGAAGTGATAGTTTTTTTGAGTCTTTTCATTAAACACCATATATGCCTCTTCCATGGAACCACATTTGGAATATATTTCCAAGATTTGGTTGTAAATATAAATATCACAATGAGATCTTAATACTGACCGTTTAAGGTATTCATGAACTTCTTTGTCTCTTTAAGTGTCTGAGAATCTCCGCATTCTTCATCAACAATAACAACCTAGGCATGTCAACACATGTTTTTCTGCCCCGACTAAATCCAAACCTCTAGGCTTCTTTTAACTTTCCATCCTTGTAGAGAGCATCAAGCTCTTCAATAGTGCCCCGATATATATATATATATATATATATATATATATATATATATATATATATATATATATATATATATATATATATATATACTAGTGAATTTGAGAGGACCGTGCTGAGCACGGCCCGTAGAGGGTACTTTTGGAATTTTAAAAATGATGTTCAAACGATAAATCGGATATAAAATAATATATGTACTTTTTAATCTTTCTACCAAGTATAAAGTGCAACACTATAAATGGTTAGAATTTTCAAAGTACATTGCCTAAATAGGCTCCTTTATTCGTATTAAGTGAAAGAGAAACAACCATATGTAACTGTCTAGTCTAACTGTCTAAGTGCCTAGGATAAAGGGCCCTTTTAATGAAAAACTTAGCAGCATCTGCAAAAAAGGAAAATGAAACATGTTAGGACTCAAAAACAGAAAGAAGTTCATTCCAGATCCATGAAAATATTGGTACCTTCATTTTTTTTTTTTGCCATTATTTCAAATATGTTTCAAGTTTTACAATAACACATTTAACAATTACATTTTTTGAGATGAGGGTTTTCTAAATATGCATCTCATTTTATTAATATCTTGTACTTTCCACCTGAACCTATATATCCAATGGTATCAATTTCAACCAACAAAAAAAGGTCTACACAATTTTAGTTATCATTTGAGGTTTATGTGGCTTTTTGGTCTTTGTCCGAAGTAAAATATGACTTCACTTTTGGGACCAAAATTGACAAAATAGTTGTAGTGAAGGACAAAAGGCATAATTCACGTTTTTATTTATTTGTTTATTTATTATTATTATTATTTTTTTTAAATAAGGAAAAGAAATTTGGGTATTTAAAGAAAAGGGATTTAAAGACACAAAGATAAAAAACTTGGTAATTGCCATGAAGCTGAGAACCGAGGCCCTCAGAGTAATCAGAACCAAATGATACACCCTCTCTAGGAAAAGCTTCCAACACCGGAAAATTTTGACCCACATTGGTCAACCTCCATAGACCCTTTAGAAGATTTGGTTTCAAGTGCAGTCAACTAAATCGAAACATGCACCCTGATTTTGCACTCGGTTGTTCCTACAACACAAATAAACTTTATTATTATAAAGGCAAAACATATACTAATTGATATCATCAGCTTTAATATAACAAGATATGTGAAGGGATCCGCATTAGTTGAATTTATGGAAGAATGATTTGAGATGTTATGCCATCCTATAACAAATTCAATCACAATACACTTATAATCATTAAATGCTTCCTTGATCCAATGTCACTCTGCTAAAATTAATACGTAAAAGGTTGGAATTTGGAAAGGGCTAATGCCATAAAAACCCTCAAATTTTCGAAAAATGTTTGGTTATATCCTAAGTCCATTTTTATGTCAACAAAAACCGCACATTTAAGCAAAAATTGTTATAATTGCACTTTTTTCCGATTTTACCCTCTATGACATTAGGGGGTGTTTGGTTACAAATCAACACATGTTAAAGGATGTTTGGCATTAGGGGATGTTTGGGAAAGCACCTCCAGTGCTCGCTGCTTCAAAGAAATCAGCGGAGAACAATCAGGTTTGCTACCATTGGCCAATTTTGTAGCTCTTATTCTCTCTACTCAATCCCCGTATCTGTTGGTGAGCTTGATTAGGGTTTGATAGCCATATGCAAATCTGATTTCATTTGATTATTAAAGTTTCAAATTTGGGTTTTTTTTTTCCTGGGTTTGTGTTGAAGCTGTATTTGGTTTCAAATATGAGGAAATCCAAAATCGAAATTAAACGAAGGGCATTAGGAATCCTCTTTTCTTTGGTCAAGAGGATGATTTCAGATGATGACCAGATAGATAAGAAGACCTGATGATCTTTAAAATGCCATGGTTGTTCTTGCACAATGTTGACAAAAACATAACAGAGGAGATGATGGTGGCGTGATAGCTAACGAAGAAAATGCCCTAATCTTTTCACCCCTATTCCATTACTTGTTTGTGATTTCCTTGGGCTAACTGGAAATGCACACAATCATTGGATTTAAGTGTTTTTTACTTTTATGTTTGGTTTTGAGGTTTGATTACTGTTTGATTTCATGTTTGAATATAATTTTAAGGTTAGATTTCAGATTTGAATATGAGTTTGAGGTGTGGTCGTTGAATCGGTTCTTTTAGCAGGAAGGAGGAGGAGGTGATCGTTAGGAGCACGGTTCTTCTTCTTCTTCTTCGAATATAATTTCCCGATCCACCCTGTCGCTGCTTCCTTTTCCCCTCGATTGGTGGTTGCCGACGACGAGAGAAGGACCACAAAGGGTCACCGGAAGTTGCAGGTCGCCGGATTATCCCTGATGCCAAACATCCCCTAACATGTGTCTATCTGTAACCAAACACCCCCTAATGCCATAGAAGGGTAAAATCGGAAAAGAGGGCAATTATGACAATTTTTTTTTTCCAAATGTGCGGTTTTCGTGGACATAAAAATGGACTTAGGATATAACCGAAAATTTCTTGAAATTTTGAGGGTTTTTATGACATTAGACCATTTGGAAACCTGCAACTTTTTTATATTAACCACTTCATTCTACATTAAGTCTTCCAAAACCTTAAACCGAAACAAATGGACATAGTTGATGAACTGAAGCGTCATAATTACAGACAATTCATGTTCAATCAAAAAACCGTGCACAACACAATAACATCTAAACAACTTTAGCAACCTTCAGTCAAGAACACAACACATTTCTGCCTTCAAATGAATGTGGAAAAATCTCAATAATTAAAAAAGAAACTGACATAGGATTGATTTGATGAAACAAAATTGATACCAGAAGGTACCTGTTCTTGGGCTTTTTCTTGTAGCCAAGTTGAAATCATGAAGTTAAAACAAAAGTCCCTGCCTCCAAAAAATCAAAAAATTGACTACCACTACTAAAGCAATAATTTTCAGAAAGGAAAAAATTGACAACAAGCCTTACCCTCGTGAATCCATATGCAACATACAATCCACGTCACGTGCTTCTACATGTATAAATTATAATGTATGCTTAAAAATATGGACAAAGTGCAGATATATAGTTGATTGGAAAAGATGTTGGACAGGATACTGTTCAGGTGTAAGGAAACACTTTAAAGCTCTGACTAATGTTGATTAATGTATATGTGCATATTGTACTATGAACCAATCATACCAGGTTGATTTTTATTCATGTGATATGTTATTATAAACTCGATTACAATTTGGATGGACCTTATTCAATGGTTCAAACTTGCATAAGTCCAGTGCTTTAACAGTTATATGGCAAATAAAACACCGATTCAATTCCTTCATTTCCGAAAGAGTTCGGTTTACAATATATAACAAGTCTAAAACAATTTTTTTTAGCAAAGTTCATGATTGCTTAAACTTTCTCAAACGATTACATATGTAAAACTCCAATAAGGTTTTAATGTTTATTTTTTGGTTGTATGCTGTATCAGAAAACTAAATATTATCAACAGATGTGGTGAAAATTCATGCAAAGGCACAACATTATTCTAATTCAAATAGGACAGAGTTTCCCACTATACACATTTACTCATTTAGACATGATTATATCATTTGTAATTAATATATTTTGACAATAGAAATAACCATAAACTACCTTTTTATCTCTCGACTTTTTCTACTGTTTTCCGTCTTTTTCTATGCCAGGCCAAAAGTATAGTGTTTAAACAATGAAAAATAATTAATATATACAACAGCTTAACAAATCATCTGAGTATGCCAATCTTGGGAGACAATTAATTATGATAGTAAAAAGTCAGTTCACTTTTTTTTTTTAGCTCTTGGAATTTTTGAGCAGCTTCTTGTTCACAACCACCAAAAAGGGAAAGGAACTTATGCACCAACATGAAGATGCAACAGGGGATTAAATGTCAAATGGGTAAAGTATTATCTAAATAAATAATGTTAAATATTTATTTAATAATACGAAAGCCCTTAAAATGTTATGACTTCCTGGTAAAAATACCATTCCTTACCTTTCTATATTTGCTAATTTGTTTTCATCTAATAGATTTGAAATACATAGTCAATAATGGGTTTTATCCCATATATATTTTCCAAAATAAGATACCAACATGCTTTGCCTTTTTCACTGATATGGGCAATGCACTTTAACTTTTATCCATAATAGCAGAGTTAAATATTTTACCCATAATACCAACATACTTACAACTTACAACAATACACATTACTTTTATCCATAATAGCAAAGAGTTAAATATTTTACCCATAACACCAACATGCTTACAAGTTACAAAACACGAATACACTGTCATTCCATTTATTCGTTGAGGATTTTCATCAAACAAGTAGCATGCTATATACAAGATCTTCACAAATCATAATAGAGTTGCGTGGCATGTATTACCCACAAGAATCTATTACGATTAATAATCCACTGATGAATAAATTAACAATAAGCATCTCTTTTTGAGCACATTTTATATAAATAACCCGGTATAAACTACAAAAAATTGTAACGACATAGGTGATCTGTTTGTCTATTTTATATCTTTGCTTCTTTCCTGATGCATAGTTGCATCTACCTAATATTTGAAACCAAGAAAGAAACAACTAAAGAAAATACATTGGAAATCAATACCTACCCCCAACAGGCATTTCATCGATCACCCTTAACGTATCCAAACTGATAGCAGCTTCATAAACCCAGATACCTCAAACCAACGTACATATAATCGACAGCCAAAAAACTGGCAAACCAAAAGGTAAGGCGGAGATGTCAGCTGTCCCCACAGGCGGCGACGCCAGCTGCTCATACCGAATCAACCCACAGAGCGCTTTAATCATAAACCCTCATCACTCTCGATTTTTCCAGCTTCTCTCGTCTCTTAATCAATAGGAACAAATTGCACACAATGGATGGATGCGATTGTTGTGAATAGGAAGTCCGATAGTATGACTCAAGAGTAATCAACCAAGACGTGGTGGTAAAAGAGGATTCATGAGGTGGCATGCAGCTTTGGGGGAACCGCCGGCAAAGATGAAACCCCAAGCTCCTGCGTCAGCTAGAGGCAAGGATGACCGGAAAGCAGTCAGGCACCTGTTGCTTGTTGACCAGCAGACGACATTTTCAGGAAGTAGACGTCGAGAAATGGGAATTTGGATTTTATCTTAAAAATCAAAATAAATTAAAATACATTATTTACTTTTTAAAATAAATAAATAAATAAAAGTTTGGCAAAAGGAAAAAGATTTTTAAAACAATTTCTTCTTAACATTCAAAAATAAGATTTTAAAAAATTAAAATTTGTAATTTTTCTAAATCTTTTATTGATTTGTTAGTCTTTAAAGTTAATATTATCTTAAAATACCCTTTAAACAAGTCAAACACAGTTTTTTTGATAAAAAACTTATTGACTTGACTTTTCCCCCAAAAAAAAAATCCAAACAATTTTTTAAAAACTTATTTTTCTAACACTATAAATAAATAAGCTATTTCGACTAAAAGTCCTTTTGAGTATCAAAATATATCCTAAACACCTTATGTAATGCCCTCTTCCGAATCGTTTTGTGATTCGGGGACGTGACCCGAGGACCGGTTATCATAAGGCTTAAGGCCTTTGGGAAAGAGGCCTAGACCCCCTTTGAGTGTGGGTAATGTGGTTTAGATGATCTGGGAGTTCGGTTTGTGTTTTGGAGCCCAATTATATATCGGTAAAGTGGCAGTTCAGGCCTTTTATGAATTTTCGATTTTAATTTGGAAAGTTTTATGGCAAGGGGGAGTTGATAGAAGTTTAGAGCTTCTCATTACCTTTTCTTGGATATAATGATCGTAAAATCGGAGTTGAAGCGAACAAGTTATGACTGTTCAAAGTTGAGAAGAATTTGGGGAAAAACTGAGCTCACGGCATGAGCAGTTAAAGCTCAGGACATGAGAAGCGATTAATTGAAAATGTTGATTTAAACCGTGCTAACGACACTAGCATTAAGGGCTCACGACATGAGAACTATGCAGCCTAAGCCCACGAGTTTTTAGGGTTTTCATCATATATAAGGGTTGGTTCTGTATTTTCGGGGCATTTTATAAGCCTCCATTGTATCTAGATCATCTTGAGAGAAACCCTAGCCTCCCTTTCACCATTTTGAGCCTCCTCTCCCCTCTTCCATCCATTTATGGAGATTTTGGTGCTTTGAAGAAGAAGAAGAAAAAGAAGTTCTTGGTGCTTAGATCTAGCAAGCAAGTTCCCTCACCACCTTAAAGATCATACCTTGGACCATGGTAAGTCCTCAAGTTCCAACCTTTATGTGTTAATCTTCTAAGATCTAGAATTTTGTGCCTTTTTCTTCATGTTGGAGGTGGTTTGAGTGGTTAGATTCCATAAAGTTGGCAACTTTATGGATCCATGAGGTCCATTTGAGGTTTGGTGTGCTAAATCTATGGTTTGGTTGAGTTTGGTCCCATGAATGAGATTTGGATCTCATTTTCACCATTTTGACCTAATCAATTTCAAGACATGCATTGGACATGCATGTCCATAAAGCAAAGATTTTTATGTTGCTTTAGATGTATGAAAGCCCTCTGAAAAGTTGGAATGGATGACTTAATGGATTAAGGACTTAAGACATTAGGATTTAGCATCAGACGTGGATCACGATGTGATACAGGGAGTGTTATGACGTGAGATTGGTTTTTACACTAGAAGACTCGAAAACATCAATTACTAAAGAAGAGAATCAATTGTTTAATCTTGATGTTGGTGCTCGTGCTGCTATTGGTGACTCTCTTCCTTGCTATTGGTAACTCTCTTCCTTATGACACCTACCATCTTGTTCTATGTTTCAACCAAGGATATGATTGACACGCTGACTGTAGCATACAAAGGAACCAAAGAAGTTGAGGCAACCAGGGAAAAATATCTCAACCAAAAATATGAACACTTCTTTGCTCAAAGGAATGAATCTCTTACTCAAGCTTTTGATTTTTTTAATTGTTTGATTAATGACATGAGAATGTTTGATATTTACAAACATAAATATGTTTTGGTTTTGAAGTTTTTAGATTCTCTTGATGATAAGTAGGAACATAATGTGGATGTTCTAAAAAACAATGAGAAAATTCACTCCATAGATCTTCACAACTTGTATGTAAATCTATTTTTTTTTTTTTTGAAGAAACCAAGGTTCTGAGAAAAGAGATTATGAGAGACAACTTTAAGGAAACATATTTAACTCATTTCTCAAGAAATCCAAGCTTTGTCGCTAAAAGTGATAGTGACAAATCAGATTGAGCTTATTTAAAAGAAGAATATCATGATCAACTTTATTCAAGCGTTGCAATGATTGTGAAGCATTATGAGAAGTCAAAAAATAAGAAGTTTGGAGGACCTAGAAGGTTTCATACAAATTATGGCTCATCAGTGTCTAAAGGTTTGATAGACTATCAATGTCTAAAAGGAGTGATTTTGGAAATCTTAAGAATGATGAAGGTAAATGTTTCAATTGTGGATGAGCTAATCATTTTGCTTGTGATCGGAAAGTCAAAAGGTATAGTCCAAAGGAATAGTCTTATGATACTAAGTACAAGAAATTGGTGGATTCTTTGAAGAAACTTTTTTTGGAGTCCACAGCTCTTGTGCTGAAGGTAAACAATGGGTTGATAAAGAGGAGTCATTGATGAAGAAGAAAAAAGGATGTGTGTTTGATGGCTATTTCCAACAATTTTATTATTGATGAAGCAAGTGGAAGCTTGAGTACTTTTGAATCCGATCTCGCTAAAGCTACTAGTGACTCTAAATTTCAGAATTGGGATACTTCCACATTGTATCATGTTAATTATTTTGTAACTGATATACCTATTTTTAGGCAATATTTAAGTACATTTTTATTAAAAAGTTGGTAATTTGTTTAGAATAATGGTACTTATGAGCTTAAATGTTATTTACAGCCAAAAAGAAGACATTTTGAAGAAAAGGGGACTGAAAGCGTTAAAGAAAGAAACTTTGGGAATTAAAAGAGTAAAAGTGAAGAAAATCTGGAAAAAGATTATTCACGACGTGAGACTTAAAGGATTCACGACGTGAATCGTTGGTTCTAGAAGATATGTACGCGGGTGAAGGAATCCTTGACGGGCACGGTTATCTACAACTCACGACGTGAATTTCTTACTATTCACGACGTGAATTTATGGATATCAGCAACTATATAAATCCTTGTCTATTACGAATAGAGGCACCCTTGGGCAGAAGGAAGGCGTTTCAGAAGACGATTTGGAGCGAAAGAAAGGTTCTGGAAGAAGGTTTTCAACATCGAAAAGAATAAAGGTCTATATTGTAGTTAAATAAGAATATGTCTTTCATTATTTTTAGCTGTGTTGGTTTAGTTGCTATGATGAGCAACTGAATCTAGCTACTCTTGTTTAGCTAGATGAAGCTTTAAACTTATGAATAGTTCAATGTTTATGGATTAATTTTTAGTTGGTAAAAATTGCTTGTGTTTGATTTGTATAACCTAGCATGCTATTGTTTGTTTATCTAATTGCTTGATTGCATGTTCTGTGTAGCTTAGTGACCATTAAACTGAATGAACTTGTTTACCTAATGATTTAGTGAACATTGAATTGTTAGAGCTAGGATTGACCAATCTTAGTTAGTAATTAGAATAAATAAGCTTAGCTGTGCTAGAGAACGTGTATTGTGATCATAATTGCGTTTATATAACAAATCTTACATAGCATATTTACATTCATAATTAGTTCTGTGTTTAATTATGTGTGAACATACATGGTTTGACATGAATTAGTTAATTATTGGTAAAGTTAGAACTAAATTACTAATACAACTAAAAACCAACTTAATAATCCGTAATCATTAGCTAGCCATAAGTGAGAAGTGGATTCAAACTAAACAAGAGTGTGTTTTTAATTAGTGAACTTGAATTTAAGTTCATCTGATCTTGTAAAATCAGGTAAAACCCCTTTTAAACTTGTTAATAATTAGGTTAATTTAATAGTAAGTAAATTAATTAGTAACACCGTTCCCTGTGATTGACACCCGACTTACCCAAACTATACTATAATCTGACTAGGTACACTGCCTATAAGTGCATAGTTAGTTAAGTTTGTTAGGTTATAAATATTAAAATTAGTGAGTACTTTTGTGCACATCAAGTTTTTGGCGCCGTTGCCGGGGAACGGCTTAGATTATTAGTTTATTTAGTTGCATTAATTGACCCCTTTTTGTGGAATAAAATCTGCAAAAAGGATAATTGGTTATTTATTTTTGCTAGCTTAGCTTAGTTAATTTTTTTTCTTCTGTCTCTGTCATAGAGTTCACGACGTGAGTTTTAATAAACTCACGACGTGAAAGCTGAGATTTCAGTTTTTAGTTTTTATTATTTTAGTCTAGTTTTACGTTTTTAGTTTAGCAAGTTGCAGGAGTTCATGACCAGAGGCTCAAACACACCCTTGGTGCCACCACTTGAAGATCCCGAGTCTACAATTCACAAGAAAAAGACGCCCTTGCAAGAATTGAAGTCAGCTTTTTCAAGGAAGCCGGGAAAGAAGACAGGAGAGTCAAGTTCATCCGTGAGGCACAAGAGCAATATTGAGCACTTGGATCAGACACCCGTCCAAACCGAGTCCGAATACGATACCGAGCCGGAATTTGAAGAACACACGAGCGAACCCGAGAACGAGCCAAGGAACGAGATGGCAGCAATTGAAGAAATGTCCATGGGAGCTTATAAGAAGCGGATCCGAGAAGATGTGGGTCCCGGTTTAGTCCAACCCGCAATACCTGCCACTGCCACATTCGAGCTGAAGGGACACATATTGACTGCCCTGAAGGACATCCCATTTTTCGGGAAAGATCATGAGGATGCTTTTAAGCATCTAGATGAAGTCAATGACATTGCGGACTACTTCAATGTCCCAAATGTCAACAGAAACACAGTCTTGCTTAGGATGCTTCCCATCACTTTCAAAGGAGCTGCTAAGGAGTGGTTAAAAGCACTCCCACCGGGTACAATCACCACTTGGGCTCAAATGCGTGAGCAATTCCTAGACCAGTTTTGCCCGCCATCCAAGATAGCCAAACTCAAGAAGGCAATAGCCAACTTTGAGCAACAGCCGGGGGAGTCACTATACGAAGCATGGGAGCGGTACAAGGGCTTGCTCAGAAATTGCCTTCCGCATGACCTAAATGTGCAACAAGAGATGTCAATCTTTTATGATGGGGTCAACGTGATGACAAGACAACTCCTTGATTCTCAAGGACCTTTGACAAAGAAAAATCCAAGGGAGGTCAAGGAGCTAATTGAAGAATTCGCGAAGCATTCTCGCAAATACCACAACCCGAGGCAAGAAGGAATCAAAGGCGGAGGAGGGGCCCAAACTGAAGAAATAGCAGCAGTCATGGCCATGCTGAATAATATGGACCGCAGGATAACACAGATGGACCAGTCGATACATGCCATAAGAGTGGGTTGCGAGAGATGTAGTGGTCCACACTTGACCAAGGACTACAATGTAGATGAATATGGGAACAGAAAGGTTCAAGTGTGCTACTCTAGTGGGGATAAGTTTGATGAGGACTGGAGGAAACCGAAGAAGGAGTGACTGCCATATGAGGAGTATAAGAAGCAAAAAAGAAGAGAAGTATAGGCAGACAGGTCGAGGCCTTTATCAAAAGGAGCAGCCACCAGCCGAGAAGAAACCCGACCTAGAGACCATTTTAATGAAGTTTATGGAAGCTTCGGAAAAGAGATACGATGCCACTGATTCTGCCATTCTGGAACAACAAACTTTGATAAAGAATCAGTAAGCCTCCATCCATAACCTTGAAGTACAATTTGGTCAACTAGCCACTCTAGTTCATGAGAAGTTATCCCCGAAAAATACCGAAACGAAGACCCAATCTCATTTAATGGCCATAGACACCGAAGAAGAAGCCATCTCTGAGTTCCTAGAGGCATTGGAAGAAGAACCACAGCAGCCCGATCCAAAGATGAAGAAGATCAAGCTCGAAAATCATGAAGCTGCTGAGTTCCAGAATTCACGACGTGAACCTAATATGTTCACGACGTGGGACCATCATGAATAGAAAAATTATGTAGTTGGTTCGGTTTATTAGCTGCCTTTGCCTTTTCCTTCCCAAGCTACCCTTAGTCCACTGGAGAGAGAGAGCATAGAGAGTTTGTCAAGCATGTGAAGGGGATCCCGATTAATACTCCCTTTGTCGAGTCCTTATCCAAAACTCCCGAGCATAAAAAATTACTACAAGATTTGATAAACACTGGCAAGCAATTAAAGAAGCAGTCTAAGGTGGTTCTAAGTGAACAAAGCTCAAAAGCTGTGCTGGGGGAGACACCAGAGAAGATGGGGGATCCTAGACGTCTCACTCTTCCGTGTGAGTTTGGTAATAAATTGAAGGTTAATGCTTTAGCCGATTCTGGGGCTAGCATTAATTTGATGCATTTTTCATTTTATAAAAAATTGGAAATTCAGAAGATGAAGGCTACAAAAATGACGATTCACATGGCGAACCGTTCAATGACACAACCCCGGGGCATAGTGGAGGATATTTTGGTAAAAATTGGAAAATTTGTTTTTCCAATAGATTTTGTAGTAATGGATATGAAGGAAGATCCCGATGTTCCAATTATCCTTGGCCGGCCATTGCTTAACACTGCTGGAGCTCTTGTTGATATCCGCGAGTCTAAGCTCACCTTGAGAGTTGGAGATGAAAAAGAAGTTTTTGGGATAGAAGATGGCTTCCCAAAGGAACATGTTCAAGAAGATGTGTTCACAATTAACAAAGACAATGAACTAGAAGAACTGGAGAAGCTTATGGAAGAAGAGATCAAGGCAGTTCATCAAGTCAAAAGAACAAAACCTAGAGCATCTGTTCCATTTTTGGTTGAAGTCATAGCTTACAAAAGTCCACCTTCTTGGGTGAGCAAAGAGGATGAGATGACAAGTGATGAAGAGGAGGTCACTTCAAGAGTGACAAAGCCGGTGGTGAAAGAGGAGGAGGATGCGATGAGGTGCAAGGAAGAAACTAAGGGCACAAAACGCAAGCTTGAAGAAGAGGAGAAAGTTAAAAAAGAAAATTCAAAGAAGGCATACAAAAGGCGAGTTCAAGCTTACAAGAGGCGATTCAAGGAACAAAAGATCCTAGTGGTGTATTCTTCCGAGGACTCAACGTAGGAGGCACGGAGTCCGGCTCAAGACTCCAAGAAAAAGAAGCGTTTCTCGGGAGGCAACCCGAGTTTGGTTTGCAAACATTTTTTCTTTTTCTTTTTGCATTTTAGTTTAAAAAAAAACTTAGATCAAGTCATCCAACTCTATTAGAAGAAAATGTAGGGACCTTAAAATGGAAGTAGTAATAATTGAGAACTTAGTTCAAAGTCAAAAATTGATTTTTCTCTTAATTCACGACGTGAATAGTTAGCCGTTCACGACGTGAATTGTGAATGAACCGGACACATAATCCATGATATGGCTTAGCCCATTGAACTAGTAAGCCTAAGATCAGTCCGTGAGTACATGGCCCAAATTTAAGCCCAAACACTATTCACAACGTGAATCTTACCGAATTCACGACGTGAATTTTCAAAAGTATGGGACCACAGAATAAACCCCTAGAAACCAGTTCACCCTTCAATTCTTTATTCATCACAAAGTGGAAGCAGAAATTGGTCCCCCCTTGGTCCCCATTGCTGCGATTTTAGCCGAAAAATCCACTAATCTTCCTTGTGCTTACGTAATACTTCCAACAAAGGTAATAATTATTGCTTATAAAGTTTAATTTCTGACCTAATAGATGAACTTAGGGTTAGGGTTTGTTAATTGAGTGAAATGACGAGATTAATTCGTTAAAATAACCTTTGAATGTTCATACTAAGTATTTGGAAGTAGTATAGGAGTAAAACCCATGGATATTTTGACTGTATTTTTTTCCGATGGGTACGATTCTACCTTCTGCGGTTGCGAACTCACGACGTGAATCTTACATGATTCACAACGTGAATTCTGGGGCTGAACAGAATTCATTTTCCTCTATGTTTAATTTGTGGATATTTGTTTTGGCTGTTTTTTTTTTCCGTGTTTTTGCAGGAATGGCTCCAAGAAGAGAGGTTCCAGCTGGGGTTGCGGGTTTGCACCCCTTTTACAATTTTCCCGCAACAACGACCCATGATGTTTTGACCCGTTGGAACAACACATTGGGGTGGCTTTACAACAGGGAAATTGCAGTTGCTCCAACAGTCAATTGGAAAAGATTGAGGGAAGTAGGGCTTGTAGACCGTGTGGGCCCGTTCTTGAGAAAGATATTCATTGGAGATGGGTATTTGTTTACCTGTTCTGGTTGGCAGAATCTGTTCCGGGTGCAAGAGCGGGTCTACAAGGAGTTTTGTGTCGAGTTTTTCGCAACGGTGACATTTCAGGAAACGGTCCAAGATCCACATTGGCCACAGGCGTTGGTATTTCGATTGGGGGGTGAGTACCGGGTGTGACAAACGTCAATTTCTGGCCAAGTCAAAGTCCACCGAAGTCAACAAGTCAAACCGTTCGACTCATTTTGCCCGTGGGTACTAGAATTTACATTATGTAATTTCTATACAACTCGCTATTCTAATGAAAGATCATAAATCGAAAAGTGCGTACATCTAGATCTCCTTAACCTAAAACCATGGTACGTGGCGAGCCAAACCGATAAAACAATGTTGCATACTCATCAGGAGTGTGAAAGATCCTTAAACAAGGCTTACCAAGGTTTACAGACCTTGCATTGTGAAGCCGGGTACTCAAAAAGGTCACAAATGAAACCTCTCTCAATTGTTTTCACTCTATTTCTCTCTATGAGAAATCTCTCCAAGAATGTCAAATCTTTCCCAAATCTCTCCAAGTATGTGTAATCTCTCTCAAATATCTCTTTGTATGAGAAATCTCTCCAAGAATGTCAAATCTCTCCCAAATCTCTCCAAGTATGTGTAATCTCTCTCAAATATCTCTTTGTATTAGAAATCTCTCCAAGAATGTCAAATCTCTCCCAAATATCTCTTTGTATGAGAAATCTCTCCAAGAATGTCAAATCTCTCCCAAATCTCTCAAAGTATGTGAAATCTCTCCTAAATCTCTCTCAAAAGTTTCTGTAACTTTTGGGAGTCATTCGGGTCATTCCGACCCTTAACCGGGTCAAAAACGGCTTGAATCGGGGTAAAATCGAGCAAAATAGGCTTCAGGGCCCGAAAGTCCTCTTAGGGACCGAAAGTCCTCTTAGGACCGAAACCTTAAGCAGCCGAATCAGAAGCCTCTCGAGCCGAAACTAGGAAGCGAGACCTCTCGGGCCGAAACTCGCGAGACCGAGCCTCTCCTCTCGGTTCCTCCTGCTTCGCACTCTCGGTCCCTTCCCTCGCACTCTCGGTGCCTCCCCTCCTCCTCTCGGTCTTCACTCTAGTCCCGGTTCCAAACATCAGAAGCGGAGACTTCGGCCAGATTTCGGAAATTCGACACTTTTCACCCATTTTCGATATTTTTAACATTTTAATCCCATTTTTAATTATTTTAACGCGGGATTTTCACCCAAAATCATATTTTAACATAATAAACCCTAGATATTCATAATTTAATCATATTTTCATGAAAATCCTTATTTAAATAATAAAATCTAGTGGGTGAATAATTAAGGTGGAGTGTTGACTTTGCTTTACCTTATGACATAAGCAACCACCCCCACACCCACTCTATGACCAGCCACACCTCCCCACCTTACCTAGGTCACTTCAATGTCCTTTCTACTCAATTATCACCCTTTCCCACGTTTTAGAACTGGAATAAACCATCCTCTCTCCTCACTTCTCTCATTTGCTCTCATTTCACCAAGGATCCATCTCCACTTTTCTCTCAAACTTTCTCCATCAAAATTCGAGATTCAAGGCTGAGTATCAAGCTTTCTCACATTCTTGGTAAGTATAATTCACCCTCCTTGTGATTATTGCTCTTCATTCTACTCAAACCATTGATTGCTTACACAAACTCCATCACTTTGATGTTAGATTCTCGAAAATCTTCAAGGCGTCTTCAAGTGTTCTTGAGTTGTTTATTTCCATTATTCACCAATCCTCTTCTGAAATCACTCAAGGTGAGTTCATACCCCTCTATTATCATGTTTTCTTAAGTTTTAAGGGGGAGAATACAAGTTAAAACACCAAGAACATAACTAAAATTTTCTAACAGCTTTCATCAGAAAAGTTGGACTCCATTCACGGACTGTTTTGGTCAACTTAAAAATTTTTGTTTTTAAAATTGTTTTAGGTGCATGTATTTCAAGTTTTTAGATTTAAAATGACTACTTGCACATCTCCATACGATATTTCTACAATTTATGGTGATTTTTACAAAACTGTCTATCATTTCAAACATCAATCCGGACCAGTCTGTGATTATGGACTTGTTCACACAAGTTAAAGGTACACTAAAAATCATGGAAAAATTTATGAATAAACTAGACTCATTTTCCAAACTCCCGGAATTTACGGATTCTGATTTGGACCTATTAAGAAGTTTTTATAAATGTTCTAATAATAACGATCGAAAGTAGTAATAACAGAAAAATGCTAACAATTTCTTATCACCTTGTAACATGTTGAGCAAGGTGTATATCTTTATATGAATGTGTGTTATTGCAAATAAATGACATTTTGCCTTAGTTTATAAACATGCATCAGTTAATAAATGGATTTGATATATTGAAATACATCTGAAATATAAAGGATAACACATTCGTTTTAAATCAAGGTACATCCATTTTACTCAAACAATTGAATAAACTACATTGAATATAGTTTACGTACATCATCATTACAAACGTTTCGGATAAACTATAATAGGTATGGTTTATGTTTTCCATTAACACAACAAATACATTTCGGAAGGTTTTATTCCCATAGAAAAAGGTTTTACACTCACGCACACCACACGTAAACTTGTTAACTTAAATTGTGAGTTATCCTTCTCAGTACTCCTAGAGTACGGGTTAGAATTCCTGGTAGTTATAATCAGAGTCTCTTGTAGGGAGAACGTGATAATTGTGTATAGATCTATATTGGGTTTGACACCCCACACCTTGCTGCTAGCTACAGTGGGACCTGCAGGTCTACGGGTGACAAATGTCATATCAGCTTTGCGACGCCTGAGAAACGTCGTGGCAGGTTCATTAGTCATTGTATGATTATAGAGCTCACATAGGGAGTTAACAACACATAAAGTTTACGGGATTTTTCTTTTTGTATAAATCAAAAAGGGATTTTATGTCGATTTAAAATCACTTTCTATATCATTAATTACAGATATTGTGGTATACTTTCGGTCTTGGTATTTAAGACTACACATCATTCATTACGGGTTTTTCTCAATTTTAGAAGGGTTTTTTTACGCCAATTTAAAACCACTTTATATCTTTAAGTATGACAAATACTTGTTCATTTCCGGTCCCGGTACTTAGGACTACATAACTTTTATAAGGAAAATATTGGATTTTCTTGGTAACATACCTTGCTTTACAAAGATAAATTTTCAAACTCTTACCATCAAAAGCTTATGAACTCACCAACCTTTGTGCTGACACTTTTTCAAAACTACTTGTATTCTCAGGAAATCATTAAACAAGTAACCAAGTGCTTTTGAGGATGGGACGTTAAGGCGTCAAACATTTCATACTTATTGTCTACATATTGTAACTGATTTAGAACATGTAAGTCATACAATGATGTAACTCTTTCAAATATATATATATATATATATATATATATATATGATTGGTTGTATTTACTTTGAGCACTATTATACTCGTTGTTGTGATACTATACATGAAGTCCGCCACCCCCGGACGTTTCCGCCATTCTTGGTTTAGGGGTGTGACAGATTGGTATCAGAGCATTGTTTATAGTGAACTCAGTATATCGAACCACATAAGATATACAAACTATAAATGCATTGGGACTAAAGTCTTTGATTTAAAGTTTTCAAAACAACTATACTTTTAGGAATAAATAGTTTCTTATTAAAAGTATACATGCATGCATACATACTAAGGTCAGCATCATTCTAGAACAAAACAAAAGTAATGATTGTTGAATATCACAGGTAAGCTCGGGGATGTATGGTCTGTCTTGGGAGTGGCATAGCCTGATCAACTATGCTGGTCCGAAGAGTGATTAGCACATGCCCAAAAATGTTTGTGATATGGCGACAAGTCTAAAAACTTACCGACACTACCACAATGAGAACATTAGAACAAAATATGAGTTTAAAATACTATGGGAGTATTTTGTATTACTATAATTGCTTACATGAGAACTAAACATGTCTCTATCAAGTAGGTCAATAGTTGTTAAGTGGATACGCTCAGGTTATATGAAATTTAGGCATTATAGACTCAAAATCTATGACCATTACTTTACTTCCTGTTCTTGTTTGATTGTGGATTTGAAGTTAGAGTCACCTATTCGAAAGACTATCCTGCCTTGATTTCATATAACTAGTACACACTACCTAAGTATTGATATAACTGATAAAGATCATCTAATAAATATCTAAATAGTTGTCCAATAATTATCTTCTTACTCCTATTCTCGCACGTACAACATAGTAAGATCCTACTTACCGGACAACCCCTACTTTTGCAATCAGAGAAATGGTGGATGGTTATGAGGAGAATCAGAAGTGGAACCGGAGGTAATCAATCCTCCACGCATAGCAAGGGTTTCCGCGAACCGTTTCGACTACATCGAACCTGTGCCCCGTTGGGCAATCGTGATCGAGGGTTGAATGTCGATAGCAATGACAACAACCAGCATGTGGAGACCAACGAGGGTGCTATGACCTCAACCACGGGGGACCGACTGACAGAGCCCTCCCGGTGAAGAACCGGCCGATCGCGAACATCGGGGATTAAAACAGGTTGACTACAATTCGGAAACTGCGCGCTACTACAGACCCTACTGTCTCGCTTACTCGAAACTCAGAAAGATACTACTATTTTGGAGGCCAACTCTCTTTTTAGGACCTTATCGTCGCTCGTAAAGAGGAAAGAGAGTGACACGGTAGACACACGACATTCAAAGAGAGGATGATCGCAACCAAGCATCGAGTGGCAAGGCTGTTAGGTGCATCGACTTTTCCTCAGACATCACAAGGGACGGACCGTCGTAAGTGAATCCATACCACTCACGAGACCCTGTAAATAAAGATCATGAATGAACGTTAGTGCTACTCTATTCTAGGTGTCAGCACAACACTGCGATTTAAGGGATTATACGAATCAGGAGACCTAGTTGCTATCAAAACTTTTCCTTGCACGGATGTGAGGTAAACCTTCATCTAGGCCAAGAATTTTTGCCGAAACCAAAATTATTAGGGTCATATTAACAAGATGGGCTTAGGACATACCTAATAGACTCGAAGGTTTATCTAGCCTTAACTAATATAACTAAGCATACATCATTTGGTCACCATAAGAGCCTTGCTTGGACCAAATTACAAGGTTCCACTTTGTGACATCCCCAATTTTCACGGCTAGAAAAGACCGATTTTGTTTATGCTTTATAAAAATCAGAGTACTTCATTTCATAAAAAGGTTGCGGAATTTGTTCCTAGAAAAACATGGTAAATATGTTATTAAAACATTTTTGAAGAAACATATTTATTTCATTTTAAAACGTTTGGGATGTCATCGTTAATACACAAACATAAGCATAAACAGAACTTACAACTATTTACACTAGTGATCTATATCTCTTTAATCTCTCAGTGTAATGTGACTTCGTATCAACACCTGTGATATAAATAAACTGAGTGGGTCAGGTTGGAAAACCTGGTGAGTACATAGGGTTTTCAACCCACAATAATATAATTATTATGTTTAAACAATCAAACAATCAGCCAAATACCCATTCCGCATCATCTTCTTTACTCTTAAGGATTTAACCTAAGAGTCATCTATCCTGCATTCATTTATTCCAAAGTCCCTTATTTCTAGGGTCATAGGACTGACACTAAGTCCATAGCAGCCAATGTTCGTTCGTAAAGCACTAATTCCATAGCTGCTATAGTCTACTCATCGGGTACTAAATCCATAGCTACCAGTGTTCATCTAATAGGTACTAAGTCCATAGCTACCAATTCCTAACAGGTACTAAATCCATAGCTACCAGCGTCTAACAGGTACTAAATCCATAGCTACCAGCTCCTAACAAGTACTAAATCCATAGCTACCAGCTCCTAACAGGTACTAAATCCATAGCTACCAGTTCCTATCAGGTACTAAATCCATAGCTACCAGCTCCTAACAGGTACTAAATCCATAGCTACCAGTTCCTATCAGGTACTAAATCCATAGCTACCAGCTCCTAACAGGTACTAAATCCATAGCTACCAATTCCTAACAGGTACTAAATCTATAGCTAACGGTGTTTGTCCAATAGGCACTAAGTCTATAGCTACCAATGTATACTCTCATCATCTTATATCTCTCATCATTCATCTACCCATGTCATACCCAACATATTCGTATATATAAAATACGTATACAGTTTAAATCATTTAAAACATGTATAAAACGTTCAACCAGCATAGACAGCAAGTATTCAGATAATATGCACACATAGCACGTAGTTTATATAAAATACTTCATATCTATGTGTAAGATGAAAGGGACTATGCACTCACCTGAAAGGTGGTGACTCAGCACTCGGACAGCGCTTCGATACTCTCAAAACAATTTCCTTCGATAAAACCTAGTACCAATACCACTAGGGTTTAGTCTAACGATAACCGCGACAAATTAATTAGTCTGACTATTATTAAGCGTTAATAACACTCAATATAACTCATAATAATAGCCCAAATAATTATTTTAAGGACCTAATAACATTCCTATAATTATTTGAAAGCTATATTAAAAATTGCGTAAGCGTAGCACACTTACAACGAATTTTATCGAAAATCGGAACTTAATTGGAGCAGCGTTTCGAAACCGAAAGGCTCTTTTTCTCGGGACTCCGGGAGCCTCGGGGCTTCCCTCGGGTGCTAAGGGGTTTAACTAGGGCTTAGGGGGGTTTAGATGAGCTAGAGAGAGAAACTAGTGAGAGAAAGAAGTGGATTTGGAGTGAAGAACAATGGCAGCCTCACACATCTATTTATAGGGCCAGGCTTCGGTCATTACGCTGGGCGTACCGAGGGTACGCTGGGCGTACTCCTCGGATAAGAACACCAACTCAGACCCAGCTGTCTTGCACTCATCGGATGGATCAGACCAAAGTTACACGGGGCGTAATAGCGAGGCTTCGTGGCATGATCCGAAGCGAGATCTGATCAGCGATGGACGGCCCACAACGCGCCACGTCATCAATTACTTATCAGCCTTCGCAAATTCGATCATAAACTTTAAAAATTCGTAACTTTCGCGTACGAGATCCGTTTTCGACGTTATTTATATCCACGCGAAGGTGGGAACGTACTCTACAACTTTTGTTTAGAATCTGTCGGCTAATTTTGGCTCGATTTTAAATTTTATATTATTAACAGGCCGGGACAGGATTGGTCCGTTAAATCCTCATAACTTCTTCATCCGATGTCCGTTTTCGCCCATCTTTTTCTCGTTACTCTACTCTTAACGAGATCTTCGATTCTCGTTCAGGTCATGTCGGCTAAAAACCGCTCGATCTAATATTCGAATTTCGGGTTGTACACTGCTAGTCCGAAACTTCGAAAAATCATAACTTCTTCATACGAAGTCAGATTTGGGCGTTCTTTTTATCGATGTTCTTAGTTTAACATATTCTACGACTTTTGTTTAGATCGCTAAGGCTAATTCTTGCTCTATCATAAATTCACTATTCACGCTTCCCGGTACCGTGCCGGTTCCGTCGCGAAACTTCGACGGGTCATAACTTCTTCGTTATAACTCGGATTTCGGCGTTCTTTATATGTATGGAAACCCTGTGACATATACTACAACTTGGTTCAAATCATTTATTCTAGATAATCTTTTGTCGAAAAGTCGTTTTCGACCCCTATTATCTCTAAATTGACTAGCCCGGATCTACGGGCGTTACACACTTGAATACATAACTACTAAAAAATTTCATAAGTCTACCATTTACAGGCTCTCGTTATGAAATGTTTTCAGAACACCATAAAACAACCGAAATACACAACAAAATGAACTAAGATCGATAAACTCAGTTAGAAAACTCGCGACGTATAGTCATTTTAAAGACTCATTGTCGTCTCTCTCCTTAACCCTTATGATTGAGGGGATGCCTTCTTCATAGACCTATGGGGTGCGATCATACCAGAACTAATGCACCGGGTCCCATCAAAACTCCTCAGCCGAGTGTGTTCGGACAAACATGATTCTAAGATGAGTAAAGCTTAACGCCCGTATGAAACCTATTCCTACCCACTGCCATAACTCCATCTCAAGAACATTAGCAGAAAACACTAGGAATAGTACAGTAATGTACAAAATTTATATGCGTATATATATAAATCGTAAAGATGCACTTAAGATAATCATTTTCATTAACGAAGTCGTTTTTCGTCGTGAAACAGAGCTATGTCTTCACCAAGAGACAACCAACCAACTAGCAAGGCGCCAACACTGCAGATAGACGCTGCTACTTTTCAGGCTGCAGTCACGGCAGTCGTGACAGCCATCATGGCGCAATTCAATGCTAACAACGCTAGTAGGGGTGGAAGTGGTACTGACAATACAGATTGTGGTAACAATCAGGAGCACCAACAGGGGTCTGCCAGCGAAAATACCTCAGGCCACAAACCTACGAGCAAGAAGCGAAAGTTCTTGGCCAAAAGAAGTGTAACCTACCTCAAAAACTTGCTGGAAGAAAGCAATCTGTAGCTACACCTGTCGTTACAACAGCAGTCACGACGAACGCCGCGACACTAGCCTCGGGGTCTGCCGCCCAAACGCCAGTCAGACCATATAACAGATCACTCCCAAAGTGTAACCGATGTGGCTTCCATCACAATGGGGCTTGCCGAGAGATGCACTGTAAAAACTACAACAGGAAAGGGCATACCGCCCGTTTTTGTAGGACCCCGACTCAGTACATCACTTCAACCCCCATTACCAAAGTAATTCCAGTGTGCTTCCTATGTGGCGAAACGGGACACTTCAAGAGAAACTGTCCAACTGAGGGGAATGATGGGGAAACCGGAGGAGTATGACAAACAAACCAGCAAGGGTAATAGGAAACCATATTAGGACTTTTGTAATGTTTCCCAACGACAAAAACGTTTAAGTATCATATGTTTGTAATGAATTTTATATGCTTGCTAAAATCCATGTCTTTCTAAAGGTAGTTAAAATACTCCCTCGTTCAAATCAAACCAAAGACATCCATATATGATCTTAGGATCATTACCTGTAAGATGTGATGACTTGTACATACATCGGGGTTAGTTATAATCAAATTACCGAAGTCATGAAACAAATAATTCCATCCTGACTCCTATTCCATGTCTAGCAGTAAGAATTAAGTGGGGCCACCCACTCGACGATCTCACCAACATCAACTCACATACGACGTTCATATACCGTTCGATCATAGGGAGACCTGTCAGGGATCACGAAGTCAAGTATCATTACTGATTATCGAAACACACCCACTACCAGTGCTAGACATTGTGGTATAAATCATCTACAGTAATAATAACATCAAACAAAACGGAATATGGAAAAGAAACACAAGATACTTCATCACTTTAGTGATCCCTTCTTATGAGTACAGCTTGGCTCATGTTATCTAAAAAGATTCGGTTGTCTCCATTCAGTTTCAATTAGTATAATCCTCATCTTCTCGATTTAATGGTTACAAAAGGGCTCTTCACCTAACCCTCCGAATGTCGTAACCTTCTTCTCTCATAAGAACCCAGCACGGACCTCCGGGTCATCTCTCGTGGTGAGACCCTAAAACACGCACCAGAGGAGTGTTATACTTCCTGAAAACCTACCACAAGTATGTACAGGAGACTTTCGGGAATGTCACGCATGTAGCAGGCAAGGTTCAAGCACAGAAGCTTGGGACGGATACGGTTAGTCTACCACTACTACATGTATACGCGAGGATAGTGTATAATTAAGATTCCACAGACATTGGATGTGTGCTTCCGCCCTATTTCCTGTTCCATGTCTGGTTGTGGATTTGGGGCAGAGTCACCCATCCAACTGTCTTACCAATCTTAAACACATACGACCTATATGCGCAAGTTAATGATAGATGGACTAGGTGCGAGTCCTTCCATGAACTTCGGGCCAAGGTTGCCCAGAGGGACGAGTAAATGTTCTACCATCCGAAAAGGCCTAGTCGCGTAAACCAAACCCACATGCCTCTTACCGAGCTACAAGAACTGTCAGGTCAAACATGTCGAGCTACTCAACAATGAAATTAATGAACCAAGCTTCTCACCCTGGAAGGCTTCGGTCTTATTTTTCAAATAGAAAGGCAAATTTCTCGTAGTTCCATCGACGTCAGAGGCCCCGACAATATCCCCAATAGAAACCTTTACTATCTACCTCACATAGTCGAATAGGCAGACCCAACGCAAGGAACGAGGTACCCTTCAGAAATTGGACCCGAGGTCTGAATATCACCAGTCGCGAGTGTTGGAGAAGGATGTCCAAGGACAATCCTCCAAATTCGATATGGACACCGCAAGTCCGTAGTGATATCCCTCGGACAGGACCAACCTGCTCGCAATATTTATGAACTTAATGAATAGGAAATGCCATTCTTACTAAGATCAGTTCGTCATTGTCATTGTAAATGACTTGCTTATCTACCCTCGTAATAAGAAGGAAACCAAAGAGAACAGCTGCAACGAACCGCAAAAACAATATGATCAAATAAACCTCACCTGAAGTCCTCTAGATACGAGTTTTGGAATTTAGGGGTCAAATTCCTAAGGCACATCATTAATAATGTGGAAATTCTTAAGGATCCTTTTCAATTGATAAAAAACCGTTGAGAAACAGTCAGCACCAAAGGCGTCAACAAGAATATGCCAAAGGTCCAGGTCTCGCTGACTTACCGCCTTAGTTCCTTTGGAACTTCTCGTAAATTTCAGAACCCCCTTATGACTCTGACCCTGAAGGGAGCAACCCTTGATAGGGAAGAGAAGCAAGAGGGAGAAACCTTTAGGACTCCAGAATAAGAGACCAAATTCCTTTGGAAGCCTCACTCTGGGAAGGCTTAGTACGCTTCAGAAGGCGTGGAAAGCTAAAACCCCAAATATTTAGGCCTTTCAAGATACTTGTCAGAATCAACCTTGTAACTCGCAACTTCAATCTACTCCCGCGAGCTTGGTAAGGTACATTCTACCCGACCCGTCCCAAACTTGCAGAAGTATCTATCTGACGAGACTCTTGTAATCCCCCTCGACGAGATCGAGTTCCACAAAGAGCCTCACCTTCATGGAAGAACCGTAGTGACCATGGACCGAGAGGTCAAACGGACGAAGCAACGCCGCTTCCCATTAGTGAAGGTTCGCTGGAGTACTAACCAAGAACCTGAAGTCACTTGGGAGCACGAGAATCGGTCGATTAGGAAGTATCCCCACTTCTTGACTCGATTGTTCATGCCTACTCCTTACCTAAATTCAAATTTCAGGACGAAATTCCCTCTAACGGCGGGATGATGTGACAACCGTCAATTTCCGGCCAAGTCAAAGTCCACCGAAGTCAACAAGTCAAACCGTTCGACTCATTTTGCCCGTGGGTACTAGAATTTACATTATGTAATTTCTATACAACTCGCTATTCTAATGAAAGATCATAAATCGAAAAGTGCGTACATCTAGATCTCCTTAACCTAAAACCATGGTACGTGGCGAGCCAAACCGATAAAACAATGTTGCATACTCATCAGGAGTGTGAAAGATCCTTAAACAAGGCTTACCAAGGTTTACGGACCTTGCATTGCGAAGCCGGGTACTCAAAAAGTTCACAAATGAAACCTCTCTCAATTGTTTTCACTCTATTTCTCTCTATGAGAAATCTCTCCAAGAATGTCAAATCTTTCCCAAATCTCTCCAAGTATGTGTAATCTCTCTCAAATATCTCTTTGTATGAGAAATCTCTCCAAGAATGTCAAATCTCTCCCAAATCTCTCCAAGTATGTGTAATCTCTCTCAAATATCTCTTTGTATGAGAAATCTCTCCAAGAATGTTAAATCTGTCCCAAATCTCTCCAAGTATGTGTAATCTCTCCCAAATATCTCTTTGTATGAGAAATTTCTCCAAGAATGTCAAATCTCTCCCAAATCTCTCCAAGTATGTGAAATCTCTCCCAAATCTCTCTCAAAAGTTTTCGTAACTTTTTGGAGTCATTCGGATCATTCCGACCCTTAACCGGGTCAAAAACGGCTTGAATCGGGGTAAAATCGAGCAAAATAGGCTTAAGGGCCCGAAAGTCCTCTTAGGGACCGAAAGTCCTCTTAGGACCGAAACCTTAAGCAGCCGAGACTCAGCAGCCGAATCAGAAGCCTCTCGGGCTGAAACTAGGAAGCGAGATCTCTCGGGCCGAAACTCGCGAGACCGAGCCTCTCCTCTCGGTTCCTCCTCCTTCGCACTCTCGGTCCCTTCCCTCGCACTCTCGGTCTCTCCCCTCCTCCTCTCGGTCTTCACTCTAGTCTCGGTTCCAAACATCAGAAGCCCAGACTTCGGCCAGATTTCGGAAATTCGACACTTTTCACCCATTTTCGATATTTTTAACATTTTAAGCCCGTTTTTAATTATTTTAACGCGAGATTTTCACCTAAAATCATATTTTAACATAATAAACCCTAGATATTCATAATTTAATCATATTTTCATGAAAATCCTTATTTAAATAATAAAATCTAGTGGGTGAATAATTAAGGTGGAGTGTTGACTTTGCTTTACCTTATGACACAAGCAACCACCCCCACACCCACTCTATGACCAGCCACACATCCCCACCTTACCTAGGTCACTTCAATGTCCTTTCTACTCAATTATCACCCTTTCCCATGTTTTAGAACTGGAACAAACCATCCTCTCTCCTCACTTCTCTCATTTGCTCTCATTTCACCAAGGATCCATCTCCACTTTTCTCTCAAACTTTCTCCATCAAAATTCGAGATTCAAGGCTGAGTATCAAGCTTTCTCACATTCTTGGTAAGTATAATTCACCCTCCTTGTGATTATTGCTCTTCATTCTACTCAAACCATTGATTGCTTACACAAACTCCATCACTTTGATGTTAGATTCTCGAAAATCTTCAAGGCGTCTTCAAGTGTTCTAGAGTTGTTTACTTCCATTATTCACCAATCCTCTTCTAAAATCACTCAAGGTGAGTTCATACCCCTCTATTATCATGTTTTCTTAAGTTTTAAGGGGGGGGGGGGGGGGGAATACAAGTTAAAACACCAAGAACATAACTAAAATTTTCTAACAGCTTTCATCAGAAAAGTTGGACTCCATTCACGGACTGTTTTGGTCAACTTAAACATTTTTGTTTTTAAAATTGTTTTAGGTTCATGTAGTTCAATTTTTTAGATTTAAAATGACTACTTGCGCATCTCCATACGATATTTCTACAATTTATGGTGATTTTTACAAAACTGTCTATCATTTCAAACATCAATCCGGACCAGTCTCTGATTATGGACTTGTTCACACAAGTTAAAGGTCACTAAAAATCATGGAAAAATTTATGAATAAACTAGACTCATTTTCCAAACTCCCGGAATTTACGGATTCTGATTTGGACCTGTTAAGAAGTTTTTATAAATGTTCTAATAATAACGATCGAAAGTAGTAATAACAGAAAAATGCTAACAATTTCTTATCACCTTGTAACATGTTGAGCAAGGTGTATATCTTTATATGAATGTGTGTTATTGCAAATAAATGACATTTTGCCTTAGTTTATAAACATGCATCAGTTAATAAATGGATTTGATATATTGAAATACATCTGAAATATAAAGGATAACACATTCGTTTTAAATCAAGGTACATCCATTTTACTCAAACAATTGAATAAACTACATTGAATATAGTTTACGTACATCATCATTACAAACGTTTCGGATAAACTATAATAGGTATGGTTTATGTTTTCCATTAACACAACAAATACATTTCGGAAGGTTTTATTCCCATAGAAAAAGGTTTTACACTCACGCACACCACACGTAAACTTGTTAACTTAAATTGTGAGTTATCCTTCTCAGTACTCCTAGAGTACGGGTTAGAATTCCTGGTAGTTATAATCAGAGTCTCTTGTAGGGAGAACGTGATAATTGTGTATAGATCTATATTGGGTTTGACACCCCACACCTTGCTGCTAGCTACAGTGGGACCTGCAGGTCTACGGGTGACAAATGTCATATCAGCTTTGCGACGCCTGAGAAACGTCGTGGCAGGTTCATTAGTCATTGTATGATTATAGAGCTCACATAGGGAGTTAACAACACATAAAGTTTACGGGATTTTTCTTTTTGTATAAATCAAAAAGGGATTTTATGTCGATTTAAAATCACTTTCTATATCATTAATTACAGATATTGTGGTATACTTTCGGTCTTGGTATTTAAGACTACACATCATTCATTACGGGTTTTTCTCAATTTTAGAAGGGTTTTTTTACGCCAATTTAAAACCACTTTATATCTTTAAGTATGACAAATACTTGTTCATTTCCGGTCCCGGTACTTAGGACTACATAACTTTTATAAGGAAAATATTGGATTTTCTTGGTAACATACCTCGCTTTACAAAGATAAATTTTCAAACTCTTACCATCAAAAGCTTATGAACTCACCAACCTTTGTGTTGAAACTTATTCAAAACTATTTGTATTCTTAGGAAATCATTAAACAGGTAACCAAGTGCTTTTGAGGATGGGACGTTAAGGCGTCAAACATTTCATACTTATTGTCTACATATTGTAACTGATTTAGAACATGTAATTCATACAATGATGTAACTCTTTCAAATATATATATATATATATATATATATATATATATATATATGATTGGTTGTATTTACTTTGAGCACTATTATACTCGTTGTTGTGATACTATACATGAAGTCTGCCACCCCCGGACGTTTCCGCCATCCTTGGTTTGGGGGTGTGACACCGGGAGTGCAGCCTGGTTGAGTTTGCTTGGAGAGTAGGACTGTATGATCGACAGGAGGCCATGACTCCCGAGTTTGGCATGTTTTTGAGTGGGGCTGCTAGAGGATATTTGGAGGGTGTCACGGGGTATTCTTTTTGGCATAACATTGCCTCCGGGATGTTTAATTCCGGAGTATCTCCCAAGAGCAGTATTCGGTCCCCGATCCATCGTTTACTCCACCGGTTCATCACCTTTTCCATCAACTATAAGAGGCATGGCGACAAAGTGACTCAGCAAAACTTATTTTTCTTATGGTGCATCTTACAGCCTAGTGTCTGTTGCAACATCCCGTATTTTCTAGCCCGTTTTCTGGCCGGGTCTGCCGCGAGTTCGCGCCTTGGGAGCCCCATTTGTGGGGGGCATTTTGTTACTCGTTTGGCCCGTTCTTATCATTTGGTTGTTCCCGATATTACTAGATCCATGACGTGTGTGGACGAGCATGAATTTGGTATGGGATATTTGGAAACTATGCGGGTGGTCAGAAATTTTGGATCGCATTGGGGCATAGTTCCATCAGATGTTGAGGGTGATGATGAGGATGATCAGCCAGTCGACCAACCTGCGCCAGAGCCAAGACCGAGGCGCAGGAACGTGAGAGGAAGGGGAGACCGCGGGCAGCCGATACACCCATATGCTTCCATGGCTGGTGCGCCTTTTGGGGGTGATATGGCTGGTTACTTTGACCAGTTATCGTTGAGTGTGAATTGGATAGGCGGCACGATGGAGAATGTTGTTCGACATCTTGGGGTGGAGCAGCCGCCTCATTTAGGGTATCATTACCTGATTTGCCCACGATGGTCGGAGTATGGTGGTCGTGGAGGTAATGGAGCTGGTACCAGTGGAGCGCATGATAATGAGGAGGATGATTGATCGTTATTTATTTTGTTTGATTTGTTTTTAGTTTGTTTTTATGGAATTGTAAGAACTACTTTGAATATTATGTTACCTTTATTCTTCGTTGTTGATTGTTTCTCAAAAATTGCTAAGGAGCGCCTAGAAAGGATAGCGAGTTATGAATGTGTACGTTTTTAGCCGGGAGTGTTTAATGCCGAGAGTCGAGACCCATATTTTCAAAATAAGTGTGGGGTAAGTTAAGAGAGTGGAGCGTCAGCGAAAGAGTCATAAACTGATGACTTTGGAAGAGTCTTAATACATTAAAACATTAGAAGAAGAATTGGGCAATGTTTTCTGCTTGTCTAGTTTTCACGACGTGAACTTTTATTATTCACGTCGTGAGTCAGTTATCCGGAGATTCTTAGAATACGCTCAGTTTCGATCTCACGTCGTGAATTGTTTCACACTCACGTCGTGAATATTAGATTTTTACAAGATTCAAGGCCCTTGACATTTTAGTCTTCTATGGGTTAATGCTATTCTTCTTGTCAATATATTCAAGATTATTTTGGCTCATTTTTACCACCATGCAATGTGGCGTATGCTTTCCCACATTGGTCATTCTACTTTTGGATACTTACACCATATTTGAAGACGATTGAAGGCTCGATTTCGTGTTTTGCCGATACACTCCTTATTTCGTGAGTTCAAGAACCAAGTTTCTATTTTTGGAGTCCATATTCAAGATGCACGTTTTCCACACTTTTGGAGATGTTCACGCCACTATCCCAGGGGATTCTGTTCCTTTTTCTCCCTTTTCTTTAAGTTTCTTTAAATTTGATGCATACAATGAGGGCATTGTATGAAATAAGTGTGGGGTAGGGATAGAAAAAGTAAATTGCTAGAAAATCATAGAATTATAGAATTTGATAGTAAAAATTGAAAATTTTGAAATTGAAATATTTAATAATTAAATCTAGTAATAATAAGTTGAGTTATAATTGCTAGTGTTATGTGGGATGATCCGATGAAAGTTCAAATGTTTAGTTGAGTCAATACACGTTATAGTGCATTTGTGGCCTCCCTTATTTTAGTGAAATCATGGAACAAAAACATAACCCCGCTTGGTTTGAGGGATGCAATATGTTTAGCAGCCTAAACCTGAAATGTATCCAGGAAAATTATTATCATTAACCAATAAAGGTTGAGGTTGAGCGCCTCTGCTTAAGCATGTAGGTTTTGAGTGAAAAAAGAGAGGTACATGTTAAAAAAATAATAAAAAAGAGAGAATTACGAGTAAAGTTTGAGGAGTTTTGGAGCAAATAAAATGAAGATCAAAAGATCAAAAATTCCAAGAAATTCAAAAAGTTGAAGATACCAGAAATCAAATCAAATAAGGTGGTGAATTCAAAGAAATCAAAGATCAAATGTCAAAGAAAGTGAAGAATTCCTAAAGAGCTCCATAGTGGTATCAATGATTGTAATTCTAGATTATGTATGCTTAGGTTGCTCAACTAAAAATACCTTGAGGATAAGGAGGTTTTCTGCGGATGGATTCGGAGGGTTGCATAAAATGAGCATTGTTCGGAAAAAGTAGGCGAGTGTTTATGAAGATTGTGAGTATTTAAAGTATGGGGGGACTTTAGGAAAATTTTAGACACAAATGCATGCGTTGAGGTCTTGACATAATGGCTGAGCTAGAGTCGGATTGTTCCATGTGATGTTAGTAATCAAGGGTTAAGTTTAAATTTGCTTGAGGGCAAGCAAAGTCTAAGTGTGGGGTATTTTGATATTGCCATATTTATACCTATTTCTAGGCAATATTTAAGTACATTTTTATTAAAAAGTTGGTAATTTGTTTAGAATAATGGTACTTATGAGCTTAAATGTTATTTACAGCCAAAAAGAAGACATTTTGAAGAAAAGGGGACTGAAAGCGTTAAAGAAAGAAACTTTGGGAATTAAAAGAGTAAAAGTGAAGAAAATCTGGAAAAAGATTATTCACGACGTGAGACTTAAAGGATTCACGACGTGAATCGTTGGTTCTAGAAGATATGTACGCGGGTGAAGGAATCCTTGACGGGCACGGTTATCTACAACTCACGACGTGAATTTCTTACTATTCACGACGTGAATTTATGGATATCAGCAACTATATAAATCCTTGACCATTACGAATAGAGGCACCCTTGGGCAGAAGGAAGGTGTTTCAGAAGACGATTTGGAGCGAAAGAAAGGTTCTGGAAGAAGGTTTTCAACATCGAAAAGAATAAAGGTCTATATTGTAGTTAAATAAGAATATGTCTTTCATTATTTTTAGCTGTGTTGGTTTAGTTGCTATGATGAGCAGCTGAATCTAGCTACTCTTGTTTAGCTAGATGAAGCTTTAAACTTATGAATAGTTCAATGTTTATGGATTAATTTTTAGTTGGTAAAAATTGCTTGTGTTTGATTTGTATAACCTAGCATGCTACTGTTTGTTTATCTAATTGCTTGATTGCATGTTCTGTGTAGCTTAGTGACCATTAAATTGAATGAACTTGTTTACCTAATGATTTAGTGAACATTGAATTGTTAGAGCTAGGATTGACCAATCTTAGTTAGTAATTAGAATAAATAAGCTTAGCTGTGCTAGAGAACGTGTATTGTGATCATAATTGCATTTATATAACAAATCTTACATAGCATATTTACATTCATAATTAGTTCTGTGTTTAATTATGTGTGAACATACATGGTTTGACATGAATTAGTTAATTATTGGTAAAGTTAGAACTAAATTACTAATACAACTAAAAACCAACTTAATAATCCGTAATCATTAGCTAGCCATAAGTGAGAAGTGGATTCAAACTAAACAAGAGTGTGTTTTTAATTAGTGAATTTGAATTTAAGTTCATCTGATCTTGTAAAATCAAGTAAAACCCCTTTTAAACTTGTTAATAATTAGGTTAATTTAATAGTAAGTAAATTAATTAGTAACACCGTTCCCTGTAATCGACACCCGACTTACCCAAGCTATACTGTAATCTGACTAGGTACACTGCCTATAAGTGCATAGTTAGTTAAGTTTGTTAGGTTATAAATATTAAAATTAGTGAGTACTTTTGTGCACATCAGTAACTTATTCCGAAAATGAAAAATCCATAGTGTTTGAGTATCTGCGTCTTAATCTTTAAAATCTGATCAAGAAATTTTTAAACTACGAAATCAGATTGAATCTTTAAAAACTAAGTTATCCAACAATGAAAAGTCCTTTTCACTGATGAGCTTACAATTTCATAATGTATCTCTTATAAATCATGATTCATCAGCGAGAAGGACTTTGCAATTCAACTTGCTCAAAAATTCCAAAGTATTACTAAAAACTAGGCTCTTTCTCATTTCAACCATTAAGATTATGAATGATCAATTCCTAATCAGTGTGAAAAGATCATTGGAGGAAACCTTGATAAATTTGTTCCTTCAAAATATGAACTTATTCATGAATACAAAACTAAATTTATAAGTAGCGACATTATAAACCATCAAGACGTAGTAGACAAACATTGTGTTACTAACCCTGATGATCATACCTCATGTGTGTCTCCTCTAACTACTATTGAACCTTTTGTTAAACCCCTTGATCATGTTTACGAAAGTCCTAACACTTCTACTATTATAATGGTCACATTCATACTGTCAAGGATATTCTTTGTGAAATTCCTGAATGCGCCACCAGTGACTATGATACTCATGACCAATTAGTGACTTCTAAAATTGATGATTTTGAATGTTCATCTTTAGGGGGATCATACCACTAGAACCATATCTTGTAACAGTAATCCCTCTCATGTTTCTCGAACAAAAGAAAGAGTTTTTAAATGAAAATGTTTCTTCTATATTGAAATCTAAATCTTTTGAAAAATGAAAACCATATTTTCAAAAGAAAAACTATTTTGGAATAAGAAAATGTTATAGATGTGGTGATCCATCTCATAAAGTTGAAAAATGTTCATTTGAGGAAAACACAATAAGGGGTGACAATATTTTAATCGGTAACAAAAAATGGTTGAAGAAAGAAAATTCCTTAAATTGTCTTCTTGTTAAATAACATCTTTAGTTCTTCTAAGTCCTCCATTGTTAAACTCGTTGTAAAATGGGTAAATAAAGTGAGTTAACTATTTGTAAGTGGTGTATGGTCAAGAGCATATAAGGTATCTCGATAGTGGATGCTCTCTACATATGACAGGAATTAAGTCTCTTCTAGAGGATTATGTGAAGAAAGATGGACTTGTAGTCTTGGAGACAATGACAAAGGAATAAAATTTTTTTTTGGTATAATCAAGTGAAGGTTTGTTTAGTTATCAAATGTATTATATGTAAAGGGTTTAAATCACAATATCATCTCAATCAGTCAGTTATGTGATGTTGACTATGAAGTTCATTTCAACAAGCATGAAGGAAAGGTTATTGAATAAAAAAAGGTTACTTCTCTATCAACGAATCGTCGTAGTGACATCCAAATCATGGACATATCCACTACTGATAAATCTCTTTGGCACTGCATTTTCTCGTTCACAATCTCATATAAACATGTTGCGACACGATAGACGAACCTTAACTTCAAATATATGTCTAAGATTTCTAATGATCAGCTTGTGAGAGGTTTGCCTAAGATAATATCCATCAAATATAAAATTTGTGTTTCATGTGAAAAGGGAAACAAACCATGTCTTCTTTCAAGCTAAAGTTATGTTCCTCTATAAATGATCTATTTCATCTTTTGCATATCGATTTATGTGGTCTTGTTCCAAGTGAGTCATGTGCTGGTAAAATATACTCATTAATCATTGTTGATGAGTTTTCAAGGTTTACATGGGTTATGTTTTTACACAACAAAAGTGATGTTGCTAATATGATCTCAAAGTCAAGAAACTCAGGAGTGATCATCGAATTGAGTTGTGAAATGCAACTCTTGAAAGTTTTTATGAAGATAAATGAATTGTTCAAAACTTCTTTGTTATTACAACTGTCGAACAAAATGGAGTATTGAACGCCCAACATGACTCTTATTAAAGTTGGGAGAACTATGGTTGTTGATGTTGGTCATTCTCTTTCGTTTTGGGTTGAAGCTATTAATACTACTTGCTACACTTAGAATCAATCTATAATTGTGAAGCGTGATGGAAAAACTTCATACGAGCTAATTAAAGGTAGAAAGTCTAACATTTCTTATTTTCATGTTTTTGGTTGTGTTTGTTTCAAGCTACAGATGACAAAGGAATATTCTTACGTTGCTCATAATTTTTTAAGGCCTTCAGGGTGTTCAATTTAAAAAAGAAAATTGTTGAAGAATCCATATATGTTAAGTTTGATGAAGGCAACTTCTCTAAAGATTCTGTCAATCCTTCTGAGTCAATTTTGGATGAGCTTATCTCCTTCCCATCTCTCGAATCCCATGATTCTGAAGATTTAGTTGCTTGTATTCCATTTGTTTCATTAAACCCTGATTAAAATAATATTTTACTCCTTGTCCTAATTATGAATTTCTTGTTGATGATGATTCTCCTCACCCTGAAACACTCATTCATCTGATCAATTTAATCTTCATGGTGTCCATGGTTACACACACATACACACACACACACACACTCTCTCTCTCTCTCTCTCTCTCTATATATATATATATATATATATATATATATATCTTAAGTCATTGGAGATCCTATTGCTAGTGTTCGTACTCGTCGTCAAGCATTCTCCAACTCTTTTAAGTTCATAAAATTTATTTCTCTAATGGAACCCAAGAAGATTGGTGAAGCTTTAAATGGTGTTGATTGGATTAGAACTTTGCAAGATGAATTCAAAAGACATAATGTATGGACTCTTGTTCCTCATCCACATGGAAAAACAATTATCAGAACATGTTGGGTATTTGGTAACAAGATGGATGAAGATGACATCATTACTAGAAACAAATCTAGACTTGTTGCTCAAGGTTTTACCCAATCGGAGGGACTGGATTATGATGAAACTTTTTCCCCAGTAGCACGTCTTGAAGCCCTTAGGCTCTTTCTAGCTCATGCCTCGTCATGAATTTTAAATTTTTTTAGATGGATGTTAAAACTACTTTTCTACATGGAGATCTCAAGCATAAAGGTTTTCTTAAACAACCTCTTTGAAACCAAAGAATTGCCTCATCACATTTATAGGTTGGATAAAGTTGTCTATGGTCTGCAACATGCTCCCTTGGTATGGTATGATACACTGACGTTGTATCTTATTAAAATAGGTACAAAAGATGAGCTATTGACAGCAAATTGTTCATCAAGGAATCTGGAAGTGATCTCATTCTCGCTCAAGTGTACATCGATGATATTATAGTTGGATCAACTGGTGAAGATTTGATCAAGTATTTCATTGATGTCATGTCCAAAAGGTTCGAGATGAGTATGATGGGTGAACTGATCTTCTTTTTTGGGCCTTCAAGTCAAGCAGTTTCCGAAAGGGATTTTTATAAACCAAAGAAATTATATTGCTGATATGATCAATAAGTTCTCATTCTCTGATTGAAAATTTGTGAAAACTCCCATTTCCACTTCTTTAAATATTTCTACTGATTCAGATGGCCTTGATGTTAATCCCATTCAATACAACGTAATTATAGGATCTTTGCTATATCTTACTGCTAGTCGACATGATATTCTATTTTCTATTAGCATGTGTGCATGCTTTCAAACAAAGCCTAAAGAATCACATCTTCTCACTGTCGAGCATATTTTTAGATATCTTAAGTGTACACCCAACCTTGGGCATTGATATCCTTGTGATTATGATTTTAACTTAACTAGATTCACCGACTTTGATTATGTAGGTTACTCATTAGATTGAAAAAGCACATATGGAGGATGTCAAATATTGGGAAATAGATTTATTAGTTGGTCAAGTAAAAATCATTCATTAGTGGCTTGCTTAACCGTTGAAGTAGAATACGTCACTACTGGAAGATGTTGCGATCATATTTTATAGATTCATAATCAGCTACTTGACAATGGAGTTAAGCTTTCAAAGTCTCCCATCTGTTGTGATAACACAAGTGTCATACTCATTAATTCAACATATAAACACCATTTATTCTTATCAACCATTCAAAATCACGTCAAAGTGAAAATAGTTATCAGAGTAGAATCCTAAAATCATAAAATGTAGAAACATGAGTGGATGCGCTGCGATCAAGCCGGACTCTTCCCTTTCGAACGGGAAGTACCTGAAACCATAAAAATAAATCGTACGCACAAAGCTTAGTGAGTTTCCCCAAAATAGCATATACCATACATATAATAGATATTGCTATGTGCTGACCATAGTCTTGCCATTATGCCAAGAGCCGTATCATGGTCTTTCCTTTCCAGGTCGGGGGCCAAAACCCTGGGTTTTACAGACGAGTGCCTAAAGACACCTCCTGGTCTTCCTTGATTGGCAGATAGTAAAATCTTGGATATCACGGGTGTTGTGGATATTGTCCTCAAAATGACTTTGGGTATGAATTTGAATTTGAAAAATGTCAAGTACATTCTAGATTTGAAGAGAATGCTGATATCAGTACGGAAACCTCATGATCAGGGTCAACATGTTAATTTTGTTGATCATAAATGGAACGTGACAAAGGGAACTTGGTGGTTGCTAAAGGTCAAATATGAGGTACACTTTACACAGTGGAGGTTTCTGACAGTGAAGCAAATACAATGGAAGAAGCATGGGCATTTACTCTATGCACCAACAACTTGGACATATAAGTAAGAATGGGACGAAGATGCTTTCCACTAAATGGAAGATTCCAGAATTGAAGAATGTGACAGTTGACTTCTATGAGCCAAGTGTACTTAGCAAATAGATAAAGTCACCTTTGCAAAGACGGGTCAACCACCCAAGGCCGGAAAGTTAAAGTTAGTGCATTGTGATTAGGGGTGGCAATTGATGACACGACACGACAAAAATACACGAAACGAAACGAAATTGGGACGAAACTGAAATTCGAATTCGTGTTTGTGTCGTGTTCGTGTCAAGTATAAAAGACACGACGTCGTGTCGTGTTCGTTTTCAAAATTCGATACAAAATTGACACGATTTAGCATTTTTCAGTCGTGTTTGTCGTGTTATGTATGATTATGTATTAATTAAATAAATTAATTGTTATATTATTTCATCTTCGTCGTGTCGTGTTTGTTATTTTTTAATCGATTTGTTTTCGTGTTAGCTGAAAAAAAAAACACGACATCGTGTCGTGTCGTGTTCGTGTTACAAAAAACCTTGTCGTGTCGTGTCAGACAAAAACACGACACGATGGCCCGATTTGCCACCCCTAATTGTGATGTATATGGTTCCACCTCAGGTTCTTCAGTGGGAGGTTCCAAATATTATTTCACTTTCATTGACGAATACACAAGAAAAGTCTGGGTTTATTTCTTGAAGAAAAAATCTAAGTTATTTGGTACATTCAAGAAACGAAGAGCTACCATAGAGAATGAGACAAGTCTAAAGATCAAGTTTTTGAAGTCAAATAATGTGGGTGGATATATCAACAAAGAATTTGTTGATTATATGTTGAACATGGGATCGAAATTCGGAAAATAGTTCTTGAAAGCCCTCAACATAAAGGTGTGATTGAGAGGAATGGCAACGACGTGAAATTTCTCTAAGACACTAGAAAGTGTTCGGTTGTATATCTTACATAAAAAATCAAGGATTCTGAAAGAGATAGCTTGAGTCAAAGGCAAGGAAGTGTACCTTCATAGGATATGGATTGGATAACATGGGATACCATTTCTGGGATAACGAAAATAAAAGGTTTATCAGAAGCCAATATGTGGTGTTCAATGAAGGTGCCTTATACAAGGATGAGATTGCTACAAGTTTCAAGAGAGAAAAAAATCACAAAAGAAAGATCAAGTTGAGCTTGATGAAATTTTAGATGACGACATTATAAAACCTATCAGCACCCTTGAGACAGGTGAAAGTTCAAGAAGCGGTGAGAGATTAGAAGATCAGGAGGAATTTGGAATGAGTGGGAGTTACCTTGAAGGACCAGCTGGAAATAGCAAATCCGCAACCATAGATCCAACAATAAGAGGACTCTGCAGATCCGCTCAAGTTTATAGACCTCCTATGTGATATTCCCCATAAAAAACTACTTATTACTGACAGAAAATGGTGAATTAAGTTCACTTGACAAGAACTAGACATAGTCCTTGTTTAAGTTACTAGCAGGGAAGAAAGCACTATAGAACAAGTGGGTGTGTCAGGTAAAAGATGAGATAGATGGTAGCAAGAGTTACAAGACTCAATTGGTGGTCAAAGGGTTCTAATAAAAAAGATGAGTTGATTACAATGAGATCTTTTCTCCATTTGTGAAGATGACCACTATTAGATTGGTCTTGGTATTATGGCTACAAAAGATCTCCATCTAGAGCAAATAGATGTAACACAGTTTTTCTTCATAGTGACATGGGAAAAGACATCTACATGGCATAACTAGAAGGTTTTCCCACGGATGGAAAAAAATATGGTGTGTAAATTGAAAAAAAGTTTGTACAGGCTGAAGCAAGCTCGTACATTGGTACTTGTAGTTTGACAGCTACATGCAACATGATGGGTACAGGAGATGCAATATGGATCATTGTTGTTACATGAAGAAGTTCGGTTCCTCATACATTATTCACTTATTGTATGTTGATGACATGTTAACTGTTGGAGCAAACATACAGTAGATCAACAAGTTGAAAAAACAGTTGTTTAGAGAGTTCGCGATGAAGAACCTAGGGGCTGTTAGGGACAAAGTTGTGGGTATTTTGAAACCTTCCCAAACGAAGTACATCAAGAAGTTTCTAGAGAAGTTCAGAATGGAAGATGCAAAACCCAAAAGAACACCCTTGGGGAGTCACTTGAGATTATCAAATGATCAGTCCCATAAAAAGGAAGAAGACAAAGAAGAGATGACAAAATTTCCTTACGTCTGAGCAGTTGGTAGCTTGATGTATGAAATGGTATGCACCAGACATGATATTACTCATGTAGTGGGGATGGTGAGCCATTTTATGTCCAATCCAGGGAAAGAGAATCGGGAAGGATTCAAGTGGTTGTTATGTTACTTGAAGGGTACTTTCGAGGATGTTTTATGCTTCAGAAGGAAAAGGGTGGTTTTGGAAGGATTTGTTGATGCATATTTGGGAGGCTGTATGGATTTAACAAAAATCGCAATTGGGTATGTTTTCACAATTAGAGGTAATACAGTCAGTTGGATGTCAAGGTTACAAAAGAGTCTTCCTCTTCAACCACATAAGCAGAGTATGTGGATATTGCAGAAACAAATAAGGAGCTTATATGGTTGAAGAACTTCTTATCATAAGTTGGTATACAACTGGAATATTGTATACTTCATTGTGATAACCAAGGTACATTTCATTTCACAACGAATCTGATTTTTCATAGTAGGAAGAAACACATTCAAATGAGGTATCACTTTATTTGTGAATTGATAAGTGATAGGACTTTGAATCTAAACATAATCCTTGGTACGAAGAATCCAACAAACGTGTTTACCAAGGTGGTGACAAGTTGAAGATGTGAATGGCTTTAACTAGCCTTCCAGGTACTTAAAGAGAAGGAGAAAGAAGAGAGAGAGAGAGAGAGAGAGAGAGAGAGAGAGAGAGAGAGAGAGAGAGAGAGAGAGAGAGAGAGAAACCGGGGGGGGGGGGTTTACAATGTTCTCATTTTAGATGACAACTATTATTATTTATCAGCCTTTAATTGGGAGATTGTTAAATGTGGAGGTTGAGTTGCTTATGGCTTCCCAAATAAGTAGTCTACTTATGGAAACCCATATAAGTAGTCTACATAAGCAGTCGGTTAACCTTTCCGGATAAGTAGTCCGCAGGAGCAGTCCTGATAAGCAGTCTAGATCAACAATCTGCATAAGTAGTTCAAAGGAGTAGATTGTTTATGGCAGTAAGCAAGAGTAGGTTGCTTATGGTAGTTTTTCTCGGAGAGCAAGTTTTGACTCGTACGTTTAGTGGGGCTAGTTCGTCAGCGTTGACTTCGGCTCATGATGTTTTCGACCCATTATTATTAGGTTAACCACTCTACAAATAGTCTTGTTTATTGTAACCCTAATGTACTGTACAAAAAACCTTTTACTATAGAAAATAATAAATCTCTCTCTCTCTCTCTCTCTATATCTCTCATGTTCTCTGCAGACGTACCCAATCATGTTGATCGTGTGAACCACATAAATTGATTGTGTCTTTTTTTTTTTTTCATTTTTTTTGCATTTATTACTCTGGTGAGATCGTTTATCGTTTGTCGAAGTGTTGTTTAACATAACAAAAAGAATCCTTATTTAAAGCACAAAGGAATGTATTCATAGAACTTAATCAAAGAATTGGAAACGTGAATTTGTTTGTGATTCAAGTGAAGATAAGATCACTTGATGATACAATACTATTCGATGTAAGAAGAAAATCATCATCGATCAAGAAGATAAAGTTATCATAGATATAGATAATTTATTTTTAAACAAACAAATCAGATCAGATCAAACATGAGTAGAAGGATATGTGATCGATAAGAGTGAAGATTCGTTTGATTAGTGAAGTAGAAAACATAATCGGGACTCTATCAATTAAATTTAAATGTGAATAGAAGGAAAATCAAACATAACAATGTAAACACATAAGGAATAAATCACAAAATTTTCTTTGGGTCTTGATCTACAAAATGAATATAACTTAGTCCAAAACACAAGAATAGCCCAAGATGAATAGCAATGGATTAGATCGAACTAGGTTGATGAATATTACCACGACGAACTTTAAGAACTTGATTCTAATAATTTGAGATTCACCAAATATTATCGAATCTTGAATTAATTAGGCATAAAAAGTTATCACATTGAGATCGTTCCTAATCAATGACTTCGATCTTCAAGGAATGACTATGATATCACTTGTTGGGACATGAAGGCTTGATTTGCCAAACGGAATAATAAGAACGACACATGGACGCGATGATTTCGATGTTAAAAGATATTTTCGATCATAGTGGGGAGTTACAAAAAGCATAATCTAGATCTAAATTTAAAAAAATAACTCAACTCACAACTTTAAATGATCACATCTTTCAAACATACCCTAAAATGACCATCTCTCTATATATAACTGTTAGTGGAATCTCATACAAGTCGATAAGGAATATTCTCTCATCAACCAATGAATATCTTAAGTATTCTCTAGTCGTCATCCATATAGAACTTTTGCATCCACGATATTGTTATAGATTGTGTCTTATTGAGCCCTTAGTGTTGGATTTGGTTGTTACCTTCTTTGGACATAATGTTTCGGTGATTAAACTCTTTGATTTTTATTTAGGGATTTTAATCCCTTGAATTTGAATACGGGTACATATTCCCTTGCACCTTTGGTTATTTGATTCTTAGTACTTTGCCTTTTTGTTTATTAATACTTATGGTATTTGTTGATTTTATGCTGATTTTTAGGGGCTGGTATTGAGTATGATGATTTCTATCATCAGTAACATCGGGTATTCTTACTAGGCAATTCCATTGTCTAACTTATTTTGATTTGTACTTAGATTGAAGACTTAGGAATTGCATAGAAGATAGCAATGATATTTTGAAGGCCTCGATTTGCGAGGTTGCTCTTGATCTTGTGATGAATTTTAAATTGATAACTACCTTTTGTTTTTAACAAAAACTGTATATTTTTTTTTTGTACTTTGGGACCTAATTCCGCACAAAAATATTTTAAAGTACGTTTAAATTTGTTTTAAACTATAGGACCGTATGCCTTTCCACAATTAAAACTCGACCTTGTTATGTTTGGTTTGTAACTTCATATTTTATGTTTGTAACTTCATATTCTTTGTTTGATTTTATATTTGTAAAATTCAAACTTATAGTTTGGTTTTCTTGGTTTTCAAATCGAGTTGTAATTTTGTTTTCAGTTTGGTGTGGTTACGTGAATTTGGTTTGGTTTGGACCCAAAAAAATTTGTTGCCAATTTGAACCCACAAGAAAGCATATAGATATCAACTCTTCAAGTTTCAAGTATAACTTGGATTGTTATATCATATACACAGGCCCACATGCAGCCAATTTCAACACTACATTTGCAGTCCTCATTCCGGAAATTTATGTTTGTCATCCGCAAAATCCATGTATGGTTTCTGATTCGTAATTGCTCTATAAATAAACATGAGTGACCAAAATCTATACCTTTCAAAACATTAGTTATTTATAATTAGTCCAAATAATGGATAAAAACTGTTGCTGTTACTTACTAAACACTATACATTAATAACAACAAACATAGATCATACACAAAGTCATTTAAACAGGGACACTTACCATGCATAAATTTCAATTACATTCGAACCAATATGCAACAGGCAATTTCGGGTTATCAATAATACACCATTCATGTTCCTTAAAATATTGTTTTCTATACACAAAATGTGCATACTTGTACATGATTTTACTTGTCATCTCCTTCATCATCTGTTAAGTGATTTCTAAGTGTCTGGTTTGGTATCATCCATTCTTCACTCTCCCATGCTGCATCTTTATCTGGCAACTCATACTCATCCGCCTTTAACGACAACTCAAACTCGGGCAGTTCGGGCAACACTTCCAAACCCCTGCATTCAACCCGGTCAGCTCAAAAAAACACAGCATAGAGTAGTACAAAAAAAAACCAATCACTTACTTTTCTTGCTCTAGAAGATACGCGTACATTTGAGATTTTTTAACTGCAGTTTCCGGAACCTTCTTATTCAAATGCTTCATAGCACCCCATGCAGTTGGAGCCCTTCATAAGCATCAAAAACTAATTAATACCCAAATGGGTACTACACGGAATTGTGTAAAATGACGGATCTAACCTTGTTATGGGAAGCGTAAGGCAAAAGTTCAAACATGCTTTCTTGCTCTCGGTTAATATTGCTTCGGCTGCAAGAAAGCAGCACACGGCGCTGATGTGGCACGATGGTTCGCTACCCTTGTCAGTGATTAGACCATGGTAGTAGTATGCTGCAGCCTGATACCCAAAGATATTGATTTAAACACATGTGCGGGGGGTATTTTTGTAAATTTAATAAGTTTAGTAATGCAAAGTGCAAACCTTTGCTTCGAGGTACTTCCATTTGATAAATGATAGATGTTTTTTTCCGTATCCATTGAGGTCGTGACAGGTGGACAAGCAGTAGTGTGCCTGACCGAAGTAACTTAGTTGCTCACATGCTAGTCTTCTTTTTACGGATAAAGTTGCGTTTTTACTTTCAACCGCCGAAGCAAGCTGCATTTCTGTTCCCTGAAAGGATAGTCATAACCGTGTTTGTAAAAACACAAGATAGAACAAAACAGTACAAAAGTATTGTACTGTTTTAACACCAACAGTAACAATACTATCAAATAGTAAATACAGTAGTATTGTTAGTGTTGCTGTTAGTGTTTTATAACACTAACAATACTACAAAATAGTATGTAGTGTTTTGTAACACTAACAATACTATAGAATAGTATGTACTACCGTGCTTTACTACTGAATAGTAAAGCATAGTAGTAATAAGAGTGTGGTCTAAATTAGACTTGAGAAAATTAAAAGCTGTCAAACACAGGAAAGCATGTTTTATCATCTACTGTAAAAGCTGTCTAAAAGGGACATACCTGTGCTAGTGCTTGAATATAAGCGGCCTCAATTACATTCTCCTGCAAATCTACAGGAAGCTTCATCCTGATCATAAAGCAAGATGTGAATTACATGATTTGGTCCATTAATATGAATTTTGTGAAGATCAATGGCTTATTTGAAAATCTAAACGTACTTGATGTGAGGTGGAATTCGGACAAGAATTTCTTGAAGACAGAATTGAAGGTACCCAGCTGCCTTCACCAATAAGTCGACAGCGCATCTGATGTTATCTATGGTTAACAAGAAAAATCAAAGATCAATCGAACTTTTTCAGAGACGGATTTGAAGTTGGATGATCGTAATAGATAAGGGTTTCGTACCAGTAGATTCGACTTCTTCAGTAGTGACAGTTTGATTAGGAATTAGTTTTGAGTTTGCCTCCATTAATGTCAGCATCGCCATCATATGAACAACAGATAGTAATTCAAACCAGGAATCTGCAACACTTATTTCCTGTTCATCGACGTGGATATTGGATTACAAAAGGAATTCACATGAACAGAAAATCGAAAAGGGTATTGAGTTAATCGAATCCTTACTTGTCGATCGTCTAAACCTTTCCATTTGAATTCAACGAGCTCTCGGAAACCAAGTTCTGATACGCAAATTAACAACGAAATTAGTACGAGTATAACTAATCTATCGAATATACGAAAACGTTATAAACCTTGATCAGTGAGGCCAATTAATAATGGTAAGTACTCCTCCAATGCACGTAGCAATTCAGGAACAGCTGATACATCTGCAACAAGTTACAGATCCGTAAAAAACTGCAGGGGATTTAACAAACAGATTGAAATTAGGGAGCAGAGAAGAATCTAACCAGTTTGTTGCGATAGTAGAGCAATTTGATTCCGGGAATAGGTAAGACGATCAGCCAAATCCTTGGGAACAAGGCCTTTAAGGGGTTTTTGGAAATTGGAGTTTATAGGAACTCGAATTGAAGGAGAAAGTATGGTAACAAGAGGGATCTTCATTTGCTTCTTATTCCCTCCAACCCTGTAAACAGAAGCTGCACACCCCATTGTGAAGTTGTACGTTGTGATTATGGATCATAAATCGCTATTCTATAGACAATTCACAGGAATATTAGGCAGATGATGTGATGTGTAAGAAGCTTCTTGTGTATTGGATGTCAGATGGAGATGGGAAGAAGGATACGTGATTTGATGGATTCTTTACTCCAATTTTGATTTGATAGAAGCATTCGTGCAACTTGAAGCTGTCTGCGATATGGGAAATTAATGGTGTACATTGTTTCATACACCTGGAATTGGATTAAATAAATGGGGAAGCTGAGCTCAGATCTCTTTGTGAATTCATTCATGGCGTTAGCATGTGCATGTACATGGGTTACTGTGTTGGATGAGCGCAGATCAAGGACCAGGGTAGCCATGATTGAACTTCATCTTGGTAAAAGTGACTTGTTTCATCTTCTCTAACATCTTACCTTTGAACAATTGATTATAGAAAGGATGACCAATTAATTTATATTTTTTTATTAACTAGTTTATGTAGTAAAATAAAATTTTCATCGATTTTTGTGTGTTTACATTGTTACTGATTCATGCAACCGACTAGTAGTGTAATGCATAAATTGATAAAGAAAAACCAGTGACATATTAAAATATGCATACATAAATTAATAAACAAGTTATAATAACAACTATTATAAGGATCCGATGTCGTTCCAAACAAAACAAGTATTAAAAGTGGCAAAATAAGAGTTTACACAGATTCAGGAATTTATCAACATAAATAATTTTACATCATGTTAAAATAAGTTGGTCGATTCTTTGCTATTACTGTTCATTAACTCTTGAAGACAATTTCATCTCCATGTGTTTTGTTAACTGTTGATTTTAACAACGAAGGTGTTTTCCCATCTAAACTTCTAGTATACTTCAATGATCTTATTGCTTCAGTTAAAGATATCTCTTTTAGTTGTACAGAGTATAAGGATTCCATCTCTTTCTTGAAATGTTAACTAAAGACAAATGCAATGATATTTATTACTATGCTAATCAAGAGTCATTGTAGGTATGCTAATGGTATTAGAATAAGCATATATGTGGACTACTCTCAATGAACGTTGATTGATTAGATTGAGGAGGAAAGGTTAGAATTTGGGAACGAAGAGGATGAATATGAGGATTGTGATAAGGATGTCGATGAGATTCAGATGCTTGTCATGTCACATAGTATTACATCACTTCCTCTTCAACGTTTCACAAGGAACGACATCGGATCCTTATAATAGTTGTGTAAACTATTATAAATTAGTTTATATTGATACATAAATTAGTTTATATTGACGATTAGTTATTGGGAAATCTCCAGAAAAGTCCTAAAATTTTACCCTAATTTACGAAAAAGTCTCAAACTAAATTTTGTTTACGAAAAAGCATGAATTACCGGTAAAAATGGCGATTTGACCCCTTGTTTCCGGTTTATTGGTTTTATTACTTACCTTTTTCACTAAAGTCCCATTATTTTACCCTAATTTGCGAATAAGTCCCAAAATAAAATTTACTGATGATTTGACCATTTTCTCTATATAACATACATTTTATCGGTTTCATTGCTGACCCAGACGCCTAGTCATTAAATGAGATGATGAGATGAATATGTTAAGTTATATAATGCTATGTTTAGCATAAAACTTGATATCTTGATATATTGTATATCTTTTTCGAACATAAAATGCATCCAACGAAGACTACAATAATTACATAAACTAATAACAACTGCATTATTTTTTACGTTTATAAGAAATATCAAATTGTCTATCTAATCTTATGTAACCCAATATATCCATCTCATCAGACATCAACTCATTTTCTGCCATTTTTTCTTGGAAACACACATTTTATTGGTTTCATTGCTGACGTAGATACATAGTAATAAATGAGCCGATAAGATGGGTATCAAATTTTACAATAAATGTGGGCATTATATAACCCATCGTATTCATCTTATCAGCTAATTTAATGACTAGGTGTCTAAGTCAACAATAAAACCGATAAAATGTATGTTAGAAGAAGAAAAAGGTCAAATCATCAGTAAATTTTATTTTAGGACTTATTTGCAAATTAGAGTAAAATAATGAGACTTTAGTGAAACATGTAAGTAATAAAACCGGTAAACCGGAAAAAATGGGTCAAATCGCCATTTTTACCGGTAATTCATGATTTTTCGTAAACAAATTTTAATTTGGGACTTTTTCGTAAATTAGGGTAAAATTTTAGGACTTTTCTGAAGATTTTCCTTAGTTATTTCGCGCAAATACTAAAAGATACCCTTGTCATAAATGGAACATCGAAAATTTTCCAATTACGTTCGGTTTTGATCATTCACCAGGACTATTTTAGGTTACCCGGTTTGCCAAACTGAATTTGAAAATGCATTTCAAAATCAACAAAATCGAAAGAAAAAAACCTATTGTTTTTTGTGTCATTCAATAAAAATGCAAAGGTTACCATTAAAAAAATGAAATTGAAAGCATAGTGTAGCATAGTGTCTTTACGGGTATGCATTATTTTACGTTGTATTGCAACCTATACTCACATGTTATAAAAAATATTAATTTAAATTGATTACTTACAACCTAAACTATGAATTAAAAAAGCTATGAATGAAAATAGTTTGTTATGTAAAGGTCATTATGCCATTTTATAGTGTAATTGGAACGATCATCATAAATATGGTCATTGGAACTTTGGTTTGAGGTGTTTCCAAACACATGGTGACATATAACATGATTGATACTATTCTAGATACAAAAAGTTTAAATACAATGAAATAATTGAAATATGACACTACAAATTAATTGATAAAAAGATAATGACGCACCAATAGCAAAAATATCATCCTAAAGAATAGTAGAAGTAATAGAATTTATTCTTTGGAAACTATGCTTAAAACACAAAATTCATCTAATTAGAGAGCTCTTAACATCTAAGTGAAGTTGCTTGAATGTACGTTTAACATAAAATAAGAAAGCAAACAGAAGCACTAAGCCTTAATCCAAAAATTCAAGTTTATTATTTACTAAAATCATTATACATTCGAGAGTCAAACCACAAACAAAATTGCAAGCAAATAGCTTTTACAATCAGAACCTTTACTTACTCTCTTTATAAAGAAAAGCAGCAATATACACACATGTATTTACCAATTATAGCAACCTACTTACTATTTTTACCAAATATTAGCAATATACTTACGTTTGTTTACCAATAATAGAAATGTGCTTACTCGTTTAGCCAAAAACATCAAAATACTTACATTTATTGATCAATAATAGCAATGTACTTACTTTTTTTTTTTTAAACAAAAACAACAAAATACTTCCATTTATTTACCAATAATAGCAATGTACTTAATATTTTTTTTTATCAAAACAACACGTAACTACTAATAGCAACATTTTGTCACACCCCAAAACCGAGAACTGCGGAATCGTTCTGGGGCGGAGGACGTCATGTAATGTATCACAACAATGTAAAGTAGTAAACAAGCAACAAAATCATCCATTGCATTAATAGTATAATTTTAATTACAAGTGTGTTCTTTCATAGTATAAGACAACATAATGAATAATCAAAATAAAAGAGGAGTCTTGACTGATCCGTCTTCACAAAACCTAGTCGTCGTACCTGTCTATTTGTGACCTGAGAATACAAGTTATTTTGAAAGCGAGTATCAGCAATAAAGCTGGTGAATTCGTAAGTATTAATGTGTCTTTGATTTGTAAAACTGTGAACTAAAGACTTCTAAACATTTGGAAAAAAGTTTGTATAAGTATGAAAATGTTTGTAAGTAATTGTAAACGTTTGAAAACTCTAGAAATTCCCTATGATTTATACTAGTATAAAAAGTAGTCTTCTACCAAGACCTAACTGTTTTGAAAGTAGCTTTCTACCAAGACCCGACTGTTTTGAAAGTAGCCTTCTACCAAGACCCGACTGTACGACCATTATTATTATTATTATTATCTAATCTACCTCATCTATTATGTGAATATAACACATGGTAAAGGTATTAATAATTTATTAACTGGAGTTTTATCCTTTTGTAATTGTCGTATATATACAGTGTAAGTACTGTAGTATTTGTAATAAGTGACTACTTTTGTACTAATTTGCCTTAATTGAGGGTTAAGGCATAATGTGATGGCTAGATCCCATACTAAATGCTCCCTGTCAAGAGATTTTGGGAACTAAACGCGACCCTTGCATGATTGCAAGCCATGAACATCCACATTACTATGATCATATATACCCAATATAACTATCACAAAGCATTAGTGATTCATTGGTATAGTTAGATCCTGAACTTGTTCCATGCTATAACACATTGTTATGTCTGTTCTGTTATCGTGTATTGTAAGCATATTTATGTAAGCGTATCTATGTAAACGTATTCATGTAAGCGTATCTATGTAAACATATTCATGTTAGCTTATTCATGTAAGCATATCTATGTAAACGTATTCATGTAAGTGTACTCATGTAAGCGTATCTATGTAAACGTATTCATGTAACATGTAATGTATTAGTATAGACTCACGAATGAACTGACTCTTGTGTGATTCCTTGTACTTGGAATGGTAAGTAGTATCTCCTAACTATATCTATTATAGTTACTAGTAACATACGAGTATAACCGGAAGTATACCTTTGCTACCCAAAGGTACCAAACTGACTAATGGAACCTTTATACCTATATATGTATACATGATATATAACTAATATTTAGACGACATTTGGACGAATAACCGATGCCCTAAGACCACATCCCAACGAGGAAAAGGAAACAAGGCGAGCTAGCCGTCCTAAGTCCTTTAAACATTACTTATATAACTATACATATCTAGGCATGCATTTGACAATATAAAAGCATAAAAGAAGTTTTGTAAAACCTTTGAAAAGTTTAATACTAAGAAATGATGACTTGATGTCAGTTTATAAAACGATTTGAAAGTATTTTGTTTGATAAAACAGTTTAAATATAAGGAAAACCTTTGTTTGAAAACACATTTGTAACAGAGTTTGAAAGGAAACTTACAGAATGTAAGACAGTTTGATAAAGAGTTTTAAACATGTAAAAATGTTTAAGAAAGTCATTTGAAGAAGTCTGTTTGGTAAAACAATTATCGTATAGTAAATCCATTTGCATGCTAGTTATTAATCACATGTAATTGATATAATAACTAAATATGATTCAACTTGTATTCCCCCCATAAAGCATTTATAAACATTTAAAAAACATTTAAAAGGTTAATTAAGGGGTATGAACTCACCTGCAGTGAGTGGATCGGATGGAAGTGTCGGACACGTGTTCAGTGTCAAGTGAAGACTTAAACACACACAATGATCCTAATAACATATGAAGACATATGTATATATATAATTAGTGATTATAACACTAATTAAACATGTATAAACATCATAATGTGAGGAAAACACTTTGGTCAAAGTGTTAGGAGGCTATCAGGTTGCAACAAAGGAGTGCAAGGCCTTATAAGGGAGTTTATGGTCAATGGACCATACCTTAAGGTGTTTACAGCCCAGGGGAGTTTACTTCTGGCCGTAAACTCTCAATTGGGTCACCAAATGTGGCTTAAAACTATTATGACTTAAGTGGTTAAGTGTTCCAAGGCTTAAACAAGAGGTTGGGTGGGTTTAAGGTCCACGAATGGCCTTGTATGGTGTTTACGGCCTGGGGACCACTTCCCCATGAGTTTACGGCCGTAAACTCATGGTATGAAGTACCATTTCGTGTAATGAAGTTCTTAGTTCAATGGTGTAAGGTTCTATGCTAATATCCAAGGATTCTTAAGGTGTTAGGGTGTCATTTGCACCCTTAAAAGGGGTTTACGGCCCAAGAACATGTCTTGGCCGTAAACTCCTTGAATCCTGTGATTTCTTATGTTTTCTAAGCCCTAAACATGATAAAACTAGTGTACAGTGAGTTAGAACAAGAGTACTTACGATCTAGGAGCTTGAATGGTCGGTTTTGGCCAAGAACACTAGTGTGTGTTCTTGGTGAAACTTGGAGATCTACAAAATGGAATGATTTCACAGATGAAATCATGTAAGATTACTAGTTCATGCAAGATATCAACTAGTTAAGACAATAAACTTACGAGATTTGAAGATCGGGGACGAAGATCGGGATGATACTTGAGAGGATTTGGGCCAAGAGGAGGAAAGGAATGAACATAATGGCCAGAACTTGACCTTATAGGAGGAGTTTACGACCCACATGGAGTTTACGGCCGTAAACTCCCATTTGGTGGCCGTGAACTCCTGGTCAAGGTGTTCCAGACTTGTTCTTTGAGCTATAGATTCAGCAGATAAACCCCGACACTTATTCCTTAAGTGTACAAGGCTTAGAATGCTCAAATAAACTCCCAATTGTGCTAAAAGATAACAACAATGAGTTTGACTTTTAATGAAGTGATAGACTGAACTGGATGAAAAATTTCTGGTTGTCACACATTCAATTAGGTACCAGACCATTCCACGCCTGTTGAAGCTCAAACCTATGAAAACAAAAAATAAGAAAACTATAAATGAGTAAAATACCATTGTTTTTTTTTTATTTATTTCATTTATTTTCACACAAATTTTCTAATCAACTTACAAATCAATAATGTTTTTCACATACTCTGGATTAGGAAATGCCATATATGATGATCTAGTACAATGCTCGAGTTTATTACAACAAATTTACTAACAAAAAAATAACAAAACTAATATCTGATATATTTGATGCCATTAAAAAAAAGCATATTTGGCATAGTTCCATACATTTCCATTCTATCAAATAAAAGGTAAAATGGTATTCTGAATGCTAAAAAATGAATGTTACCTTTACTATTTATTATTAATGAATGCTAAATAGTAACGAAAATGTACTTACATAAACTAACCAAATGGACATTTTAATTTCAATAGCTTGTAGAAAGTAGAAACTCTCAAAATATAATTCACACAGTCACATAAACAACTACATAAATAAACATATTAATTTTAGTAAAGGTTTTAAAATTTATGTATCTCCATTTGAAATTCATTGGCTATCATTTGGAAAATTAGAAAAATTATGTAGATAGTTGTGGATTTTGTGCGTGTGAGTGTGAGGCTACCAACCTGTAGGGATCTTGAGCTTCGGTTTGAGACCAAGGTCGAGACCTAAATTCATTTTTTCATCCAGGACTGAAATGAACCAGCAAATATGCTCCTGTATATTATCTTTTATGAATTAAACTCCCAATAATATCAACTATACAAAAATAACCCAAAAATGACAGGAAAACCATGTAATTGATGAATAAAAGAAAACATAATTCCAATGAGTGAGGCAAGGATTAAAAATCGAACTTTTTTTTTGAAAACTCGAAAATGTATTTTTATAATTTTGTCTGTTCATCTCTTCCTATTTTCACCCATCTGTCATTTCTGACATTAGTTTTCATAAAAATACAAATCTCGTCTTGCATGTGAAAATTTAGAAAAAACAAATTTAGGACAAAAAATTATAATTATATAATTCAAATTCACAACTACTCTACAAAATGAGCATTTTCTTAATTCAATATGGAATCACACTTAAATTAACTTTAGATGACAAAAGTTATATTACCTCAACAACATTTGAATCATCTGAATTATTGAATGACCTTTTTTGTTAAAACCTTCTTTTTTCATTCAAAATGTCAGCTCTTTGCAATTTGCATTATTAGGAAGAAGAGGTGGCTGTAACATTCCAATTCTCCACGTAGAAAGAAGAGGTGGTTGTAACATTCCAAACATTATTAGTGATTAATGGCACATAGGAAGAACAGAAACAAAGATAATCAATTACATAAAATACTAAACATTGACTAATGGACAGAAAACTAAAAACCCTGAATATGTATAAATCATTTGAAAAACAAACACAAACGAACTAATAAAAGCAAAGATAAATTAGAATAAGACCTTAAAAGTGAATTTGACAAAAAAACCATACAAATCCAACTTGGAATCTGATGTGTAGATAATGATGGTAGATGATGGTGTTTGATGTAAAATTCAAACCTAAGAATGCATTTCCTCAAAAAATGACAATAGTTTGAAGCCTTAAACTTAAACTCAAACCTGAGAAACAAAATATCAATTTGAACCCGTGAAATGAAAACATTAGCCTATATTGCATAAGAAACCATAATTAGAAAAAAGATTATTAACAAACTTGGAATAAAAAACATAAATATAGAAGAAAAGTAACCCTTATATGTTTTTTTTCGTGGCAATGGTAGAGGAGGATTGAAAGCAAAAGTTAGCATCCACTTCTCTTCTTCTTCCATAAAAATCTGTTTTGATATTTGTGTGTAATAATTAAAATGAGATGAAGTGATCAAACTAAAAAAAACCATGAAATTCTAAAATTCATTGTTCCTGGTGGCAAATGAAAATTTGAAAGCAGTAATTGTCATGGATCAATTGCGTATCCAATGAGCTAGAATGGTGTGAAGTACTAATTAGTAAATTGACATTTCTTGATAAGACACATCATAGAGCAGATAAATTAATGCGAACATAAATGATACATGTTTGGTTTATCACAATATTCAAGCTCCATGACCTTACTACAAGCTTCTTAATTACCTCAAAGTAATACAAATAATAGATTTTCCAATAAAATGAGTTGCAGCCTGAAGACAGAGAACTTTGGTGTCACTAAATATGTAAAAATCCCAAGTATCAATACATGCAACAAGGAATATAACATAAACTAATTTTTTATTATTAACAAAAAATCTTTGCAAATGTGGCAACAAAACTATAAGTAGTATTTGCAGCCATCATCAAAGATCAACAAAAATCTAGAAAATTGGCTTATTACCTTTGTTCAGATAGTCATGAAAACCCACAAATAGTAGATTTTAGTTCTAATTTAATGGACAAAATCACATATGGAATATTAGCGTATATACAAATTTAAGGAAATTAACAACTTTAATCAGTTTCAAAGCTCATCCACATACTTTTTGTACATGTACATACTTAATGAAGGTGTTTGTGAGAGCTGTTCATGAAGCTAACGGGATGAATGAGATGGAAATCAACAATTATGATTCATACCAGCTTATGTTGGTGTAGCATAACTTCTAAACCTCCAAGCCTCTTCTTTATTAAGAAATCAAAACAAAGAAAAACAAATTATCAATTAATAAAGTTAAAAATCATAAAATAACTCACCATTATAAAACCCTAGAAGCCTGCGATGAATAATAAACCAGATGAGTTACACAGGAAGAGAACTTATAAATAGAAATCCCAAAACTAAAAAAATAGAGCACTAACTACCTTAATCATTACATTACCTTTTCAGATATGGGTGTTTTGTGGAAGAAATTAGTATCAATTTATCAAATACCGCCTCTTTTTCCATAAATCTGAAGTAGCAAACCAAAATCCATAATTTATGCTCAATAAAAAGCGCATTTATATAGGAGACATATGTGTGTGAGAGAGAGAGAGAGAGGATAATTCCAAATTTACTTTTTTGGATTCACGATGAAATCAAAAGAGCGCACATTAGGTGTCTTCCATAGTATCGTTACGATGATAAAGAGCAGGGTTGGCGGAGGACGAAGCTGGAGTGGGTGCCATTGGGTGGAGTAGCAGGGTGGTGCTAGAGTGGGTGATGTTGATTTGGTGATGACGATGCTTAGTGGTTGTGGTAGCGGTGGTGGGGGTGCACTATTAGTGGTGTAGAGATGCACACCTTAATCACTACTAACCACCATCCTCCACCATTGAAAATGTCAGCCTGTTACAACCACTTTAAACCACCGAGACCGCCTTCATGAACGACCCCTTTCCAACCAACGAACACCTCAATGCCATCGAGAACGAAAACCACAACCTTCATCGGACCAAGAAAGAAGAAAATAAGAAGAAGTGATGGCGCTCTTGGTGTATTGTGAATCGAATGTGAATGCTTGAATATTTCGGTGACTGAAATCAATCACAAAGATGGAGTCTTTAATGATTCAGAATGATTCAACGATGATGAACGTATGGTTACACAATAACATTATTTCAGAGACGATGCATCGGTGGTTCATGGGTTTTCCTATCGGGATAAAGAGGGATCGGTTATGGGAAAGCAACACCATGTTAACCGAACTGAGAGAGCAGATGTCATAAAGAGTGTATCTCCTATTAATCGATCTAATCAGCTTTTAATACCGATTCAATTTTGCTTGATTCATGGTTTAAAATTCAAAATTTGAGTTTTGACTTTTTCAACATTTTGACACCGGATAAGAATTGACCGGAGCATAAAACTTTTGTGCATTATGTTCAACTTTGACCGATTCATCTGTTGACCACAGGATAAGATATGTTTTTCTATAATGCATAAATTCATTGTACAAGATGCATTAAAGGTTATACCTTTTAAAATTAAGCAAAACATGGTAAATGCTTATTAAGGTATAAAGATATATATATATATATATATATATATATATATATATATATATATATATATATATATATATATATATATATATATATATATATATATATATGGAAATCTCCATAAAAGTCCTAAAATTTTAGTCTAATTTATAAAAAAATCACAAACTAATTTTTGTTTACAGAAAAACACAGAATACCGGCTAAATTTTTCGTTAGTTTGCTCAAAATATTAAGATTTTTCTAAAAATTACTCGATAACCAAAATATTGGGACTTTTTTGAAAATTACTATGGAATTAATGGATATTATTTTTAACAAATCATTTATCAACATAAAAAATATTTTTTATAATAAACAATGGAAATACATTTATTGCTAATTTCTAGGAATAGAATGGTCGATTATGTACTTCTCTATTATTTGTTGACAACTTCAAAGTCTCTATGTTCTTCCTATGTATCGTTGTGGGTGTCATAGTGAGAAGTACTCTGTTAGGCGTGACCAATACAATAGTTAATCATATTTATTAATACACAATCAATAAGTGTCTACTTGCTATTAGACATGATACTATATGATCACATGTTATTGGAAAATATCATTACACGAACATATAGATCTTTCATTATGTTCTTTAACCTAACTACCACCTAACCTCAAAACATTACCCGATAACAATCATAAAATTACACACATCTATCTAGAGTGAAAAGTAAACTTTGAATGACAATTTAAATAGATAATCACCCTTCACTTGTTTCCATATAAATTATCATTCACGGTTCACTTTTCACATTTTATAGATGTGTGTAGCCAATGGTTGTTAACATGTGAGATATGAATGTTGGTTGGTAGTTAGGTTAAACAACATAAGAGGAACACCAATATTAGAGGAATGCTAACTAAGTACATATCACCATCATACCAACAACAATGCTTAGGAAGAACGTAGAGAGTTTGAGTAGTCAGGAAGCAATGGATGAGTCCTTAGACCACCAATTTATTCATAGAAATTAACAACAAATGTATTTTTTTTTTGTTAATAAAGTTAATTTTTACGTTTATAAATGATTTGTTAATAAAAATATCCATTAATTTCATGATAATTTTTTAAAAAATCTCAATATATTTGTTATCAGGTAATTTATGGAAAAGTCCAAAAATTTTGAGCAAACTAACGGAAAATGATAGAATACCAGCAAAATCTGCGAAACCAGCCAAAAATGGTTTTTTCGAAGTTTTAACCGGTATACTGTGCTTTTCTGTTAACAAAATTTAGTTTGAGACTTTTTCATAAACTAGACTAAAATTTTAGGATTTTTCTAGAAATTTCTATATATATATTTCAAGAAATTTTTATTTAACGGTTTTCACCCTTCATAACTTTAAAGTTAAATTATTGGTATTTTATAAGTCGTGATTATGGTCATTTACGATATTTTGAACTTACGTTTTTAGTCTCTTATATAAATTTTTTATAGTTTTTATTTTTATTAATATATTGTTTTTAGTCTCTTATATAAATTTTTTATAGTTTTTATTTTTAGTAATATATTACTTTTTATTTAAACGTTATAAACTTTTACGACACTGTTAATATTTGTAAATTGTATTCTATATACCAAATACAAATGAGTTACCTGCATATAAAAGTTACGTTTTGTTTTATTACATAATTTTTTTTGGGTTATGGTTGAAAGTAACTATATCGAAAATTATCTCAAAATTTCTCTCACAAACAATACTCATGTCGTGTTGTATTTTGTCAATGTAGTTTACATAATTTTTTTTGGGTTATGGTTGAAAGTAACTATATCAAAAATTATCTCAAAATTTCTCTCACAAACAATACTCATGTAGTGGACTTCCGAAGCATCGTAAGAACAGTCTAAACGCTAGTATATATTTAATACCAAAATGGGTTTGTAAGGAGAAATTACTATTTCATTTCAAATTGAATTTCAAGTGTTGGATTTGACATAATGTAATGTGGTAAGCAAAAATTTAGCCGTCTCTTTTACTTCTTTTCTATATCTTGAGATCTACTTTGTCTTTGAATTTTTTTTCCTTCATTTTCCTCTCTTAAGTTTCATTTTTTTTTTATATTTTGTACCTTAAATTAATTTTGATGTAACAGTTTTTATCTCTATAAATTTAAAATCAAATTGTTGGTATCTTATAAGTTGTAATTTTAGTCCCTTTCTATATTTGAATATTAGGTTTTTAGTCTTTTACATATTTGTTTTATAGTTTTCGTTTTTTATTAATATTGCATTTTATCATTATAATTTTTTAAATAATTATCATTTTTGTAGTGCATGGTATACCAATCAAGATACAATGTCAAAAAATATTTTTACCCGCATCCTCCATATATAATTATTTCGATCAAAATTTTATTTTATATTTTTGTGGTTCACTTTGAAAATGTGCTCTACGCCGCAACGCGCAAGATGACAAAATACTAGTTTTATTTAATTTTTTAGTACTAAAAATAAAAATGAATGCAAATAAAACGTTAATATCCTTAATTTTTTTCATTAAATTAAAACTTTACATAAATACAAGATAAAACAAAAAATAACATAAGGCTACATTTAAAGATTAGTATACATATGTTTCACCCTATTGGGACGAAGGTTATCATGTACTTATTAGTTATGTATAGCGTGAATATTATATGTGTACACTTTGAGATGAATTTCTAGTGTTCATTTTCATCTTCATGTTCCGGTTCATCGTAGTTATACTATGTATCTTCTTAGTGTTCTAAGACATGTTATATTATGTAACATCATAAAATTCATAAAATTTAAACTTTTCAAAACAACCTTTTTTCTAAAGAAGTGTTTACAAAAACCATTGTTCCCAAAACATTATTTAAAAATCAGAATCGCTTTCAACATAGTTTTCAAAACTTTGTCAATATCAGAGTATCCTAGAAATCATTAATCCAAAAACCCGAGGATGTGTACGGTCACGCCTTTACCCTGATAAGATCCACTAAAGTACCTGAAACCATAAACCAAAACTGTAAGCACGAAGCTTAGTGAGCTCCTCCAAAGTAACAAGACCCAAATAGATAACATATACATATAACAGCATGCTCAAATACTCATGCCTAGCCCAATCAGCCTCGGGCTGGAATACCAGGCATGTCTATGATGGGTCCAATCATGCTCGAGATGGAATATCCTCGTATCATAAGCATTCTGGTCCAATCAACCATCTGGTTGGAATACCCCAGGCTTGTTGACTGACGCACAAAGTAGTCCAGTCTCACCATAATCCATATTATCATATCGGGTCCAATCAACCATCAAGTTGGAATACCCCAGGCCCAATCAACCCTCGGGTTGGAATGCCAATACACAACGGGTCCAACCATCCTCAAGATGGAATACCCCTAAGCCCTTAGATCGGGTTGGAATACTAAACATGTTAGGTCCATTCAACCATCGGGTTGGTATACCCCATACCTGTTGACTGACGCACAAAGCAATCCAGTCTCACCAAAATCCATACTATCATATTGGGTCCCATCAACCATCGAGTTGGAGTACCCCAGGACCAATCAACCCTCGGGTTGGAATGCCAATAGACAATAGGTCTAGTCATCCTCAGGATAGAATACCGTCAAGACCTCAGTATGAGTATGGCATATCGCCCGATCCTCAGCTCGTATCTGGAATGCTTCTGGATTTGTTGGCTACAATATGGAGTAGTAAAACATATACCCAACACAACAGGCCGACATATAACATATAAACATATAAATAATCTACAGGAAGACAACCAGATCTACGGATCACTACTTATAGCATCATCCTATAAAACAGGATACCGATCTAACAGATCACTACTTAACAATAACTTATTATCACATAACAGGATATCTAATCCAATGGGTCGCCCTTGGTGCCTTTGACCCAAAAGTACAGTGAGGAAAACTCACCTTGAATGTAGAAGCTCCCTAAAAGAAATCCCTAACTGCTGCTACACCGTCTTCTTGAGCTATCAATACTAACAACACTAATGGCCCAATTTTCCAAATTGGGCCCAACCCCATATGGGCCATATTCTAAGTCCATAATTTTCCATATTACAATTCAGATTTCCTTAAGTAACCATTGGGACAAGCTTGTTTAAAGACATAAATCGAAAGTCAAAGTTAATGGTCAAAGTTAACCCAACTCGCCAAGTTGTCCTTCAACTCGTCGAGTTTTCTCCATCAATTGCACAGATCGGGAAAAACCAAGTCAACTCGCCAAGTTGACCAAAAAACACACCGAGTTCCTCTATCAATTTGAAAATGTCGAGGAAAACCGAGCCAACTCGCCGAGTTTATCCATAACTCGTCGAGTTCGCCAAAAACTCACATATTAATACATTAAGCACTTAATCTATAAGGACATGACTCCAAAACATAGATCTGACTTCCTTCAGTTGGAAAACCACGTAAAATTGCCAACTTTACGTTCATACATGTCTAAGTGAAGCTCTTAAGCTTAGAATGGACTTAATAACTGGCTTAATCTATACATGACACCAAAATCCTCATAAAGTTTGCACCTTTAAGCTCAAGGGTACCAAAACCAACTCAGATCTGAAAAAACAACCCCTTAAATGACTTTACTCCATCATCATCCCCAAAAGAGGCCAAAACATAACAAAACCCAAAATGTGGAGATCTAATCATCTACAAATCAAGGTATGAACTTGATACCTTAAAGTGACTGCAAGAAATGGAGTGATTCTGGATCCAATACTTCCTTCTCTAAGCTAGAAACTTCAAGATCTTCTTAATTCCTTTATATTGCACAAAATGAACACCAAAATTCCTTCCAAGGTTAAAAAACTTGACAATGGAGGCTATAACTCGTTTTAGGATTTTGATAAAAATGGAGGCTGACAAGGAGGCCAGAAAAATATTTAAGGCCTTTAAATTGGGTACAAGACCCTAAAAATTAGGGCTTCCTTCCCAGCTGCCAACTCGCCGAGTTGAGGCTCCTCAACTCGTCGAGTTGGTTCATTTAATTCCCATGATTTTTCCATCTTCAACACGTCGAGTTCAAAATAACTTGTATTCTCAGGGAATCAGTAGACATGTATGCTAGCACAGGTTTCGAGAAGATGAAGCATGTTCAAGACTCGTCTTTTATTTTGCTATACTTTTAGTGTCATATAATTGGTCCCTCCAACTCATCGAGTTGACCTTGAAATAGGGTTATTCTCAACAATTTATCTTAAATATTTCGGATGTTGCAACTCTCCCCCACTTAAATTAGATTTCGTCCTCGAAATCACTCCTTACTAACACTCATAACAAAACAACACTTGAGGAATGCACCCGAAAATTCTGTACATAAAATGACCTTCCCAAAACCATCAAACCCAAATAGAAAGTGCCAACCAGAAGAAGAACAACCCATAATCCCATGCAAAGACCCAGCCTTATATATTCTGTGACAACCCCTAAATTATTCTGTTGCTGTAACCCATTCCCGTCAGTAAAACCCGTTTGTCTTTCAATTTTTCCGTTAACATTTTGGATTAGGTCATTTAATTTAAGACTTTTATTATGACCTCGTGAGTATCCAAACCCGTTAGAAACACATGAAAACACCCCAAATTATTACTTGGAAAATTTTTAGTTTCAGCCACGTCGGGTTACGACAAATTAATCGGGTACGACCATAAGCCTCGTTTAACGTCAGTATTTGGTAGATTTCCACCGGGTCTCAAACTCAAACCATATATAAAGTTGAGTGGACCTCATTTGAGGCTTTTCCACTCTCTCTCTCTACTCTCTCTCTACAAACTCAATTTTTGATCCAAAATCACCCCCTTTCAAACTCGAATTTGGTATGTAATCCATCCTAGCTCATAATATAGCTTGTTTATCATTCAAATTCGTGTTTAAATCATGAAATAGGACCAAGAACTTGTGTTTACGGCCCATTAACATCCCCAAGCCACAAACAAACATAAATGGGGTTTTGGAGCCCCAAGACCCTTCCAAACCACTTCTAGTGCTTAGATTTGACTTAGGGGGTACAAGATTGGACTTAGAACACCAAAACATGCTTGGACCATAAACACCCTTTCTTAGGCCCAAGAACATGCTTGGACCATAAACACCCTTTCTTAGGCCGCAAACACCTTTTAAGGTGTTAAGATGCCCCTTAAACACCTCCTAAGCCTTGGAATAATGTCTAGTACCATCCACCTTTGTGTTAGGGACATTAACCATAAAAGAAACCATCTCCTTAGGAGATTACGGCCGTAAACCCCCCAAGGAATGGTTCATGGGCCGTAAACTCCTATAACGTGGTCAAATGGTGCCCTAACTTCCTTCCATGGCTTGTACTTTGGACTAGAAACACTTGTGCTTAACCTAGGGACACCAAAACACATAAGGAGAGAGTACTTGAGAGTTTACGGCCATAAACTCCTAGTTTACTGCCGTAAACACCTTAAATGGTCCATATGTTGATCAAGTCCCCTTCCATAGCCTTTGAACTAAACCTAGCATCATCCCACAAGTGTTGTAAGACAATTTAGCAACCAAGAACCCTCCACCCATGAGTTTTCGGCCGTAAACTCATGGGGATATGGTCTTGGGACCATAATCTCCATTAGGAGTTTACTCTTGAAGAGCAAACTCCATATCTAGGCCTTACACACCCTTAGATGCTACCCGGATCACTCCTAACACTTGAAATTAAGTGTTTTCGTGCCTCAGAGTGTATATCCTTATTTAATTAGTAGTTCAAGGTCTAATTAGATACAATTGTGTATCTCTTCATATTACATAGGAACCTCGCGTGTGTTCAAGCCCCGAACTGACACTTAGCATCCTAACCGACGCAATTCTCGACCGGTGAGTTCATACCCCTACACTTTTTCCGTGTTTTCAATGTTTTCAGGGGGGGGGGGGATACAAGAAAAAGTACAAAAATATCTTGTACTCAAACTTATTATTTTGATTGTAACGTTTCATTTCCGTATGCTTTTAACACTGGAAACCGTTTTAACCAACCGTTTGACTTGCAGAGTTAGTTTTCAAACTAATTGCGAAACTCATTATAAAATGTTATAGGTTATATTTTATAATTTACGAAGCAATCATGCTAAGTATAAAACAGGATTATTACTAATACTATACGCCTTAGGTTTACGTCTAATATCATACGCCTTTGGATGTCACTAGCGCTTCGAAAATATAGTTAATGTACTTCTTTGAGTGCCACCAGAGCTTCGAAATTTATGTCTAATATCATACGCCTTTGGATGTCACTAGAGCTTCGAAAATATAGTTAATGTACTTCTTTGAGTGCCACCAGAGCTTCGAAATTTACTTCTAGTATCATACGCCTTTACATGTCACTAGAGCTTCGAAAATACAGTTAATGTACTTCTTTGAGTGCCACTAGAGCTTCGAAATTTACGTCTAATATACGCCTTTGGATGTCACTGGAGCTTCAAAAAATACAGCCAATGTACGTCTTTGAGTGTCTCCAGAGCTTCGAAAATTCGTCTAACACCCGCCTCTGAGTAAAACCAGAGTTTCGAAAATACGTCTATTAATATGTTCCTCTGAGCGAAATTAGAGTTTCGAAAATAAAATTCTTGTTAAGTATAGTAGATATTCGTGTAAGGATAACAAATCACAAACACTTTAAGTATGATAGATACTTGTGCAATGCATTCCGAATCGATAACCAACTTTAAGGAATATATGGGTTTTTTCCTGGGATAACTAAACTGTTCATGACCAGATTGTGTAACAAACAGATAACTAAACCTTACTTATAAGAAAATATGAGATTTTCTTGGATAACAACTTTTTCAGAAACCAAAGGAAACTTGTTCATTTTCAGAAAAAATCCGCTTATGAACTCACCAGCTTTATGCTGATATTTTCAAAACTGCTTGTATTCTCAGGTCCACGTTAGACAGGTACCCACAATCTTTTGGAGAAGACGGAACATTTTAGCAGTCTCGTCTTTACTTTTGTTCGTTTTGGTTGTATATATCTATTATTGTGTATAACTTTACTTTCAAACAAATGTAAATACTTCTATGTAATGTAATGGTTGTGTTTACTACGCTTACTATGTACATTGGTTGTGATACTTTACATGACGTCCTCCGCCCCGGAACGTTTCCACCATCGCTTTCGGGGTGTGACAGATTGGTATTAGAGCCCTTGTTTATAGTGAACTAAGTATACCAAACCTTACATGGTATAAGACTATAAACACTAAGGGGCCGAAGTGCTCTGAACCAAAAGTATACTTTAAAATATAAGTATTTTTCAAAAGTATACAAGAATACCTAACCGCCAGAACCCGTAACTACGAGTAGAACAAAACATAAGTAAATGGGTGTTGTATGCTGCGGTTAAACCTGGGCAGTTATGTAGTCGTGTCTAGGGTCAATATATCTTGATCAACTATATTCATTCGAGACACGACCAACATGTGCTTGGGAGTGCCTGTGGTATGCAGCATGCCTAAAACTTACCCGATATCCAAACAATGAGTCATCGTCGCAGCGAAACATAAAATCCTATGGGAGTATTTTAGCCAAAGCCGATTACGTTGTAGAAATTCATTCCGAGTGTTTCTATTCATTCTTTACTTAGCGATAATTTACCTGCTTTGGTAGCTCTTCCTTGTTTTATCGCTTAATAGGACTCTATATCTATCATAATGAGATATCTCTTGTTCTATATCTCTTGATTCAATTTAGAGGACTTATGATCCTCTCCTTCCTGGCTATTTTAGATCAATATGACTCCAAGGAAAAGACCCAGCTCAAAGAACAACAATCCTCCTCCACCACCACCTCCCTCTCCATATGGTCCCGCCATGTTCCAAGCAGCTGTTGCTGCTGCTGTGGCTATTGCTATGTCACAAATGAACCCCGGTGGTTCAGGCGGGTCAGGAGGTGGTACTCAGCCTCAAAACCAGGAAAGTAGTCAGGGACACCGGAATGAGTGTTCCTACAAAGAATTTATGAACGCGAAACCCACGCCCTTCAATGGCACTGGAGGTGTCATTACCCTAACCCGATGGTCCGAGAAAATCGAATCTATCTTTGAAATATGTTCCTGTGCAGAATCCGACAAGGTGAAGTTCGCCGCCTGTACGTTCACCGATAAAGCCCTGACTTTATGGAACGGCCGAGTCAAATCCTTAAACCTACCTGTAGCCAATGCTATGGGTTGGGAGATCATGAAGGTGTTGGGTTTTGAGCAATCTAACACTTCCTAAGTGTGCATGCAACCCTAATAAACCTTGGATCTATGTTTGTCTAAATACATGCAAAATAATAATTTTCCAAGGTTCATAACCTATCTAACATGGCATGGGGTACTTTTAAACATAAAAGAATTAGATGAGATTACATACCTTTTTTTGATGAGCTTGATTCTTAAGGAGTTTGAGGGCCAAGCACCAATAGTGTGAATGCCTCAAATGGAATCACAAAACACCACAAACTCTTGGAAAACTTTGAGAGAGAATACACACTTGTATTTTCGGCCACACACAAGCACACACACACACACACTAGTTCACTAGTTACCCTTAGGGGCCATTTCATGCAACATAAGCATGCTTATATAGTGTACATGATTAGGGTGAAACCCTAATAACCCATGACCTTTCCTTTTCCAAGGATCCATGGGTTAAAATCTCCATGGATCATCCATGGACTTCCATATAAGCCTAGCCCATTAACAAATGAGTGTTAGCCCACACCATATAAAACCAATAGCCCATAATCTAATTAGTCTTCATTTTAATCTCTAAATTAATTCATAATTAATTTAAGACTAAGACTAATTAAATAACATGACTTCATATTAATATATTATAACTTATAATATATTAATAATCATATGTGTATAACTCTCATAAAATTATCCATAAATAGTTTGGATGAAATGCAACCCAAATGGACTATGCCGGGTCGGGTCAAGTATATACCAAATAAGTTATGGACTTAGACACCTTATCCAACAGACTCCCACTTGGATAAGTCTAATAACTATATTTGCGTATGTTACTTCAGGAACCAACCAGCAATCGTAGCTCTCGAAAACTCCGTTGAACTATGAAGCGCCATTTTAGATAAGTGATCATATAATCCTCTGTTCTCATGATATCAGCCGGACAAATACATGGAACAACGTCGTACTTATTGTCCAGCAGTTTGTTTCCCGATTTCCGATTTGTTTGACAAAGAACTTAATCGAACACATCAATTTAGTTCTGACCGGCCGGTACATAGGTCACAACAAAATCATCGAGGGCCCCAGATATCGCTTTTATTTCTAGAAGGAACAAATAAACTTCGACTAATATGCTTATTCTACTACTTTTTGAATTGTACACAAAGGCATGTTTTATAACATCAAGTTACTGATGCGTTTACGTACAATCAATGCACAACCAACTCATAGGTAACAACTCATATCTCTAGGTTTGAAGATTTATATGATATTACCGTCTCACGGTCACTCGAGATAAATTCCATGAAATGATACAAGTGAGCGTGGGTTTATTCCAATACTCATAACTTATGAGCACTCATGAATGTTGTAGCAACCATTGCTATGACTAAACCCATTTAGCCATCTACAAACTCGATTCATGACAGTCTTGATTCATACCTACTTCCAACATATGAACGACTGTGGAGTGTTTAAATAACTTAGTCATTCGGAAAGAATAACCTAGCTATTTAGGAAGTCAAAACATGCAAAGTGAAACACAATAATAATCGAATCCAATATGGTCTCAGAACCCTTTTGAATATAAATAGAACCACCTTTTATTTATCACCATATTGATTACACATTATTCATTGTATAATGTTTCAAATAATCAACTTAAGACTTGAATAAAAACAACAGTCGTCCCATGCTCCTAGCATGTACACTTTGTTTTTCTAAACAATAGTTATGTCATACTCCAAGTATGCATACTATGTTTGTCTATGATCCTTACATTGTGATGTAGATCAATTGAACATGATTCCAATCATACTCATTTCACAATCCCAAATCCTTATTGTAAATGTGAGAATCCCCGATTCCTATCATTTACCAAAAAAAAACTGTTAGATTTTAAACTTTTATGCAATGTTCCTCTTGTAATGATTATGCACAAAGTCACCAAAACCTTGTCACCAGTCATTACAGAGTATTCCAAAGAAGGTCAACCTCTATGGAACGGAAGTCTCATATTCAAAGTACATTGCTTTGAACATCCTTCTTGCATTAAGGTTTTCTAATCTTACATAGATTGAATAACTTCCACCTATGGAGACATTTCCATAGTCCCATTTTGACTATCACTTCCGAACAAGAGTTACTTCTTTTTGGAATATGTCAATATGGTCCTTTCCGACAACTTACATCATACTTCCAACTGTCCCCGAGCAACCAATCTTTGGCGAACCTCAGATTTGTCCTCGACAATTGCTTAATCAATTTAGTCATATCCAGTTCTAGAATTTTCCCTTCTCAATGCCTTAAGCATTTGGAAAATTTAGAAAAGATGAATATTATAGCACATGCAATCGATCCTATATCCGAAGCATATGGGACACGATTCATGATGTTTGACATAAAGACATGATACTAGACCAGTCTTTTGCTACAATATATTTTTTTATTTGCCATGTTTTCAAAATTTAACTATGAAGAGGGATGCCGTAATCATAATCGAATTTTGAAAACACAATATATATAGAATTTCTTCAAGTTGAACCATTCCAACATAAAATTCATACATATATATATATTCTTGACTAAAGATGATTAAAATCTCAATCTAAGCTTTAGAATTGAAATGAAGTATAATTTCCTCTCCCTTAATTATAGCAAAACAACTTTTCAACCCCTGCAACTTCACGAATTGAAACTTTGTTTTCTATAATTAACATTGCTAACTTGCAACACTAAACGTAATAATCATGCTCCCACTAACATGATGATTATCAGCATAACACTTATGCTCCCACTAGCTCTGACATATTTCCAGAAATTTGCTGGACTTTTGAAATTTAGATTCATACACCCTTTCTTAGATAGCTCACATGTGTGTCTAAATAATTTTCAGAACTATGAAAAGGGATACCGTAATCATAGTCTTAATTGTTTTAGACCATTGCCATTTCTCACAAGTCCATGTTAGTGTGCCGGTGAACCACACGCGCTCCACTAACGACTTTTGAAAAATGCAAATAACACAATTGATATCTACGTAAAATCTACTTAGTGAAAGCGTTTCCTCACCATCATTTTCATGAATCAGAGAGAAACCTTATGACACTTAGATTTTATAGTGTATGAGTTCCTATCCATGTGAATTTGTCAAAACCATAATCACAAGATCAGGTTAGTGACAAATTCAGCCTTACATGGATTAAACTTGTTCAATCTTAGTTTCTTGTTACCTTGGTAGCACAAGGCCCACCAATGCTTCCAAGTTGAACTCTGATAACTTACATGCAAATTCAACTTATTTGAAGTAGGTACTGAAATAAGAATTATGTCAACACGATAGGTTGCAAACCTTAAGTCGTGTGCTAGTGATAAATTACAGGTTTTACTCTTGATTAAATCTTGAAACTCTTTCAGGATATTTAAGGCTCCCACTGTCCCCTTGACATATAAGTTTCCCCAGTCAAGAACCATTCCTTGACAAAAAAAATATTCAAGGGACAGTGCGGATTCTTATCAAGACTAACACTTCACACAATTGGTCTTAGTTGGTCTTTGTCTCATCCAAGACATCACAACTTACCAATCTCAAATGTACAAGAGTAGAAAACATTTTACTCTTACATTTGACTAGTGTTAATAAATCTTCCTTTGTCACTCAAAGTTACAATCTTGGAGTATGACTCTAAGAATTGTTTTGGAACGAAGTATGACTCATCTTCTCGATCTTAACCAATCCAACAATTCATGACCTCTCTTCTTAGCCATAACAATGCACTAAGACGTCCTTAGAGTATGAATTTGTGATATGGTTTCATAATCATTAAGATGATCATGAAATACGATACTAAAGTACTCTCCCATCCTTTCAGATTTGAGAAACTTTTATCTTTCTGCCTAATTTGATTCTTCTCATTTGTTTTGTCATACATTGTAACCTTTCCAATGTTACAGAATTATACTTAACCTCATAAGTATAATCATATTTACTAATCTTTAGTAAATCATGACAAATCAATCTTTGTGGTGGACCTTGACCAGCGCACACCCAGTGTACCTAATTCCTTAGTCCTTCAATTGACTCACATATACATGTGATCAAAGAATTAGTCTTAATTTTCAAAGATGAAAATTCTCATTCATCATACAATACAACTTGTATGATTTCAAGTTTCTATCCAATTGAAACTTGGGTGATGAAAAACTTTCTTCATTTGGTAAATTCAGACACTACCAAAAATGAAAGAATCAAATCCACTTTCCAATATTGCTATTGCTGGAAACATATAAGCAACAATTTTCCACAGATGCCATCGTAAGGATATTTTTTAAAATAAATAAAATTAAAACTCTTTTTTTCTTTTATTTTAAAACTTTGCGGAAAAAATTGTCCTTACAATCCACATGAAAACCTTGTTTTTATCTATTCATAAGCAATATATTATAACTTCTAAGCAACGACTCAAAATTCTGATTACCGAACCATGCGATCGAAACCCACTTTCGCAATCAGATTCAACATATACTTACTTTAAGCTTCCTATCTTTTCTTTGATTCTTAAAAACATCATCATGTGACCCATTCACATTATGTAATAAGAATCTCCAAATAGGAACTTAATAGAGTTAGTCAGTGGACTTTAACTGAAGTAGAGTCAAACTTTTTGACTTGATCAATCTTATGATCTTTCAGGTAAATATGGCAGCTTCGCAATCAGTGCCCTTTCCTTTGGCAACAAAACACATGGACCCTTTGGTAATGGCACATGAGACTATCTCAGAATTTGCCTTTCTCTTTACTATTTGGTCAACCGAGTTGACTATAGCCGATCCCTTTCCATTGGGAAGAGAAATCCTTTTCTAGATATCCAATGCTACCATTGTCAATGTCCATTTAAGACTTGGGAAGTTGTTCTTTTAATCAAATTTGCTTTACTGGTGTTCCAAATCATTGTTGATTCCACAACACCAAGCAAATAGATAACATCATTAAGGGTCATGTCATAGTCTGTCTCATAGTAGTCCCAAAAAGACTCACTATGTTACTAAGAAAGTGATTGAACATCCAACTTTCACGGGACTTTGACACCCAACTCTCCCGGCTTGTCAATATGTGACTCTATCTCCAAGATGTGAGCACACATAGACTATGCTTGCCAATAGGGATTGAGTGACTTTAAACTTTTCAAGAACTTGTGGGTGAGGGAGAATAATTGGAGGAGGTGGAGGAAGTGAAGCATGATGTTGAGGGACACCATCTTCAAGAGATTTGGGAAGATCATAGTTGTCTGAACTAGACATCTATAATGGGAGAAAATCAAATTAGTTGATTCAAAGTCCTTAATATAACACCCAATATGAAATATTAAGGCTAGGACCCAACACAATATTTTATAATTTGGAAGAGGGATGCCGTAATCCAAGCTATAAAATATTTGAAGGTAGGCGAATGACGATTCACCAATTTCCACCATGAAAAACGAAATAATTTATTAGGTTTTATTTGGATTTGAAATTCCTAGATCTTTTGAGATTCATTGAACTTTTCAATGGCATGTTTCAATCTCGAGTGTGCCCTCTCAAATTTTGTGACTGGGATGCCGAGGATCACAAAACAAGGTGTGAATAACCATACCAATTCACTTGGTACCCTTAATATTATCACCTAATCAATGTGCCGGTTAACCACACACGCTCCATTGATCTATGACAAACATTAAGTCACCCTTCGTGATCCTTACTAGTCCAAGTTAGTGTGCCGGTTAACCACACACGCTCCACCAACGACTTGGTAAGGTACAAAGTGTGAATTCCATGGGCTAGCACCAAATTCACATTTTTCCTAAAGTAACTAAGATTGGGAATTAAATAAAAAATTTAATTACTTTATAATATTCATCATAATTTTAATGAGAATTTAAAGTCATTGTTCTACCCGTTCGGCTAACGACCCTCCACCGATCAAGCAAGCGGTGGGTGAGAGTGGACACCCATTAAGTTCCCATTTTATAGGCAACAACCTTATACCCACCTTATAGACCGGCTTCGTGAATGAGGCCTACTAATGGTAAAACGACTTGTTCTTATACATATATATATATATATATATATATAATTAACCATTAATGTTATAAATAGTATAAGTGTTGAATTTTAACTTTTAAAATTCTAAGTGTTGGAATTAAAGTTTATTAAAGTGTGTGAAACTTTTCCAAATTCCAAAACTTGAGGGCAAGTTTTGAAACTATTCAAAACTAATTAATTCCATGATTTATGTGTTTAAAGTAGTTTTAATCCAAAAACTCTTCAAGTTCCATAACTTAAGGACAAGTTATGGAAGACTTTAAACTAATAAAAGAATTAGTTTTCTTTATTTTATAACTTATGGAATTAATTAAGGTTACACTTTATTTATATATTTATTAATGAAGTGACTCTTGAACCTCCATAACTTAAGGACAGGACTCTTCATCTTTTGTAACCATCCAAGACTTTTCATTTCATAACTTATGAATTAAAGGTTCATAAAAATGAAGACTCTTCATTTTCATGTAACTTATGTGTTTTAAGTGTGTGTTAAAGAAAAGTGACCTTTGGAAATCCATAACTTGAGGACAAATTATGGACTCCATTAAAACACATAAATGATCAAGAATTAATTCTAAACAATTCAGCAAATAATTCCTATCATCTTCTAAATTCATAAGAACATGAACATGATCATCAAAATTTCAAGAATTATATGAACACATAAAAATCATGGAATTTTGATATATGCTATTGTAAATGGATTAGAACAACCATTACACCAACTAAAATAAGTTTTAAAACATCAAAACAGTTTAGGGTAAAGTTTCTAGTCCATTCCCAGCAGCAAAAGTCGAAATTCTGCATTCTGATCATTCTACTCGCCGAGTACACGAACCTACTCGCCGAGTAGGATGAATTTTGCCTTGAACTCGGCGAGTCCCCCCATGGACTCGGCGAGTCCATCAGCCAGACAGCAACAATTTCAACCTTTTTCACTATTTTGCATCAAGTATCAAACAAGCAAGCCTAGGCTCTGATACCACTGTTGGGTTTTGAGCAATCTAACACTTCCTAAGTGTGTATGCAACCCTAATAAACCTTGGATCTATGTTTGTCTAAATACATGCAAAATAATAATTTTCCAAGGTTTATAACCTATCTAACATGGCATGGGGTACTTTTAAACATAAAAGAATTAGATGAGATTACATACCTTTTTTGATGAGCTTGATTCTTAAGGAGTTTGAGGGCCAAGCACCAATAGTGTGAATGCCTCAAATGGAATCACAAAACACCACAAACTGTTGGAAAACTTTGAGAGAGAATACACACTTGTATTTTCGGCCACACACAAGCACACACACACTAGTTCACTAGTTACCCTTAGGGGCCATTTCATGCAACATAAGCATGCTTATATAGTGTACATGATTAGGGTGAAACCCTAATAACCCATGACCTTTCCTTTGCCAAGGATCCATGGGTTAAAAGCTCCATGGATCATCCATGGACTTCCATATAAGCCTAGCCCATTAACAAATGAGTGGTAGCCCACACCATATAAAACCAATAGCCCATAATCTAATTAGTCTTCCTTTTAATCTCTAAATTAATTCATAATTAATTTAAGACTAAGACTAATTAAATAACATGACTTCATATTAATATATTATAACTTATAATATATTAATAATCATATGTGTATAACTCTCATAAAATTATCCATAAATAGTTTGGATGAAATGCAACCCAAATGGACCATGCCGGGTCAGGTCAAGTATATACCAAATAAGTTATGGACTTAGACACCTTATCCAACAGAAGGAGCTTATGCTTACAAAGTACTACTCTCGGGGCGAAATGCAGAAGCTAGAGCATGAACTCTGGAACCTAAAGATGAAGGATTCCGATATCACCGCTTACACTTCAAGATTTGACAACTTGGCGCTTCTTTGTCCGAGAATGCTTACCCCGGAAAGTAAAAAGATTGAGAGATTTATCTGGGGGGTGACCCAGCCAACTAAGGGTAATGTTTTAGCTGCGAAACCAGACTCCTACGATAGCGCCAAATGCCTAGCGCAGACTTTGATTGACCATAGTGATGACCTTGAGGAAGCAGCCACCACTCCTGAACCGACAGAGAGGAGTTGTGAGAAAAGAAAATTTTGGAAGAAGAAGAAGAGTCAGTCTTCGCAGGAGTCCTCAAAGAGGCAGCAAACTGTGGCAGTCCACGCTGCTACTACCTCTGCTGTTGTTTCTGTCGCCGGTTCCTCAGCTCAAGCACCCACCAGCGGATATAATGGTACCCTCCTGTGGTGCAATAGGTGTAGTTACCACCATCGTATCCCTGGTCCCTGTCGTGAAAAGTTTTGAAAAAACTGTGGCCAGGAGGGTCACCTCGCGCGAAACTACAGAACACCAACCTAATCAACAAACCAAGCTTCCGGAGCGGGTATCGGTCAGGCCTGCTATGGATGTGGTGAAGTCGGGCATTAAAAGAGAAACTGCCCCAAGGCAGCAACAGTTGGCAACACCGGGAGAGTCCTAGCTATGGGACGAGATGAGGCAGTCGCTGATCCCACCGTTGCCACAGGTATATTCCTTCTCGACAACTCTTATGCTTGCAATCCTTTTTGATTCTGATGCTGAAAGAAAATTTGTTAGCTATTCATTCAAACATCTTCTTAAACATAATCCTCAACTAGTAACCAAAACGTTTACCTTCGAGACGACTAACGGTGAGAAAGAGAACGCTAACTATATATTCATAGGTTGTACCCTTAACCTGAACGATCATTCTTTTTCCCATTGACCTAATACCAGTTTCCATAAGAGCTTTGATGTCATCATTGGCATGGATTGGTTGAGCCCTAATCCTGCTGATATCCTTTGTTACAAAAAAGCTATCCGCCTCAATCTTCCTTCTGGTCGAATCCTCATGATCAACGACGATAAACTTAACTCCAATCTTCGCATCATTTCATGCATCAAAGCTCAAAAGCTTCTGCGAAAGGAGTGTCATACATTCCTAGCTCATGTAATCATCGAGAAACAAGAAGTTAAAGACCTCGAGAGCATCCCCGAAGTCTGCAACTTTCCTGATATCTTTCCCGAAGAGCTTCCAGGAATTCCTCCCGAACGTCAAGTCGAGTTTCGCATCGACCTAATTCCTGGAGCTAATCCTGTAGCCAAGTCCCCGTATCGCTTAGCTCTAGCAAAAATGCAGGAATTATCCAGTCAGCGTAATGAGTTGCTCAACAAAGGATTCATCAGACCGAGTTGCTCATCTTGGGGAGCCAGTTACTTCTCGAAGATAGACCTTAGATCAGGGTACCATCAACTTCGAGTTCACGAGAATGATGTTTCCAAGATAGCATTCTGGACTTGATATGGTCACTACAAGTTCGTAGTGATGCCCTTTAGTCTAACCACTTCCCTTGGTCACGTGGTAAGCAAGGAAGGCACACACGTGGACCGTTTCAAAAATCAAGACGATAGAGAATTAGTCGGCACCGAAGACACCCGCAGAAATCTGTCAATTCTTGGGTCTCGCTGACTACTATCGCAGATTCATCCAGAATTTTTCTAGAATTGCCAAACCCCTAACCACTCTGACACAGAAAGGTGTACCATTTTGTTCGAGTGAAAAGCGAGATACATCATTCCAAAAACATTGAAGCAATCCTGGTATAGCGTACCTATCCTGTCCCTGCCTAAAGGAACAAAAAAATTTCGTTATCTATTGTGACGCATCCAATCAGGATTTAGGCTGTGTACTTATGCAGAGAGGAAAAGTTATCGCTTATGCCTCGAGACAGACAGAAGAGTTATGCTGATAAACGACGGAAACCATTAGAATTCCAAGTAGGAGATCGTGTTCTGTTGAAGGTCTCGCCCTGAAAAGATATGATACGCTTTGGAAAGCGCGGAAAGATTAAACCGAGGTACATAGAACCTTTCGAGATCCTCGCTAGGATCGATCCTGTAGCTTACAAACTCCGACTACCTTCATAACTTAGCAACATCCATCCTGTAATCCACGTCTCAAATCTTAAGAAGTGCCTAGCAGATGAAACACTAGTAATCCCTTTTATGAGACCGAGATCAACGAAAGTCTGAACTTCATGGAAGAACCAATCGAAATCATAGATCGAGAGATTAAACGTACGAAACAAAGCCGTATCTCGATAAGTGAAGGTTCGCTGGAATGCCATGCGAGGACCCGAGTTCACTTGGGAGCACGAAGACTCGATAAAACGGAAATATCCACGTCTCTTTCCAAACCCATGATTGTGCCTTAATTCTAAATTTCGACACGAAATTCCCTTTAACGGGGGGATAATGTGACAACCCGTAAATTATTCCGTCGCTATAACCCATTTCCGTCAGTAAAACCCGTTTGTCTTTCAATTTTTCCGTTAACATTTTGGATTAGGTCATTTAATTTAAGACTTTTATTATGACCTCGTGAGTATCCAAACCCGTTAGAAACACATGAAAACACCCCAAATTATTACTTGGAAAATTTTTAGTTTCAGCCACGTCGGGTTACGACAAATTAATCGGGTACGACCATAAGCCTCGTTTAACGTCAGTATCGGGTAGATTTCCATCGGGTCTCAAACTCAACCCATATATGAAGTTGAGTGGACCTCATTTGAGGCTTTTCCAGAATGTCTCTCTACAAACTCAATCTTTGATCCAAAATCACCCCTTTCAAGCTCCAATTTGGTATGTAATCTATCCTAGCTCATAGTATAGCTTGTTTATCATTCAAATTCGTGTTTAAAACATGAAATAGGACCAAGAACTTGTGTTTACGGCCCAGTAACATCCCCAAGCCGCAAACACACATAAATGGGGTTTTGGAGCCCCAAGACCCTTCCAAACCACTTCTAGTGCTTAGATTTGACTTAGGGGCTTACAAGATTGGACTTAGAACACCAAAACCTTAACATTTGAGGGGTAAACATGAGTTTACGGCCCAAGAACATGCTTCGACTTTAAACACCCTTTCTTAGCCCGCAATCACCTTTTAAGGTGTTAAGATGCCCTTTAAACACCTCCTAAGCCTTGGAATAATGTCTAGAACCATCCACCTTTGTGTTAGGGACATTAAACATGAAAGAAACCATCTCCTTAGGAGATTACGGCCGTAAACCCCCCAAGGAATGGTTCCTGGGCCGTAAACTCCTATAAGGTGGTCAAATGGTGTCCTAACTTCCTTCCATGTCTTGTACTTTGGACTAGAAACACTTGTGCTTAACCTAGGGACACCAAAACACATAAGGAGAGAGTACTTGAGAGTTTACGGCCGTAAACTCCTAGTTTACTGACGTAAACACCTTAAATGGTCCATATGTTGATCAAGTTCCCTTCCATAGCCTTTGAACTAAACCTAGCATCATCCCACGAGTGTTGTAAGACCATTTAGCAACCAAGAACCCTCCACCCATGAGTTTACGGCTGTAAACTCATGGGGATATGGTATTAGGACCGTAATCTCCATTAGGAGTTTACTCTTGAAGAGCAAACTCCATATCTAGGCCTTACACACCCTTAGATGCTACCCGAATCACTCCTAACACTTGAAATTAAGTGTTTTCCCGCCTCGGAGTGTATATCCTTATTTAATTAGTTGTTCAAGGTCTAATTAGATAAAAATGTGTATCTCTTCATATTACATAGCAACCTCGCGTGTGTTCAAGCCCCGAACTGACACTTAGCATCCTAACCGACACAATTCTCGACCGGTGAGTTCATACCCCTACACTTTTCCCGTGTTTTCAATGTTTTCAGGGGGGGGGGGGGGGAATACAAGCAAAAGTACAAGAATATCTTATACTCAAACTTATTATTTTGATTGTAATGTTTCATTTCCGTATGCTTTTAACACTGGAAACCGTTTTAACCAACCGTTTGACTTGCAGAGTTAGTTTTCAAACTAATTGCGAAACTCATTATAAAATGTTATAGGTTATATTTTATAATTTACGAAGCAATCATGCTAAGTATAAAACAGGATTATTACTAATACTATATGCCTTAGGTTTACGTCTAATATCATACGCCTTTGGATGTCACTAGAGCTTCGAAAATATAGTTAATGTACTTCTTTGAGTGCCACCAGAGCTTCGAAATTTACGTCTAGTATCATACGCCTTTACATGTCACTAGAGCTTCGAAAATACAGTTAATGTACTTCTTTGAGTGCCACTAGAGCTTCGAAATTTACGTCTAATATACGCCTTTGGATGTCACTGGAGCTTCGAAAAATACAGCCAATGTACGTCTTTGAGTGTCTCCAGAGCTTCGAAAATTCGTCTAACACCCGCCTCTGAGTAAAACCAGAGTTTCGAAAATACGTCTATTAATATGTTCCTCTGAGCGAAATTAGAGTTTCGAAAATAAAATTCTTGTTAAGTATAGTAGATATTCGTGTAAGGATAACGAATCACAAACCAAAGGAAACTTGTTCATTTTCTGAAACAAACCGCTTATGAACTCACCAGCTTTATGTTGATATTTTCAAAACTGCTTGTATTCTCAGGTCCATGTGAGACAGGTACCCGCAATCTTTTGGAGAAGACGGAGCATATTAGCAGTCTCGTCTTTACTTTTGTTCGTTTTGGTTGTATATATCTATTATCATGTATAACTTTACTTTCAAACAAATGTAAATACTTCTATAATGTAATGGTTGTGTTTACTACACTTACTATGTACATTGGTTGTGATACTTTACATGACGTCCTCCGCCCCGAAACGTTTCCGCCATCGCTTTCGGGGTGTGACATATTCGAACATGGGTATCGAATTGCTCTGACTCCCTGACAGACCTCCCAAACTAAACCAATTGCTAAAACCATGACACTTATCCATTGAAAAATCTATTCAACCTTTGATGATAGCAATTCCATATACACACAAGAGATACAAAATACATACTTGCTCGACTGTCGGCCCGATACATTGCTACTAAGAGCCTGAAACCTCATCAGTTGCCCTTCATTTACAAGATGGAGACACCCAAGAGCGCAGACACATAAGCTAGACTCTGTAACCTCCAACTGATACCTTTGATATACAAATTTCTTAACCCCCTCTGCTCTGGATACGGACCTTGCACGGACCCACTCGCGATTCCCAACACGAGTTCCTACTAAAAGCTTGCTCAAAATAGCTACCCATGATACCTCCTCACGGAACCTTCCATAAAACTGATGAATATCCATTTGAAGTTGCCCCTAGTCCCTAACTGGGAAATTACCAGAACCTTGAAGAATGATCCTCGAAACACACCGACTGCGAACTTAACCCAAAACCGAACCATATGATGAACCTAAAATCTTGACAACCCTTGACTCTTTTCTATGTCATTACCAACCACTGCTTCGACGAGAAACGATGATCAAACCTTGAACTTATGTGATACATCCAACCCTTACCGGCTTCGGTGCACCCCCGCCTGGGCATCCATTCGATACAATCACCATGAACTTCATGACTTACGACTACATAAGAAATTTCCAACTTGAGAATCATAAATCTAACAATAGCTTGCGAACAACTGGGATTATATTGCATACAACCTGTCGGGACTTTCTGATACTTGAATGATACTTCCCTCAATCCTTATTGTTTCCCTTATCAAACCAATATATTTACGATTTGCCCGACCGCCCGTCAATGCGTCCACACCGAAAGCACTACAAGTAGAAGAAATGAACAATCATGATCACTAGGCCCACAGCCTATGACTAGAATGCTCCCGATAATCTACTGACACTATAGTCATTGCATTATTCTCCCAACACTCCAGGACTGAAGATGTCTACCTCATTCCATTACCTCAAAGGGACCTAATTGACTCCCTTACAATGCCAACTGAGCACCATAGAACGACTACCAAGCAAAACCTTACGAAAACAAAGTAGCACACTATCCACGGATTGGATAACGATCGCACACTTGGTCAATTTCAAAAACTATAACCCAAAAAGGACCATGCACACAAATTGAGCTAAATGCTCCGGTGCCCTCTTGTCCAGCTCACAAGGAGTACCCCCACACACATACTTAAGAAACCCATAATCTCATCCGAAAAAGAAAAGAAACCAGAAATAATCGAAAGGCCGCCTTAATCAAAAACAGAAAACATCCTCATGATTGGTCAAACAAGACCCCATACTTGTTTGAGACTGAATGGATTCCATCACTATACCACTAGATCATTAAGACCTCCAAGATGATCCTACAAGGTACCAAAACCTGAGTCTGCTATGAATCAGAATTCCACTTCACCATTGAGGGTAAACATACCCAAGGACCAAGGGAAAACACATTCCTTGCTCTTAAACTTTCACCACTTGAATCCTTTAGATAATTCCCGCTAAAATATGAACTCAACGTCCAATGGTCTAGGACACCTTGATACCTTAAACAGAGAACCACAACCCACCTGGAGCTGAACATACCCAGTTCTGGAACGGGTTCAACAATCAACATCTGCCCAACCAATCTGAAAGAAGCAAACCAAACATCGAACTGAAAGAACCCTCAATGAATGACGCTCAACCTAAGAATCCCAATTCTCTCCCACTTAGAACTCGAATAACCGCCAACTGGTGGTGAAACCTAAACATAAGCCAAGCAGCCCAACCAGGTACAACCACACTTGACCATGGAATGAATATCATCCACAGAATGATCCTCCAGATACAAATCAAACGAACCCCAAGAAAAACCTAAATTTCAGCTGAAAACCTCTAAATTTCCCATGATAACCACTTACAAAGCTTAGGCAACTACCAAATTACGATCCAAGCATACACCCCTTGCTTGCAACCAATCCGGAACGTAGCTTTCCCATCTCCTAAGAATACGGCCCTTGCTCACATCACTAAGGTACTCGTGCCCCATCAAACCACTTATGCACACTGGCACTGACATACTGTCACCAACAACCATGACCAACAGACCTCAAGTTGAGAATCCAACCTAACTTGGGAAGTCACAAGCCTGCCCACTCCTTCGAACTCAGAAATCTGAAGGGCAGGATCCTTACCACCAATAACGACAATATAATTCGAAAATTTGCCACTTAAATCCCAGATGCAATTCCAAACCGATCATATCAACCGCCTCTTCTGTGTGCCTCAAGGTCCAAGGCACGACCTCTAGCCAAACCTCCGTGACCTCCAACCAAAATACACATCCGGTTTGAACCACTCAACCCACATCAATATCGCCATAGGGGCCTGAGCAAACACAAAACCCATCCTCGCCTGGGATCCCCATGCCAAAACACCGAAAGATACGGAACCACTGCCTCGAACCATTGTATCCAACCATGCTATCTTCTGTGACCAGTCCTTAGAATCACAGAAATCTTCCTTGAATCGAGTATGGATCCTGTGCTTCCAGTAGTACGGCCCCAATTCTACCTTCCACACCTATCCATACTTTCCTCAAGAATCATCTCGGGTCCTCTAAGACCTAGTCACAAAATACTCCTGAACCTGCTCAACAGCGAACCAACAACTGCACTAGAATACTCCCTAGGCTATCTTAGGGTTCCACACTTCTCTACCATCAGCTGCTGAAGAACTCCTCACAATGTTAATTAGCTATTCCATGAATACAATTACATGCAACAAAGCTCAGATAATCCTTCGATTAACAGACTCATCCCAACAACGGTTGGACTCAGAAAGAGCTGTGCCACAGGGCCAAATCCGTCACTCTGAGATTATCCAACCTTTCTCACATGTGACTTGGCATATTCACTTAATAGCTAACTCACATCACTCATGAGTTCCACAAAGCACAAAGCAAGCAAAATTCGTGCAGAGGAGTCGATTGGCACTAAAATACAATAAAATCTGACGGATCCTCCTACAAAATCCTCGATCTCAAACTCCCAACACCACAGTGCACCTTCACACTGATCCCACTCTATCAGGAGTAGCTGCTCATTCCTCACGTTGACCCACTACGAATTGAGCCCCTTTCTAAGGAAACCACCGCATCCTCATCCAATAACACAACTGGCCGACTAAACCCATACTACTCACCATACCACTAATTTCCATGCGACAATCGCATGAATACAATCACATGCCCCACAATTTAAACAATATTAGGCTAAAAGATTCAATCCCACAACGGTTGGACTCAAACAAGAGTTGCGTAGCAGGACCAAACCCCTCAGCCTAAGATTCTTTAAACCATGTACCATGTGACTTACCGTATCCATTCAACAGTTAGATCACATGCGAAAGAGTCACACAATAGCCAAATAAGGGAACTCTATAGAAACTAAGGCATCACGTAATCAGACAATTCTATCATGCAATTCCAGAAGATCCCTAGTCTATCACTAACATGTTGTTCTAACATAACATAACATAATCTCAAATAATTAGGTGGTATTTTAGGGTCAACTTACTGGTTCCGACTGATCATACACATTCCATCTTCCTTGATTATTTTGAAAACCATTTGAAAATTGTTTTAAAAACCTTTTCCCTTAGTTTGAGACTGGATTCACACGAGTGTTCCTCCATTTCACTGAAACCAATGCTTTGATACCAACTTGTAACATCCATAAAAATTCATAAAATTTAAACTTTTCAAAACAACCCTTTTTCTAAAGTAGTGTTTACACAAAACCATTGTTCCAAAAACATTGTTTAAAAATCATAATCGCTTTCAACATAGTTTTCAAAACTGTCATTATCTGAGTATCCCAGAAATCATTAATACAAAAACACGAGGATGTGTACGGTCAAGCCTTCAACCTGACAAGATTCACTAAAATACCTGAAACCATAAACCAAAAATGTAAGCACGAAGCTTAGTGAGCTCCCCCAAAGTACCAACACCCAAACATATAACATATACATATAACAACATGCTCAAATACTCATGCCTGGCCTAATCAGCCTCAGGATGGAATACAAGGCATGTCTACAATGGGCCCAGTCATCCTCAGGATGGAATACCCTCGTATCATAAGCAATTTTGTCTAATCAAACATCGAGTTGGAATACCAAACATGTCGGGTCCATTCAACAATAGGGTTGGAATACCCCATGCCTATTGACTGACGTACAAAGCAGTCCAGTCTCACTACAATCCATACTATCATATCGGGTCTAATCAATCATCAGGTTGGAATACCCCAGGCCTAATCAACCCTTAGGTTGGAATGTCAATACATAACGAGTCCAGTCATCCTCGGGATGGAATACCCTCAAGCCCTCAGTACGAGTCTGGCTTACCGCTCGGTCCTCAGCTCGTATCTGGAATGCTTTTGGGTTTGTTGGCTACAACACGGAGCAATACAACCTCAACCCAACACAACAGGTCGACATATAACATATAAACATATAAATAGTCTACAGGCAGACATGCAGATCTATAGATCACTACTTATAACATCATCCTATAAACTAGGATACCGACTTAACAGATCACTACTGAACAATAACATACTATCACATAATAGGATATCTAATCCAATGGGCCGGCCTTGGTGCCTTCGACCCAAAAATACAATGAGGAAAACTCATCTCGAATGTAGAAGCTCCCCGAAAGAAATCCCTAGCTGCTGCCATGTCGGCTTCCCATGCTATCAATACCAACAACACACCCAATTAGCAATTGGGTACCATGCTATAATCCATAATCCTTACTTGGGGTAAAATGACCATTTTACCCTTGACCCGACATGGACCAAAACTGAGGCCCAAAACCAAAAGAGCCACAAAGGCCCACTAATGGCCTAATTTTCCAAATTGGGCCCAACCCCATATGGGCCTTATTCTAAGCCCATCATTTTCCTTATTACAATTCAAATTTCCTCAAGTACCCCTTGCGACAAACTTGTTCAAAGACATAAATCGAAAGCCAAAGTCAACAGTCCATGTTGACCCAACTCGCCGAGTTGTCCTTCAACTTGTCAAGTTTTCTCCTTAATTGCACAGATCGGGAAAAACCAAGGTAACTCACCAAGTTGACCAACAAACTCGCCGAGTTCCTCTATGAATCCGAAAATGTTGGGAAAAACCAAGCCAACTCACTAAGTTCTCCAGAAACCCACATCTTAATACATTAAGCACTTAATCCATAAGGACATGACTCCAAAACATAGATCTGACTTCCTTGAGCTAGAAACCACATAAAGTTGCCAACTTTACGTTCATCCATGTCTAAATGAAGCTCTTCAACTTATAATGGACTTATTGATTGACTTAATGCATGCATGACACCAAAATCATCATAAAGTTTACACCTTTAAGCTCAAGGGTACCAAAACCAACTCAGATCTGAAAGAACAACCCCTTAAATGACTTTACTCCATCATCATATATAAAAAGAGGCCAAAACACAACAAAACCTAAAATGAGTTGATCTAATCATATACAAATCAAGGTATGAACTTGATACCTTAAAGTGACTGCAAGAAATGGAGTGATTCTAGATCCAAGACTTCATTCTCCAAGCTAGAAACTTCAAGATCTTCTTAATTCCTTCGCAATGCACAAAATGAACACCAAACTTCCTTCCAAGGTTTAAAAACTTGACAATGGAGGCTACAACTCGTTTTAGGGTTTTGATAATAATTTAGGATAATAAGGAGGCTAGAAAAAAGACTTAAGGCATTTAAATTGGGTCCAAACCCCTAAAATTTATGGTTTCCTTCCCAGCTGCCAACTCGTCGAGTTGGTTCATTTAATTCCCGCGATTCTTCCATCTTCAACACGTCGAGTTGGTCCTTCCAACTCGTCAAGTTGACTTAGAAATAAGGTTATTCTCAATAATTTCTCTTCAAGATTTTGGATGCTACATATTATATAATGCATGCGTACATGCTTTGTCGTAGTTTTTTAGGATTCATTGATTGTGTCGGGTGTGAAAGTATGTGCCAACGTGGCTTGAAGACGCCAAATGCCCACTCCATATATTTCATTATTGATTCTTGTGCTTCCTTAAGTAGTTTGTTATTCTCATCTTATAGACATGTGAAGTATTTTAGTACCACAACCAACTCAGGATATATGGCATCAACAAGATAATATATGAGCTTGTATTCCACTATAGTAACTTCGTTAACTTCAAACAGACACTCAGGTTTTTTTTCGTTATTAGGTCATTGAAAAAAGGTGAGTGATCAAGGATACTAATTTCATTATTAGATTCGGGGGACCAAAAAAATGCATGCCACATCCGTAAATCATGTGACACAAGTGTTTCTAACATTATTATCGGATACTTGTGACCACCCCGCATGTATTGGCATCACCATGTGTGACATCCCTTATTTTTAAGGATCAATTTTTTTGTTACGCTTTAAAAATCATAACATTTCGGTTTATGGAAAACCCCAGTATATTAAAGGATGTCATAAAACATTTTTAACATTGCTACCTGTGATGCGTATAAATTGATTGGGTCGGGTTGGAAACCTGGTGAGATATATATGGTTTTAATTCCCACAATATTATTATGATAAGAATATATAATTAGTAAACCTACAAACCAACTGTCATCCAATCAACAGAACATAAACATCTATAAGAAATTTTTCACTGAATTACCCATCCCTTCGATCCTCACATCCTAATATAGTGATCTTATGAGATATATATTGATGGATCAGTAGCAGCAACGAGTTGACTATACTGCTTGGGAATTCCTTGGCTGCTGACGAGGATCAATAAATGCAACGATTAGAGGATGAAGTATCATGAATGAACGCACGATTCATTAACATCTACGAGAATGATTTCTCGTAATATTCCACAAGTCTATGTAAAGTAGCGAGTTGTCATCATCTTACTTTGACAGATAACTCAGACATATCAGTTGATGGTCTAGAACAAACTCATCCTTTCCAACTGTCTAGATGACATACCTGCTAATGGTCTAATACAGACTCACCCTTTCTGGCTGTCTAAAATGAAAATGAGGGGGAATACTAATATAGTACTCTTGTATGCACCTGTACCCCACCAAACATCAGTATCATCGAACAGAATTCTACTTTCTGATCCCATCTTACATATACCCTTAATCCGATGCTACCCAATATCCAAACTTAATTGTACTAAGCATCTCTTTTGGGTCTTAGTCCATAAGTAAATAAGATTACAGTACCCGTAATCAACATTCAATAAAAAAAACTTTATGTTTGTGTAATATCTTTACAATACATGGTATAATTCACATTGTTTCAACTTAACTCGAACTAAAAGTCCTTGACGAACCATAGTTTGTAATTATACCGGTTCACTATTCATCGTCAATACAGTTTTCATCATAATATAGTGTATGTCTTAGTTTAGAAACTAGACAAAACTACAATCCCTGTAATCAACTTCCAATACAACCTTTGTTTAGTCAACACTATCCTAATTTAGAGTATATATTTAACACATAGTATTAGCTATTTATTATTATTCTTCTCAGTAATGATATTTCTATTAAGAGTATTGTGTATCATATATTCATCTTAACAAATATATAACCATACGTAGTTTGCACTATTAAAGTCATCAAGTATACATCTAATACATATTCTAGACAATAAGCATATAATTCACATATAAACTTTCAACAAATATTTAATACTTCTATTAAATACTTATATTAAAATCATGTTTATGAAAGTAACTATGTACTCACCTGATTGAGGTGGAAGATCCTCGGGAAAGCTAGCTTCATGGCTAATACTTCAGCTTATCCATTTTAAACAACCTTGATATGAACATAATTATGCTTCAGTATCCGTTTGTATTTATACAAGTTTTATAACTATTCCCTAGATTTCTCAATAATCCCAATGAATACATTGAGATCTATCAAATAAGGAATAACCAGGTAAGATTATATCGAAGGTATGATACATTTGGTATATATATATATATATATATATATATATATATATATATATATATATATATATATGGGAAATGCACTTTAAACACCTTACTAGATCTAGTCTCCACATTACTCCCATAAGTAGATCAAACATTATTATGAATCAGAATCATGAATAAATCGTATTTATAGATTCATAATCACAGAAATGAATATAAATATAAGTTACTCTTAAAGTGTAGCAAGTGCAACTTAACTTAGAGAGTTTATAGCAAAAAGTCGGAAAGTTCATAGGCAGAACTTCGATTCCGAATACTTCATCTCGCCAGGATTTCCAATGCCGCCACACCCCGCTAAAATGCCTGAGATTCAGAAGAAGAATTCCATAGGCCTGGGAGAAAGTTTAAGAGAGAGAGAGAGAGAGAGAGAGAGAGATTGAGTGAAATTGTGTAAGAAAATGAGCAAATACCGACTCCTATTTATAGGCGTATTCACAGAGCGCGCCGCGCCTAAGGATAAGAGCGAGATGTGCTTTGGCACGTTGGCCCCATTCAGTTCTTGCCATATTTTCGCCTCTTAGTGTACCATGTCTTCTGGTCAGTGGAATAATCTGGCCTTGGATTCACCACGTGGCGCACTCCTTTGTCACCATGTCACCCTCAATAATTATTTTTCGTATTTTTTGAAAAAATCATAACTTTTGCATACGAGTTCCATTTTTCGACGTTCTTTATATACACCCGTAGGTATTTCCGAGTAATACAATTTTTATTTAGACTTCGTTGGCTAATTCGTATTCCATTTTAAATTTACAGTCTATGAAGATTGCACTATAAAAGACCCTGGAAAATTCATAACTTCTTCATATGAACTCCGTTCTCGAATATCTCTATATCCACGAACTCGTATTTATGATATCTTCAACTCTCGTATACGTTGATTTGGTTAACAATCAATTGATTTTAATTTTGATTTATGTGTCGCACACTGTTATATTGTGTCACATGGAAACTTCGAAAAATCATAAATTCTTCATACGTATTCAAATTTAGATGTTCTTTATATGTACACTTTCGTAATGTCGATTACTGCGAATTTCATTTAGATTAAATAGGCTAATAAGCAACCTATCTTTGATTCATCTTTTATTACACACTTTTCCGTATAGGGTTCAACACGAAACTTCGAAAAATCATAACTTCTTCGTATGAAGTCAAATTTTGGGGTTCTTTATAACCACATAATTGTTAGCGCGACTACTACAATTTTCGTCGCGTTTTTCCCATCAAATTGGTATCAGAGACTGGTTCTTGTTGTTAGGTTACTTGTTTGAATAATGGAAGCTAATACAAATAGGATTGTAAATTTGTTCTAATTATCAAGTTTGGAGAGGCAAGATGGAAGACCTTCTTTATGTGAAGGATTATTATATGCCTGTGTTTAATACTGAAAAACCCGATGATAAAACGGATGCAGAGTGGAATATTTTGCATAGAAAAGTTTGTCGGTATATTCGAAAATGGGTTGATGATAATGTTTTGAACCATATTAGCGCGGAAACTCATGCTCGTACTTTGTGGAACAAGCTTGAGCAGTTGTATGCTTGGAAGACCGGGAACAATAAATTGTTCCTGATTAAACAGTTGATTGGCTTGAAGTACCATGATGGAAATTCTGTTAGTGATCATTTGAATTCTTTCCAGGGAATTATTAATCAGCTTACAAGAATGGGTATCAAGTTTGAAGATGAGTTACAAGGTTTATGGCTCCTTGGCACTTTACCAGATTCTTAGGAAATTTTTAGGACATCCTTGTCCAACTCTACACCAGATGGTATTATCACCATGGAATTGGCTAAAGGCGGTGTTTTAAATGAAGAGATGAGAAGAAAGTCACAAGGTTCCTCTCCACATTCAGATGTCTTGGTCACAGAGAGTTAAGATGGGTAATAATGGGTATGAGTGCAATCATTGTGGTAGAAAAGGGCAGTAAATCTAAAGGAAAGTTTGATGACTATGAGTGCAATCATTGTGGTAGAAAAGGGCACACAATACAATTCTGCAGACAATTGAAAAGGGAAAACAAGAAGGAAAATTACAACAATCAAAAGAACAACCACAAGAAAGATGATGGTGGTAATGATACTACTAAAGTTAACACTGCTACTGAAGGGTTGTTTATTCATTGTGATTATGATATGGTCAATCTTGCACATGATGATTCGAGTTAGGTTGTTGACAGTGGTGCTACTTGTCATGTGACATCACAAAGGGATTTTTACACATCTTACACTCCTGGTGATTTTGGGAATGTTAAGATGGGTAATAATGGGTTATCACAGATTGTTGGAGTCAGAGATATTTGTTTGAAGTTTGAGACTGGGATGGAGTTAGTTTTACACAATGTAAAACATGTTCCAGATATTAGCCTTAGTTTGATCTTTGCTGGCTTACTTAATGATGACGGTTACAATAGTACCTTTGGTGGTGGCATTTGGAAACTCACTTGTGGTTCTTTGATTGTGGCAAGAGGTGAAAGAAGCTCAAAGTTATACATGACACATCTGAAGATCTCCAAAGAATCGATCCATGCATCGATACATTGTGACATGACCGATTTGTGGCATAAGAGACTTGGTCACATGAGTGAAAAGGGGATGTCTTTGTTGTTGAAGAAAAATGTGTTGACCGGTGTTCATGATGTAAATTTGAAGAGATGTTCTCATTTTCTGGCAGGTTAGCAAAATAGAGTTTCCTTTAAGAGTCATCCTCCTTCCAGGAAGGAGAATATACTTGATCTGGTACATTCCGATGTATGTGGTCCCATGAAGACTAAGACACTTAGGGGTTGCTTATATTTTGTCACATTCATCGATGACTATTCAAGAAAGGTATGGGTTTATACTTTGAAGACTAAAGATCAAGTATTGGATGTGTTTAAGAAGTTTCATGCCTTGGTTGAGAGACAAACTAGGAAGAAATTGAAGCGTGTTCGGACAGATAATGGCGGTGAATACATTGGTCCTTTTGATGCTTATTGTAGAGAGCAAGGTATTCGGCACCAAAAGACTCCTCCAAAGACACCACGGTTGAATGGTTTAGCAGAACGGATGAATAGAACATTGGGTGAAAGAGTTAGATGTTTGCTTTCACATGCAGGATTACCTGATTCTTTTTGGGGAGAAGCTTTGGATACAACGGTACTATTATTAATCTTACTCCTTGTGTTCCTTTGTCTTTTGATGTTCCTGATAGGGTTTGGAGTGGAAAAGATGTTTTGTATCGTCATTTACGGTTCTTTGGATGCAAGGCTTTTGTGCATATTCCCAAAGATGAAAGATAAAAGCTTGAAGTGAAGACCAAGCCATGTATATTCCTTGGTTATGGTAAAGATGAATTCGCTTACAGGTTATATGATCTAGTTCTGAAGAAACTCGTAAGGAGTCGTGATGTTGTATTTGTTGAAGATCAGTGTTTAAAAGATATTGAGAAGACAAAGATAGTTCCTCAATCTAATGATGATCGTGTTGATTTGGATCCGGTTCCCCCTCAAAATTTTGAGCCAATTAATGAAGATGTTCAGAATGATGAAGAACATGGTACTGATGACAATGATGTTCCAGAGCATCGGGGTTGGATGAGGATTTTCATCCAGAGTTACCGGTACCTGATATACCACCATTTGTCCCACTTAGGCGGTCTACGAGAGATCGTCATCCTTCCACCCGTTATTTTGCTGATGAGTATGTTTTAGTCACTGATGGGGGAGAACCTGTTTGTTATGCAAAAGCTATGGAAGATGATCATAAAAGAGAGTGGGTTGAAGCTATGCAAGATAAGATGAATTCCTTGCATGAAAACAATACCTTTGAGTTGGTGAAGTTGCCTAAAGGCAAGAGAGATTTTAAGAACAAGTGGGTCTACAAAGTGAAGACTGGAGAGCATACCTCGCAGCCTAGGTACAAGGCTAGATTGGTGGTCAAAGGGTTCAATCAAAGAAAGGGTATTGATTTTGATGAGATTTTCTCTCCGGTCGTGAAGATGGGTTCCATTCGGGTGATTCTTGGTTTGGCTGCTAGCCTTGATCTTGAGGTTGAGAAAATGGATGTCAAGACAGCTTTCCTTCATGGTGACTTGGACAAGGAAATCTATATGGATCAACCTCAAGGTTGCCAGGCTAAAGGAAAAGAAGACTATGTGTGTAGGCTTCTGAAAAGTATTTATGGGTTGAAGCAAGCACCAAGACAGTGGTACAAGAAATTTGAGTCAGTCATGGGTGAGCAAGGCTACCACAAGACCACTTTAGATCACTGTGTTTTCTTCCAGAGGTTTGGTGGTGATGATTTCATCATTTTTTTGCTTTATGTTGATGATATGTTGATTGTTGGCAAGAATGCGGAGAGAATTGTTCAGCTGAAGAAACAATTGAGCAAGTCTTTTGCTATGAAAGACTTGGGGGCGGAAAACAGATTCTTGGCATTCGGATTACTAGAGATAGAGCTTAAAAGAAGTTGCATATGTCACAAGAGCAATACATTGAGAAGGTGCTTTGCAGATTCAACATGGATAAAGCTAAAGTGGTTAGTTCGCCTCTAACTACCAACTTTAAGCTGACTGATAGAGATTGCCCTTCTACTAAGAAGGAGATTGAAGAGATGGATAGAGTTCCATATGCATCAGCCTTTGGGAGTTTGATGTATGCCATGGTGTGTACAAGGCCAGATATTGCCCATGCTGTTGGTGTATTAGTCGATTTCTGTCAAATCCGGGAAAGAAGCATTGGGAAGCAGTTAAGTGGATTTTCAGATATCTACGTGGTACTTCCAAATTGGGTATAAGATTTGGAAATGGAGCACCTATGCTTGTTGGTTATACAGATTCTGATATGGCAGGAAATAAGGACAACATGAAATCCACTTCTGGATATTTGATGACTTTTGCAGGGGAGCTGTGTCATGGCAGTCACGACTGCAAAAGCGAGTTGCCTTGTCCACTACTAGGCTTGAGTATATGGCAGCAACAGAAGCATGCAAAGAGTTATTGCGGCTAAAAAGATTTATGCAAGAGCTTGGATTTATACAAAAACGCTACGTGGTTCTTTGTGATAATCAAAGTGCCATTCATGTCACACCCTAAAACCGAGAACGGCGGAAACGTTCTGGGGTGGAGGACGTCATCTACAGTATCACAACACAGTATAATAGTAAACAACATCATCCATTGCATTAAATATATAATTTGAATACAAGTGTGTTCTGTAGTATATAAGACACCAAAAATATGAATCAAAATAAAGATGAGTCTTGAATGCGCTCCATCTTCTCAAAAGCTGGCATCGGTACCTGTCTACTGATGACCTGAGAATACAAGTTATTTTGAAAGAGTTTATCAGCATTAAAGCTAGTGAGTTCATAAGTATTTAGTGTCTATGTTTGTATCAAAATGTTTGAAACAGTGTTTGAAGTACGAGCTTTCTAAACGTTTGTAGTAAAAGTATGTGAATGTTTGTAAGTGTTTGTAAAAGTTTGTATCTCTTAGAAAATCCTATATTTTCTACTAAAAGTAGCCTTCTACCAAGGCACAACTGTTTTGTAAGCTTGTTTCTTGTAAAAGTGTGTAATTTTCCCAAGTGTGAATATCATTATCAAAATATAGTTTGTACATTAATGTTTAAGTGAAGTAATCACCAAATAAATGTAAAGGGTAAATTAATGCAGTACTGTAGTGTTGTATTATAGGAACTACTGTTGTACTAACTACCTTAAACCGGATTTATATCAAGGTATTATGTGATTAATTGTACCATACTATAAACTATGAAACACGACAATGTAAGTCGTCAAAAGGTATGACATTTGGCACCCGAAGACCTGTCGGTCCCACTGTAGCTAGCAGTAAGGTGTATGATAGTCAATTCAGTATAGATCTATACACAAACTCACGCTCACCATCCAAGAGATTCTGGTTACAACTCGGGCCATGACGATGAAGGCATACTCCGATACAGTGGATCACATTTATGTTATAGTATACTTGTATATGTAAAGTATGTACTTGTGTAATGAATGTATTGTTTCTCATCATAGTATTGTTGTATATGTTCTCATCCTAGTATAGTTGTATAAGTTCTCGTCATAGTATAGTTGTATATGTTCTCATCATAGTAAAGTTGTATATATTCTTATAGTAGTAAGTAATGACTCATGAATAAACTGACTCTTGTATGCTTCATTAAGACCATTACCAAACAAGGACAGGAAGTAAAGTGGGTTATCTCTCCTAAGTCCTTCAAACCTTATTTATATAACTATACATGTAGTAGACATGGTTTTAACAATGTATAATTTGGAAAATTGTAAAAGAAAGGTTTAGTATACAAAAGTGAATTTGATAAAGAGTTTGACATGTAAAATTGTTTGATAAGCAGTTTGACGTCATTTGTTTGGTAAAACAGTTTAAAGTATAGAAATTCCATTTGTATGCTAGTTATTAATCACATGTGATTGATCTAATAACTAACATGATTCAACTTGTATCACTACTAGAAAAACAGCCTTTTACGATGCTCATTGCGCGTCGTAAAAGGCTCAGATGACGCGCAAATGCGCGTCAAGGAAGGCCCTGTCATAAAGAGAGACGACTCGTTTTTGCGCGTCGTCTATAGACGACGCGCATTTATGACGCTCGTTTACGACGCGCAATTACGACGCGCGTTTATGACACACAATGCATATCAAGGAAGGCCCTGTCATAAAGGAAGACGACACGCATTCGCATGTCGTAACCTTACGACACGCGTGTTAATGACACGCAATGCGTATCAAGAGAGCCCCTGTCAAGAAAGGCCATGTCATAAACGAAGACGACACACATTTTTGCGTATCACAATTCTAAATGTTTAAAAAAATATTATTTATAGATTTACTTATTTTCAAATTAAATTTGTATTTATTGTTTCATTATAGAAAATAAAATATCATATACAAAAAATAGAATCCATTGCATAAATTTAATTTCATACAAAAAATCGTTCCATGGAAAGATAAAACAAATCAATAGAAGTTGTAACAAAGATTTACAAACGAATTAGATACAAAAAATACAATTCATTGCCCCTTTGCTTATTCAAGATCAACCTGCAAGTAGCTAACTAATCTGTACAAATTCACCCTTGTTTCTAATCATTTTCTTGAATACTTTACAAACATAATTCATCCATAGTACCTGAACTATAGTTGTAGCTTTGTTTCTTCTTCTTCTAAACTCATCTCTTGCAACCATTACTCTAAGCCTAGTCTGAATAGATACAATATCTCCTTGTCAATTATGTGAAAAATACAACCGGAGAGTGGCCTACCTTCATAATAGCAACAACTAACGAAGCAGGAATGAAAGAGAAGGAAATACTCACAACAATAGCTGCAGTGAATGCATCTAGGTCCTACAAGATCATACAAATCACTATTTAAATACACATTACATATAAAGGTGTCAATATTCTGATTGCATGTACTTAATATATAAAGACTCCAGCAATAAATAGATATGTTATGTTACCCTAATATATAAAGACTCCAATTCAAATAGGACTATATGCCCCAGGATTTGCATTTGCATGACTATCAAAAAGAGAATTGGTTTGTAGAGGAAAGGGATGCATGATTAACAGCAACACATAAAGGTCTAGGAGCATAGATATGTCAACTTGTCATGTGTCAACAACCATTAAACCACCTTAACAGCCAACAAAACATTTGGATTTGACAAAATATAAAATGAACAGATCAAATCAAACATGTGGGTATAATTGTGTTATACGGTATAGTTCGTATAGACCGATACTGCATGTTTTCTTGTCTCCAATTTTCTTGAATATCGCAAAAAGTTCTTGCTGCCATGCGATGCCAACAGAAGAATACAAATATGAATTTATTTAAATCTTTCCTACAAAATTGTATTTTCATTTTACTTATCTTACACAATTCTACTATAAGTTTTATTCCTACTTCTACTTTCCCAAACATAGTATTGTACTGAAAAAAATCTTATTAGGGGATAGAACTGACCTTCAATTGGGCATCTGCAGAATGCGTGGCAGGCATTGGATAATTGGCCATGGAATCACCCCAATGAGTTTGACCAAAAGGGCCAGCAGGGGTCAACATTCTGGCAGCAGCCAATGTCTAACAATGTTCATAAAACAATTACAATTAATACATAATAAATAAGATGTTGATAATGCATAATATTAAAGAGATTGTAACACCGTGAATTTCAAAATAATTTTTCGCATAATATGAAAACATTTTCATTTAATTTTCATAAAACATCAAAGTTTAAAACTCCAATCCATATCATACAAAAATCCCAAGATCACATATCATGAAAATCCCATGCGTGTGTACAGATCAAGTCGGCGCCTTCCCACGGTCATCACTAGTACCTGAAACAAACAACACAAACACTGTAAGCACAAAGCTTAGTGAGTTCCCCAAAATACCACACATAACACATATTAGCCACTCGAGGCTATAACTCTGTGGGTCCGTGGACCCTACTCTATGAACCCTCTGGTTCTAACTCTGTGAACCTTCCGGTTCTAACTCTGCAAACATGCACAACATAAATCACATAGAAATAATGCAGTACAACACATAGCACACAAATACTTTGTCACATAACTCTGGTTACCTACTCCAGGTAAAGTATAGTGAGAAGACTCACCTCGCGTGTCTCGATAACTTGCAAATCTCGGAAATCACTCGTGCTCGATCCTCCGAGCTATAATCCTCCTATAACACAATATATCTCTAATTAACACTTTCTCAACTAAGGTTGGCTACCCCTATCAAGTCAACACTGGTCAACTCTGGTCAACGGTCAATGGTCAACTTTGACCGGACTCGGCGAGGGCACTAAAGCGACTCGGCGAGTCTATACGTGTTCACAGACTCCCTAGGATCCTCTTTTGACACGTCGAGTACTTCCCTGACTCGACGAGTTCCACCTGGCATGAATCGCGGGGCCACCACGACTCAATTCGCCGAGTCTCAAGAACAACTCGGCGAGTTCCAGCTCGACTCAGTCCATCTGTCAACCCTCCCTAACTCTCCCTGACTCACTGAGTCAACCTCTTAACTCGGCGAGACCAATCGCTAAGTGGTTAAGGACAATCTTCATGCTACTCGCCGAGTCTGTTCTTCAAACTCAGCGAGTCCATGCCATGCTTCAACTCAATCTCGCTTCGTAGATCAGATCCGCTCTAACAACTCATAGATCTAGCCCTCCCAAGCACATTCATCACGTAAAGTCACAATCTTGGCTACCATGCAACGCCTACAAGGCTTCTTTTGATGAAAAGACATCTAAAATGGTAACCTAAGTCTCTAACTCAAAAGGAAAGGCATAAAGCATGGCATTTGGGACTCTCTGGACCTACTAAGGTCCAGATCTAGGTACCATTTCCCCATGGGACCTCTCACACTCCAATTACAAGGCAAACAAGGTATGAAGAAACCCTAGATTTGACCATATCAAGAAAAACACGGAAATAAGCTCAGAATGTTACCTCAAATAGCTTCCTCTGCCGAAATGGGAGTAGATCCAAGCTCCCCAACTCTCCTAGCTTGGCCTTCCTCTTCCTTTCTTGCAAATACACACAAAATGGTGAATAATGGCCTCTTATCTCACTCACAAGGACTCTCAGCTGCTCTGGTGCTCTCAAGGTCGAAGGTAGCCGCAATGAAGGGGTATAAGGACCTTTAAATAGGGCTCAAGGCCGGTAAATTAGGGTTTCATTAAACAGCGTGGACTCGCCGATTCCACTCGTGGACTCGCCGAGTCCGGACGCGAACCCGCGTCCAGATCCGCGATCATACTCGGCGAGTCTAGTCTCCAACTCGCCGAGTCTCCTCACAATTTACCAAAAATATAACAACGAATAATACCTGGGAATCCGGACTGTTACAATTCTCCCCCACTAGAACTAGACTTCGCCCTCGAAGTCTTGCTCTGCAAATAACTCTGGATGCTGCTCACGCATCTCATGCTCCGGTTCCCAAGTCATCTCGAACCCCTTCCGATGCTGCCACTGAACCAAAACCAGGGGTACCTCCTTGTTCCTCAGAACCTTGATTTTCCGATCTCTGATTGCCACTGGTCTCTCAGCATAATTCAGGCTCGCATCCACCTGAATATCCTCTAATGGAACCACTGCCGACTCATCGGCTATACACTTCCTAAGTTGCGACACATGAAAAATGTCGTGAATTTACCCCAACTCTGGTGGCAAATCCAAACGATAGGCTACCCGACCTACCCTCACGATTACTCAGAAAGGACCAATACATCGGGGCCCCAACTTGCCCCTCTTCCTGAATCGAATCACTCCTTTCCAAGGAGAGACCTTCAGGAGCACAAGGTCGCCGACCTGAAACTCAAGCTCGGACCGGCGTCTGTCTGCATAACTCTTCTGACGGCTCTGAGCGGTCAATAACCTCTGTCTGACCTGCTGGATCAGCTCTGTCGTCTGAAGCACGATCTCTGTACTGCCCATCACCCGCTGTCCAACCTCTCCCTAGCAAAAGGGGGTCCGACACCTCCTCCCATACAACAACTCAAAAGGCGGCATACCAATGCTCGAATGATGGCTGTTGTTGTAGGAAAACTCTGCCAAGGGCAAGTACGCATCCCAACTACCCCCGAAATCCAATACACATGCCCGGAGCATGTCCTCGAGCGTCTGAATCGTCCGCTCACTCTGACCGTCTGTCTGGGATGATAAGCGGTACTAAAATGCAGCCTAGTACCCAACTCCTCATGAAACTTCTTCCAGAATCTGGAAGTGAAACGCACATCACGGTTTGAAACAATCGAGATCGACACCCCATGCCGAGATACCACTTCCCTCACATACACCTCTGCCAATTTCTCTGCTGAAGAACTCTCGCTGATAGCAAGAAAGTGAGCGCTCTTCGTCAACCTGTCCACAATCACCCAAATTGCATCAACTCCCCTGGTAGTCCTTGGCAATTTGGTGATAAAATCCATGGTGATCTATTCCCACTTCCATTCGGGAACCTCCAACGGCTGCAACTTACCATGCGGCCTCTGGTGCTCGGCCTTAACCCTACGGCAGGTCAAGCACCTATCAACAAACCACACAACATCCCTCTTCATACAGGGCCACCAATACTCCCTCCTCAGGTCCAAATACATCTTAGTGGCCCCAGGATGGATCAAAAATTTCGACCAATGAGCCTCTTCCATCAAAACGGTACGCGTTCCTCCCACAAACGGCACCCAGATACGCCCCTGAAATGTCATAAGCCCCCGACCATCGGTAACGAACTCTAAAACCAATCCAATAACCCGCTCTTTCTTCTGCATCTCAGGTTGCATAGCCTCGGCTTGTGCCCCACGAATGGCGTCCAACACTAGAGCGATCACGGTCAATCTCAAACATACATCCCGCAGCGGGGTGCTTTCCGCCCTGCGGCTCAGTGCATCGGCTACAACATTAGCCTTGCCTGGGTGGTACAGGATCTCACAATCATAATCCTTGACCACATCCAACCACCTTCTATGTCGCATATTTAGGTTGGGCTGATCCATCAAATATTTCAAACTGTTATGGTCCGTGTATATCGTACACCAAACCCCATACAGGTAGTGACGCCAAATCTTGAGGGCGAACACCACTGCCCCCAATTCTAGATCATGGGTGGGATATCTCATCTCATGAGGCTTCAGCTGCCTCGATGCATATGCTATCACATGCCCTCTCTGCATCAACACCACTCCCAATCCCAGAGTCGATGCGTCACAGTATACCACAAAGTCCTCCATCCCTTCCGGGAGGGCTAACACTGGGGCTTAGCATAACCTTTAGCGAAGTGTCTCAAAGGAGGCCTGCTGCTCGGGGCCCCATGAAAAAGCAACACCCTTCCGGGTCAACCTGGTGAGTGGCACTGCGATCTTAGAGAAATCCTTGATAAATCTCCGATAATACCCTGCCAACCCTAGGAAACTCCTAATCTCGGAAGGTGACCTCGGCACCTCCCAAATCATCACCGCCTCAACCTTGGCCGGGTCGACCAATATCCCTTTCTGGTTAACGAGATGTCCTAAGAACTGGACCTCCCGCAACCAGAAATCACACTTGGAGAATTTGGCATAAAGCCTCTCCGATCTCAGAACTCCGAGAACCTCTCTCAAATGCTCCTCATGCTGCTCTCTGGATCTCGAATATACCAGAATGTCGTCGATAAATACAATCACCGACCGATCCAGCATCGGCCTGCACATTCGGTTCATGAGATCCGTGAACACTGCCGGGGCATTGGTGAGCCCGAAAGGCATCACCAAAAACTCATAATGCCCATAACGTGTCCTGAACGCTGTCTTCTGGACGTCCTCATCCCGCACTCTCACCTGATGATATCCAAACCTCAAATCGATCTTGGAGAACCAAGATGCTCCCTGCAACTGATCGAATAAATCGTCGATCCTCGGCAACGGGTAATGGTTCTTGACCGTCAGCTTGTTCAACTCTCGGTAATCAATGCACATCCGGTGTGAACCATCCTTCTTCTTGACGAACAGGATAGGCGCTCCCCACGGCGAGCTGCTCGGCCGAATAAACCCCTTCCCCAGCAGCTCCTGAAGCTGCGAGGATAACTCTTGCATCTCTGGAGGTGCTAGGCGATAAGGCACCTTAGCGATAGGCGCGGCCCCTGGAACCAAATCGATACTGAACTCCACTTGCCTCACAGGAGGCACACCCGGAAACTCCTCGGGAAATACATCCGGGAACTCACGCACTACCGGAACCTCCTCAACTGAATTCGGTATCTCGAAATCTACCCGCGTATCCATCACATACGCCATAAAACCCTTACAGCCCTGCTGTAGACACTGCCTCGCCCTAGCGGCCGAACAAAACGCCGATCCTGAACGTGTACCCTCGCCGTACACCGAAAGAACTCCCCCACTAGGGTCTCGTATGGTCACCAGCTGTCGCTCGCAGTCGATAACCGCACCAAATCTGCTCAACCAGTCCATGCCCACAATGACACAAACATCACCCATCGCAATAGGAACCAGATCAATCGGGAACTCAACACCAAAAATCTCGACTACGCACCCTCGGAGAACCTCCGTGGCATATATCACCCTCTCATCAGCTATGGAAACTCTTAGAGGCCGACTCAACGCCTCATGACTAACACTAATATGCTGACTAAAAGCCAAAAATACAAAAGACCGACTCGCACCCGAGTCAAATAACACCAAGGCAGGTACAGAATTCACAAGAAAAGTACCTACGCATAACATAATATAAGCATAATATCTCAACATCAAAATAAATACACGAAAGAATACATACCAGCCACGACATCGGGTGCTGCGCGGACCTCCTCCGCGGTCAGCTGAAAAGCTCTCCCTCGTGCCCTCGGCGCCTCGACCTTTACTGGCCGACTCTCGGTAGCTCTGATGACGGCAGGGGTAGATCCCTGAGATGATCCTCGCAATTGCGGACACTCTGCCTTCCGGTGTCCGGTCTGGTTGCAGTGGAAACACACCGCAAACCCCTTGGGGCAGTCCTTGGCCATGTGCCCCTCCTTGCCACACTTGTAGCAAGATCCCGCTCTACAGACTCCATCATGTCCCTTGCCACACTTCCCACAAGTGCGGCCCTTCTGGCTCCCTGGTTTGGGATCAGCGGGCTTGGCCCGCTTGGCTGCCGGCTGAGACTGTGTCGGTCGCCGATCCCTCCCCTGAGACTCCGCCTCCTCCCTGGCTTGAGTCTCTAGCTCAATCTCCCTCTTCCGGGCATTTGCCTGAAGCTCGGCAAATGTCCAGTACGAGGAGTTCGCCGCGAACTCCCGAATGTCTCGCCTCAAGATACTCAAATATCGGCTCATACGTGTCTGCTCCGTAGACATGTGCTCAGGGCAGAACATTGCCCTCTCATGGAACATCCTGGTAATCATCGTAACAGACTTAGTACCCTGCTTGAGGGTCAGAAACTCCTGGGCCAAATGCTCCCTCTCCACCTGGGGGACGTACTCATCTCGGAACATGGCAGTGAACCTCTCCCAGGTCACTGCCGCAAGCTCAGCAGGCGTAAAGTGCGCCGTCACAAACTTCCACCAGTCCTTCGCTCCCAAGCGAAGCTGGTTCAGCGCGAACCGAACCTTCAAATGCTCAGGAGTTGAGCAAGTTAAGAAACACCCCTCTATATCAGAAATCCATCTCATAGCCGCCACCGGGTCCTGGGTCCCATCGATCTCTGGTGGTTTTGTGTTGCTGAACTCTCGGAATAGCAACGCATCACCACGCTGCGGCCTCGCTGCAGCAATAGCTGCGGTGGCCGCTGCAACAGCAGCCTTAGATAGAGCGGCATAACGCTCGTCAAAGGTCTCAATCAGCGTGGTCTTAATAGACCCAAACATCTCTGGTATCTCTGCCTTGATGGCCGCAGCCACCTCCTCATGGATGATCCGGCGGATCTCCTCATCACTGGTCTCACTGCTCTCAGGCATCAAACGTGTCCTCACCATGATCTACCTCTGAAATACAACATATGATAAATTAGAATCCATTCGAGCATACTCACACTCGACAACTCTTCCCTCCTGGATCCTTGGTATTCCAAAGATTCTTACTTGGGCTGTACACCGCTCTGGTGCTTTCAGTAGTACGGGCCCAATACTATTGTCCGCACCGTATCAGAATACACCCCAAGTCCTCCTCTTTGGATCCCAAATTCCAAGTACTCTATCATGCACAATCCACTCTCTAACAAATCTCTCATAAGCCCCTCACTGCTACCTAATCACTCTTAAGCATCTCATAGCAGCTCACCTCTCCCTAGGCTAAGGCATCACAAATCAGGCCACTTTACTCCTAATAGGAGTACCTAGCCTACTCTAGCATGAGAATACATCATATCAATATTAATATCACATAATATGAGGGTATTTTGGGAAATCACCATTCGGGCGTGGACTGATCGTATACACAACTCTGCTCTGCGTTTTTCCAAAAATCTTTTACTCTTTTTGAAAATACTTCTCAAATCCTCAGTTTGAGTTCAAATACGCCCGAAGGTGTACTCAAATCCCTCAAACCAAGGCTCTGATACCAACTTGTAATACCGTGAATTTCAAAATAATTTTTCGCATTATATAAAAACATTTTCATTTAATTTTCATAAAACATCAAAGTTTAAAACTCCAATCCATATCATACAAAAATCCCAAGATCACCTATCATGAAAATCCCATGCGTGTGTACAGATCAAGCCGTGCCTTCCCACAGTCATCACTAGTACCTGAAACAAACAACACAAACACTGTAAGCACAAAGCTTAGTGAGTTCCCCAAAATACCACACATAACACATATTAGCCACTCGAGGCTATAACTCTGTGGGTCCGTGGACCCTACTCTATGAACCCTCTGGTTCTAACTCTGTGAACCTTCCGGTTCTAACTCTGCAAACATGCACAGCATAAATCACATAGAAATAATGTAGTACAACACATAGCATACAAATACTCTGTCACATAACTCTGGTTACCTACTCCAGGTAAAGTATAGTGAGAAGACTCGCCTCGCGTGTCTCGATAACTCGCAAATCTCGGAAATCACTCGTGCTCGATCCTCCGAGCTATAATCCTCCTATAACACAATATATCTCTAATTAACACTTTCTCAACTAAGGTTGGCTACCCCTATCAAGTCAACACTGGTCAACTCTGGTCAACGGTCAATGGTCAACTTTGACCGGACTCGGCGAGTGCACTAAAGCGACTCGGCGAGTCTATACGTGTTCACAGACTCCCTAGGATCCTCTTTTGACACATCGAGTACTTCCCTGACTCGACGAGTTCCACCTGGCATGAATCGCGGGGCCACCACGACTCAATTCGCCGAGTCTCAAGAACAACTCGGCGAGTTCCAGCTCGACTCAGTCCATCTGTCAACCCTCCCTAACTCTCCCTGACTCACTGAGTTAACCTCTTAAATCGGCGAGACCACTCGCTAAGTGGTTAAGAACAATCTTCATGCTACTCGCCGAGTCTGTTCTTCAGACTCGGCGAGTCCATGCCATGCATCAACTCAATCTCGCTTCCGAGGTCAGATCCGCTCCAATAACTCATAGATCTAGCCCTCCCAATCTTGGCTACCATGCAACGCCTACAAGGCTTCTTTTGATGAAAAGACATCTAAAATGGTAACCTAAGTCTCCAACTCAAAAGGAAAGGCATAAAGCATGGCATTTGGGACTCTCTAGACCTACTAAGGTCCAGATCTAGGTACCATTTCTCCATGGGACCTCTCACACTCCAATTACAAGGCAAACAAGGTATGAAGAAACCCTAGATTTGACCATATCAAGAAAAACACGGAAATAAGCTCAGAATGTTACCTCAAATAGCTTCCTCTACCGAAATGGGAGTAGATCCAAGCTCCCCAACTCTCCTAGCTTGGCCTTCCTCTTCCTTTCTTGCAAATACACACAAAAATGGTGAATAATGGCCTCTTATCTCACTCACAAGGACTCTCAGCTGCTCTGGTGCTCTCAAGGTTGAAGGTAGCCACAATGAAGGGGTATAAGGTCCTTTAAATAGGGCTCAAGGCCGGGAAATTAGGGTTTCATTAAACAGCGTGGACTCGCCGATTCCACTCGTGGACTCGCCGAGTCCAGACGTGAACCCGCGTCCAAATCCGCGATCATACTCGGCGAGTCTAGGCTCCAACTCGCCGAGTCTCCTCACAATTTACCAAAAATATAACAACAAATAATACCTGGGAATCCGAGCTGTTACAGAGATAATAGAATAGGTGCATACTTGAAGATTAAGATCGATGTAGGCAAGGATTATGGGTTGGGGTTCCATGTCAATTGGGACCATGGAAAGATGACCATTTATTACTGTCCCACGAAGCATTACAAGCTCATGAAGAACCGTTTTCACCATCCACAAAGGCTTGTCATCTGCTCCCTTATAATATTAATATTAACAACAAACCCCAATTAAATCAATCTACTTTAGTAATTAATATATCAACATGCTCATTTACTCTCTCTCTTTCTCTCTCTTTATCCCTCTCTCTTTACCAATAAGGGCAACGTACTTATATCTTTTACACCATAGTAAAAACAAAATTAAATTCCTATTTTGTGTAAAAGAATGTACTTACAGGTTGCTTGCTATTATGGGTTTAGTTACAAGTTGGTTGTGATTATGGCTAACAAAATGTAAGTGCATCATTACAGTAGGTAGTCGTAGAAGATAACTACATTAATGTGTATATTATTGTGTATAAGGAATAAAGTATGTATGTTTGATCAAAATGTAAGTGCATCAGTGAGTCGGTTAATCTCAGACTTAAGGGTCATATTTTCATTAGGCAATGCAAGAATTGATCAAATAAGAGCTAGTCTGGGGATATCTGACTTACAGAGAACTCCAATGGTAACTTTTAATTGCAGAATTTTTTTTTTTTAAATATAAACATTGATTCTAAGATTGCTGAATTATAAATTATTATTCTTTGTGTTAAAAAGCCCGGGGAAGCTATAAAGGACTTCTATAAGCGGACAAACAGTTACTGGCAAATGGCAGCATATGAACATACTGCTCACACCGGAAAGGTTTGCTTTCACCATTGTATCGATTTACCTGTAGTGAATAGCCATTAATTACACCATTAATACTTTTTTTCTTTTCAGTAAATCTTCTGTGACTTGTTTTTTTGATTGCAGGAACTCCGGAAAGATGGTTTTGATCTTGCTGAAACTCGGTTCAAGGAGCTTAAGCCAATTCTTGTGCACAAACTGCTCAATGGATAGTAAAGAAATAACTCATGAGTTGACCATAATAACAACTAACAACCAATGATACTTCATATCTAATCAATCAAAGTAGGACCATAATTGTTAAGACAAATTAACATGTTGTTTATGAAATAGCTAGAAGATTGGTATGTATACCTCTTAAAAATCTCCACAATAAATAATATGAACTTTTGAAGCTTCTCTTTTCCATGTTTTCTTACCAGTTCGCTCACAAAATCCATTGTTGCGGTCCTGGGACTGTATAGGTCTTCAATAATATCTACAGAAAATTATGGGAAGTATGGTTGATATATATATATATATATATATATATATATATATATATATATATATATATATATATATATATATATCATGATGGGTGAACCGGTTGAACATATGCAATGTATGGACACAGATGAGTAGCAGATGATACAGCTGCATGTTCAGTAAAGATCGCATGTTGTCCAAACATACAGCTAAGGGCAAAATTGTCATTCTTAAAATAGACATGAAATATAGCAGACTCATTTGGGAACTTTAACACTTGTATTTTATTCAACCATGTTTACATTTTTGTTAAGTATAAAGCGCAAGACTATATTGTAATTGATATAGTAATAAAATATTCAACAAAAAAGCAAAATATCACTGTGATATTTTTGGCAGGTTTGTTGTAGAGCATAATATACTGATATAAACCATGATGTTGTAATAAAAAAGATTTCATGGTTTTGAAAATTTATATAAAAAGAGGAGTGTATCAGCGTAGTGTGTGTCTATGTGTATAAGGAATTAAGAGTAATGATTCTTACCTGTATATACTAATCGCATGTATGGATCCTCACAATTATCTGCTTGCTCTAAAAGATGGGCGTATTCCATCAACTACAAAAACAATAAAAGTCTCTTACTCATTAATAATTTACTATGAACAATTATAAAAGAAGAAGAATATATAGATTATAGAAACATTTTGGTGTTGGGAAATACCTCTGCCATTTTCTGTAGCACTGTCATGGGTTCAAAAATGAGTACTGGTAGAGTCACCATTGATGTGATATCAACACCTACATACTTCTGCATTCACCTCCAGTAACTATCATGCTCCTGTAAAAACACGAAAGAAAACAATGAATGGCAATAATAGAACATAGATGTTATATGTAATAAGTACCCAAAACAGAGCAAAATGATGAGACTGTGAAAGAAACAGATAAGAGAAATAAGTTAGTGTACCTCTCCCTTCCATCTGCCTCTTTGTGCTTCAACTTGAACATCATTATTTTTAGTTATGTCTTATTTGTGTAAGATAAACTTACTTGATCGGTTCCAGTGGGTAGAAGTAAGTGAGTCGAGTCCGATCGAGTTGGAGTAAGGTGGAGCGGAATTGGATTCACTGATTAGGTGAGGAATGAGGATACTGAATGAGGAATAAGGAAGGTATTGGATCTGAGCAGAGATTATTCGAGAATAAGTTGGTTCTGAAACCTGGATGAGGCTGGTAAATAACATATTTGAATAGCATTAACTGCACACCATAAACTCTCTCTCTCTCTAGCTCCACCGTCGTTGGTGTAAAGGTGAAAGAACCCACGAAACCAGCCTCTATTGTGTGTCGATGAGGGTAGCAACTTAATGAACGAACCTGCAAGAAAACACAATTTGGGTGAGAATCAAGAAAGCACCAGATATCATTCTCAAAGCTCTTTTGCCGGCTGCTATTAATTTGAGAGAAGAAGCAGGAGATAGACAATCCATGTTAATAACTTACCTGAAGTGGATTTCAAGACTCTTTCCATGCCAAGTTTTGAGATTATGTCTTAATTTTGCTACTGATTAATCGAATTGATCCCTAGTTTTTTGTTCCGCCTGAAGGTGAAGTCTTTTGATACGAAATCGGAACCTACCTCCACCTCCGTGTTGGTTGAATCTTGGAATAACCTGAAAACTGATTCACGATCGACTGTGAGAACGTGGGTGAAGGCGGAGGCCCTAGGGCTTCTTGTTGGAGGCGTTGGACGTGGGTGAAGAGGTAGGTGAATAGAGAGAAAGGGTAGGGCTTAGGGTGATTTGAAGAGTTGTAGTCGCATGTGTGTAGAGGTGAGCCTCAGCTCGCTGACGAGGTGAGGTGAGACCGAGGTTGCCGATGAGGCTGATCAGTTCGTTGACTGGAAAGCACTCGTGAGGAATGGAAAATCGTTTTGAATTATAGGGTTTGTAAACGTGGGGAGTCGTTGTAGATGGAGTAGGGTAGAGGTGAAGAGGAGTGAGCGGGGTACTTCAAAATTTTGGGGGATTTTCCCCCTTTAGCTATTAATGAAGGATCAGACTCTCGTTCTTACAACACAGAACGAAGCCAACATAAAACCATGTTTCTGGTGGTGGCGGCTGCTAGGTTTTACAGAGAGAAGGAGGGGGAGAAAATGAAGGTCATCAGCAAGTGGAGAGGAATGAATGACCGGGTCCTCCAAAATTTTGGGGATTTTTGTCGATCGATCATTTCCCGCCTAAAAGGCGTGTTTCATTAAAAATTTATAAAGCAACATATTTACATGACGCACATTTTATAAAAGGCGCCCTCCGCATTTCCTTTTTTTTCTTTTCTAACACTAATTTTAGGGCACACACAAATGCGTGTCTTCTATCCTTCAAATTTTGCAAAACTGACACTATTTTTTAGGGCTCCCACAAATGCGCGCCCTCTAACGGCGAGTGTCATTGTTTGCGCGTCATTAAAGGCCAGTTTTCTAGTAGTGTATCCCCCCCCCCCCGATAAAAGCATTTAAAAACATTTAATAAAATTTGAAAGGTTAATTAAGGGGTATAAACTCACCTGTAGTGAGTGGATTGTATTGAAGTGTTGGATAAGGTGCTAGGTGACAAGTGAAGACTTGTACACACACAATGATCCTAGTTAACATATAATAAACATATATGTATCTAATTAAACATTTAATCACTAATTAATCAAGTTAAGACACCCTAGGACATAGAAACACTTTGATTCAAGTGTTAATGGTACCAACGGGTTGCATCTAAGGGTTGTATGGCATGGCATTGAAGTTTATGGTCCAAGGACCACTCCTTATGGAGTTCATGGCCCATGACCATTTCCCCATGAGTTTATGGCCGTAAACTCATGGTACTAAGTGCCAAATTGTGTTTTGAGGTCTTACAAGTCATGATTTAGCATCCGATGATCAAGTCCAAGCCTTAGGAAAGCATAAGGGGCATAATAACACTACCTTGTGGAGTTTACAGCCAAAGGACCATATCCTTAGGTGTTCACAGCCGTAAACTCTCTTAGGGACATTTTTTGATTGTTTTTTAAGGTCTTAAACACTTCTAGGAAGGATCAAGGTTGGCATCTAAGGCTTAGGAAGGGACTAAGGTCCATTTTACCACCTTAAGAGGGGTTTACGGCCCAAGAACATCCTTGGCCATAAACTCCTTTGGTCTTATGATATTTGATGATTTTTCAAGTGTTATCAAGTTCATATTAAGCACACAAGAAGCTAGGGCAAGTGTACTTACAAGATAGAAGCTTGATTTGGTGTTTAAGGTCCAAGAACACTAGTGTGTGTTCTTGGTGTTCTTGGTGTTTTGAAGAACACTTGAAGATCTAGCTATAAATCAATAATGAATGGATGAAATGATGTATAACTACTAGATATTAGGTTATAACAACAATTCAAGTCGAGAATCACTTACGTTTTCAGAAGATCGGGTGAAGAACGGGTTGACAGTTTAGAGAGAGTAGAGGGTGTTCTTGAGAATGGAAGTGAAAAGTGAGGAGTTTGGGGAGTAAACTCGTGCCTAAGGCATGAGTTCACGGCCACTAGGGAGTTTACGGCCCAAACTCTAAAAGTTTGGCCGTGAACTCCTTATTAAGGTGGTATGTGCGGTTTTGCAACTCCAAGACTCGAGACGGTACTTCCTTTCATCCGTTCGTTTGAAGAATAAATACTAAAAACACTCAAACGGACTTTAAATTGGCTAACAATTATTAGAAATGTAATTGACTTTTAATTGAAGTGCTTGACTTTAAAGTTTGTACAAATGAAAATTCCGGGTTGTCACATCATCCCCCCGTTAAAGGGAATTTCGTCCCGAAATTAAAGTCTAAGAAAATGAAGAAGTTACAGATAAATAAGAGAATAGATGAGGATATTTCAATTTCATTTGATCCTCGCGCTCCCATGTGAATTCTGGTCCTCGCTTTGCGTTCCAGCGAACCTTCACCATCGGGATGCGGCTTTGTTTGCTTGACCTCTCGGTCCATGATCTCTATAGGTTCTTCCATGAAGTTGAGTCTCTCGTTGATCTCAATCTGATCGAGTGGGATTACAAGAGTCTCGTCGGACAAACACTTTTTCAAGTTTGAGACGTGGAATGTAGAATGTACGTTACTGAGTTCGTTGGGTAGATTGAGTTTGTAAGCTACAGGGCCGATTCTAGCGAGAATCTCGAAAGGCCCTACGTATCTTGGACTGAGCTTCCCACACTTATCGAAGCGTATCAAGCCCTTCCAGAGTGAGACTTTCAAAAGGACTCTGTCTACGACCTGGAATTCCAAAGGTTTCCTTCGCTTGTCTTTGTAGCTTTTCTGTCGGTCTCTAGAGGCTTTCAATCGTTCATGAATTCGAACGATCTTCTCTGTCGTTTCCTGTATGATTTCCGGACCTGTGAGAGTGCTGTCAGGAACTTGTCCTTTAGCTAACAGGGTGTCACCCACTTTAGCCCAACACAGAGGGGATCTGCACTTCCGGCCGTAGAGGGCTTCAAATGGAGCATCCTTGATGCTCGTGTGATAACTGTTATTGTAGGAAAATTCGACAAGGGGTAAGTGAGTATCCCATGCCTTCCCAAATTCAATCATACAGGCTCTCAACATATCTTCTAGTGTTTGGATGGTTCTCTCACTTTGTCCATCGGTATGAGGATGGTAGGTTGTGCTCATGTCTAGCCTTGTTCCTAGGGAACTTTGTAGTGACTGCCAGAACCTTGAGGTGAACCTACTATCTCTATCGGAGATAATGGATATAGGAACACCATGCAGTCGTACGATTTCCCTAATGTATGTTCTCGTAAGCTTTTCCATCTTGTCAGTTTCTTTGATAGGCAGGAAGTGTGCAGATTCGGTCAATCTATCGACGATGACCCATATGGTATCAAGTCCACCCGTTGTCTTGGTCAACTTGGCTATGAAGTCCATAGTGATCCGCTCCCACTTCCATTCTGGTATCTCCGGTTGCTGTAATAAACCGGAGGGTTTCTAGTATTCGACCTTAACCTTTGCGCAAGTAAGACATTTACTTACGAAGGTAGCAATCTCTGCTTTCATGTTCGGCCACCAGTATAACTTTTTAAGATCCAGATACATCTTATCTAAACCTCGGTGGATGGAATACCGAGTGTTGTGCGCCTTGGTCATGACCAAGTCTTGGAAGCCACCGTGTTTCGGTGCCCAGATCCGGTCCATGAAATATAAGGCTCCGCCACCCTTGGCTTCTAATTTCTTATCCATTCCACTAAGGGATTCACCCGTTACATTTTCAGGTTTCAAGGCTTCAAGCTGAGCCTCCTGAATTTGTGTAGACAACTGTGAATGGATAGTCATTGTCAACGATTTGACCCTTCGACCAGAATATTCTTTCCGACTTAGGGCATCTGCTACTACATTGGCTTTACCCGGATGATAACGAATTTCGCATTCATAGTCATTGAGTAGCTCGACCCACCGTCGTTGTCGCATGTTGAGCTCCTTTTGATCGAATATGTGTTGTAAACTCTTGTGGTCAGTAAAAATGGTGCTTTTTGTTCCATACAGGTAATGTCTCCAGATCTTTAGGGCAAACACAACTGCCCCTAGCTCAAGATCATGTATGGTGTAGTTGACTTCGTGTGTCTTCAGCTGTCTCAAGGCTTAGGCAATGATCTTACCCTGTTGCATCAGAACACAACCGAGCCTTTGGTTGGATGCATCGTAGTATACCACGAAGTCTTCTATCCCCTCGGGAAGGGATAGTATCGGTGCGGTGCATAAGGCTCATTTCAGCGTTTGAAACACTTTTTATTTTTTCTCTTCCCAGTCAAAGGCCACTCCTTTCTGGGTCAAGGTAGTAAGAGGTTTCGCAATCCGGGAGAAGTTCTGTATGAACCTGCGGTACTAGCCAGCGAGACCTAGAAATTGACAAATTTATGTAGGTGTCTTCGGTGCTGACCAGTTCTCAATGGCTTTAATTTTGGATGGGTCCACGTGGATTCCCTCCTTGCTAACCACATGTCCTAAGAATTCGACTCTTCAGATCCAAAATTCACATTTAGAGAACTTCGCATAGAGCTTCTCCGTTCGTAAAGTTCCTAGAACTTGTCGCAGGTGATCGCCATGCTCTTCCTTACTTCGGGAGTAGATCAGGATGTCATCAATGAAGAAGATGACGAACTAATCCAAGTAAGGACGGCATACCCTATTCATTAAGTCCATGAACACTGCGGGAGCATTGGTCAATCCGAATGGCATCATGATGAACTCATAGTGTCCGAAACGAGTTCGGAAGGCTGTCTTTGGAACATCCTCCTCTAGCACTCGTAACTGGTGATATCCGGATCTTAGATCAATTTTGGAAAAGTAATTCGCCCCTTGCAGTTGGTCAAATAAATCGTCTATGCGAGGCAGAGGGTAACGATTTTTGACTGTCAGTTTGTTGAGTTCTCTGTAGTCGATACACATACGGAATGATTCGTCTTTCTTCTTAACGAACAAGACCGGTGCTCCCCAGGGTGATAAGCTTGGTCTAATAATGCCCTTGCTGAGCAGTTCGTTAAGTTGACCAGATAGTTCCTGCATCTCTGCTGGTGCTAATCGGTAAGGAGATTTGGCTACTAGGGTAGCTCCTGGGACTAAGTCGATTCTAAACTCAACTTGTCATTGCGGAGGTAATCCTGGCAGTTCTTCTGGAAAGATGTCGAGAAAGTCGTTCACTACCGGAATGTTCTTTAGTTCTTTCGTTTCTAGGCTCGTATCGACAACGTGCGCGAGGAATGCACGAAATTCCTAATGTAGATACTTTTGTGCTTGAATACTTGAGATGATACGAAGACTCGTACCGGGTTTGTCGCCGTAGATGATGAGAGTTTTGTTAGACGGGAGATTAAGGCGTACAACCTTTTCGTAACACATAATGCCGGCACAATGAAGACTCAACCAATCCATGCCGATGATGACATCGAAACTTTTAATCGAGACCGGCATGAGGTCGATTGGAAATGAATGGCTATCTAGAGTTAGGGTACATCCTATGTATATGCTATTAGTGCTCTCTGTTTTCCCATTAGCCATTTCTACAGTAAATGCTTCCTTAAGTGTGTGTGGTTTTTGTTTAAGTAGGCAAGCAAATTTATGATTTACGAAGCTTCTCTCTGCCCCACTATCAAACAGTATGCATGCATAAGAGTTTTCAAGGAGAAACGTACAAGTCACCACCGTAGGGTCAACAACTACTTCCCCTTGGCCTATAGCCAGGACTCTTCCTGCTCCACCAGCATTACTTGCTTTGGGGCAGTCCCTTTTATAGTGGCCCACCTCGCCACATCTATAGCAAGCCTGGCCCACACCAGCGTCGGGAACTTGGGTGATCGGCCTTGCCGGAGATTTGCAGAAAAGGACAGTGTGTCCTTTCTTGTTGCAGTTGGAGCACTGTATTTCTCGGTAGGGGCCGTTGTACTGCTTCACTGGAGCTACAGCAGCGGGTGCTATCACGGCATGAACCGCCACAATCTACTGCTTTTTGGCAGCTTTCTGTTTCTTCTTGTCATCCCAGAACTTCCGCTTGTTGTCAGCGGGTTTGGAGGGTTCTAAAATGGCCAGGGTTGTTGTTGACGATGGGGATTGGACTCCATGATCGATGAGTCGTTGTGCCAATCGCGTGGCACTGTCGAAGGTAGTAGGGTGTGAAGATAGGACATTTCCCTGGTACGGAGGCACCAGCCCCCAGATGTACCTTTCGACCTTTTTCCCCTCAGTGGGAACCACATTGGGACAGAGAGCCACCAATTCTCTGAATCTGGCGGTATACGCGACTATGTTGGAGCCCCTCATGGTTAGGCTCCACAGCTCCTGTTCCAACTTCTGGATCTCTCCCCTTGGGCAGTACTCCTCAATCATGAGGTCTTTCATGATTTCCCAGCCCATGTCATTTGCCACAATGAGAGTTAGTGACTTGACATGGCTATTCCACCATGTCATGGCTTTCTCTTCGAAGGTGCACGCAACAAATTTTACTTTGCTCACGGCAGGGCAGGAGCAAATCTCGAAGATTGACTTCGTCTTTTCGAACCATTGCGAGAGGGCAATGACTCCGCCAGTCCCTTTGAAGGACTTTGGCTTGCAGTTAGTGAAGTCCTTGTAGGAGCACTCTCTCGAGCGCACAAGGAGTTCACCTTGAGTAGAGTTAACAGGGGTTCCACCTCTGCTGGCATCAGTGGAGTGATACTAAGCCATGGCAGTAGCCACAGCCGCAGCCACTGCAGCATTCAAAGCTTCTGCATCGAATTGCGGAGGAGGTGGTGGTATCGGAGTTTGAGTATTCGGAGGATTACGCCTTGTTGATTTGCGAGGAGGCATCCTTCAACTATAAGTTTAAAGGAAAGATGTACATGGTGGTTAGAATCAATTGTAAGCATGGTGAGAGTGATTCACAGGCTAAATCGCCATAGTCCAACAGTTGAATGAGTGTATGTTTTGAAATAGGAGTACAGTGGACGAGTAGAGAAACACGAGAGTACAGATTTTTCCAACAGATTAGATAACTGTCAATATTACTGGTATTACTGATGTAATTGAGTTCGGGAAAAACGACCTAACAGTAGGTCTTACATCAAACCATGTGCGGGAAAATATTTGATAGCTTAGAAGACTAGATAGTGTACCGAAAGATAAGAATATTTAACAAACAGGTGCTACATAGAGCACAGATACGAATGTCTATTCCTTCTTCAAAAGAAAAGATGTGCTAGACATCTTCTAACGGCAATGGGAATTCCTCGGGCGAACCCTAAGATCTGCCACTTGACGAACCACTTCTTAAAAGTGTCGCTCATGAGCCCTCTGGCGAACTCGAAGTTCTATGACTTCAGCTCAGGAGGCAGTCAGCTGTTGTTGCATAGTCTCATTTGTTCTCCTGGTCCTTTCCATATCTTCTTCCAGACGGCGGATGCGGACTGTGTTGACACCAGAGTTGGCATCAATTTCCATGATCTGGCCGATGGCTGCTCGACCTTGCTCAATATTTCGAGCAATCCTGCGGACCATGTAGGCAGGACTCGGTCAGCTGAGCCACCCTCGCTTACATTGTAAAAGCTTCGGTCCCCATTGTAGGGTAAAGGTTGACCCTACTCATCGCTCCAGCGATTTAAGTTTGTTGCCCACAAGGGTGTGGGACCTTGAAACGCGGTTCGGGGGTTGTTAATGATGGGTTTTGCCATATGAACATTCCTATGTGCACATACAAACCCTAATGGTTGGATCTAGGTTTCTCTAATTGAACATGCATTGAATCCAAGACTTCTAATGACTATTAGAGTATAATAACATAAGAAATCAGATTTGAAAGATTACCTTGAATCACTTGCTTGAATCTTCTTGTTCTTGGAGCTTTAGAGTCACAATTGTCACTCCTCTAATGGCTTACAAACACCAACTAGCAAGAGGATGATTATGGAGAGAGGAAAGAGGAGCTAGAAATCGGCCAGGGTTCTTCCAAAGGCAAGAGTGCCGATTTCATCAACCCCTTGGATCTATTTATACTTGTAAGGCTCCTAGGGTTTCACCCTTAAACCCTAATTGGATAACTTAGGCCCTAAGCAATTCAATACCCTAATGATAAGCCTTGGACGATTTTAAGGTCTATCCAAAGCCCTCAAAACCGTCCCCCTTTATCCATAAGGGATTATAGCCCAAAATACAACTATCATTCAATTGACAGTTTATGCCCTCTTATTCAATTAATCTCTTTAAGTCACCAAATTAATTCCTAATTAATTTATGACTTATATTAATCAAATAATAATATTATTATTCCTTATATTATTCTCATAATATATAAATAATATTTCTTCTCTCATTATAAATCATCCTGTCAAGTTGCTATGGTGAAGGTAACCCAAAAGGACCATGCTCAATCGGGTCAAATACTTTCCTAATATAGTTGCAGCCTTAGACACTATTCCAACAGTCTCCCACTTGGATAAGTCTAGTAACTATATACAAGTATAATCCGATTAGCAATCGTAGCTCTCAAAGACGCTGTCAAACTCTGATCTTATCAATCTTGTCCTTTAGATAAGCGATCGTATAGCCCTCTGTTTAGATATCATGCTGAAAATTCTATGGAACCAATTTGTCCAACAATTGGTTTCTCGATCTCATATTTATTCGACATAGAACTTAATCGAACACATTAATTTAGTTCTGACCGGGCCCGGTACATAAGTCAAATCAAATCATCGAGCGGCCGAGATATCGCTTTTACCCTCTTAGGATAAAAGTAATAGATAAACTTCGACTTATACGCATTTACTTATTTATTAATCAACTATACACAATAATGCGTTTTATAATATCAAGTTACTGATGCGGTTTCGCATTATCAATGTACAACCAATTAACAAATAACAAACCATATATCTAGGTTTTAAGACCATATGATATTATCGTCTTGCGATCACCCTTTATTTATCATATTCCATAAGGTGATTCCAGCAAGCGCGGGTTTGTTCCAATGCTCAAAACTAGTTCATAAGCACTCATGAACGTTGCAGCACACTTTTGCTATGTCTAATACCATTTAGACAATCTACACACCAATTCATGACAATCTTCATTCATACCTACTTCCAACATATGAACGATTGTGGATACTTCGAATAATTCGATTATTCTTAATAAACTCAATTATTTTGGAAGTCAAAACATGCAAAGTGAAACAATAGTTAAACAATTAACATAAGATAGTAACATTACTCATAAATAATACTCCTTTATTTAATCATCAAATGTCAATTACATTTATCTATTACACGTTTCTAATACTATCTAATCTATGCTAATATCATCCTTCAGCCCAATACTCCTAGCATGCTGCAAGTGCTTAACCCTGCTCAGTCCCTTCGTAAGCGGATCTGCTGGGTTATCTTCTGATGATATCCTCTTAACCACGAGTTGTCCTTCTTCTACATGATGTCTGATAAAGTGATATTTTCTGTCGATATGTCGAGATCTACCATGATCCCTTGGTTCCTTGGTAAAGGCAACCGCTCCTTCATTATCACAAAAAATCTCCATGGGCTCCTTTATGGCAGGTACAACTCCAAGATCACCGATGAAGTTCTTCAACCATATTGCCTCTTTCGACGCTTCGCTTGCTGCAATGTACTCTGATTCGCACGTTGAATCAGCTACGGTTTCCTGCTTAGAACTTTTCCAAGTGACTGCTCCTCCATTCAGGGTAAAAACCCAGCCCGACTGCGAACGGTAGTTGTCCCTATCGGTCTGAAAGCTGGCGTCACTATACCCTCGCACCTTCAAGTCATCACTCCCTCCGAGGACTAGAAACCATTCCTTCGTCCTCCGAAGGTACTTAAGGATATTCTTGACGGCAATCCAATGGGCTCTGCCAGGGTTCCCTTGATATCTACTAACCATGCTCAAAGCAAAAGCTACATCAGGGCGAGTACAAGTCATAACATACATGATTGAGCCAACTATGGAAGCGTATGGTACTCGGCTCATTTCTGCTATTTCAGCTTCAGTACTCGGACTTTGAGTCTTACTCAACTTGGTATTACTTTGTATCAGTAATTCTCCCTTCTTCGAGTTTTCCATACTAAAACGTTTCAGTACTTTATCTAAGTAAGTGTTCTGACTAAGTCCAATTAGTCTCTTACTTCGTTCTCTCACTATCCTTATTCCCAGAATATAGGAAGCCTCTCCGAGGTCCTTCATAGCGAAGCACTTCCCGAGCCAGGACTTAACCTCCTGCAGAGTCGGGACGTCGTTTCCTATGAGTAGTATGTCATCGACATACAAAACGAGGAAGCTTACTATACTCCCACTGGCTTTGACATATACACATGATTCATCTTCGCTTCGTACAAATCCAAACTCTTTGACTTTCTTATCGAAGCAAAGATTCCATCTGCGAGATGCTTGCTTAAGTCCATAAATGGACTTCTCAAGCTTACACACTCTATTTGGATGCTTCGGATCAACAAAACCCTCTGGCTGAGCCATGTAAACATCCTCAGCCAACTTCCCATTAAGGAAAGCGGTCTTAACATCCATTTGCTAAATCTCATAATCATGAAATGCGGCAATCGCTAGCATCACTCTAATAGATTTTATCTTCGCAACTGGTGAGAAGGTCTCATCATAGTCAACTCCGGGAGTTTGAGTAAAGCCCTTCGCAACCAATCGCGCCTTATACGTGTGTACGTTTCTATCCATGTCGGTCTTCTTCTTGAAGATCCATTTGCACCCAACGGTCTTACGTCCGGGCACATTATCAACCAAATTCCAAACTTAGTTGTCATACATGGATTGGATCTCGCTGTCCATTGCCTCTTTCCATTTCGCAGACTCCGGGCCTGCCATGGCTTCCTTATAGCTATTAGGTTCATCTAAATTTATTAGTATACTATCACTAATATATGTGTCCCCTTCGGTAGTAATATGAAAACCATACAACTGGGGTTGAACTCTAAATCTTTCGGAACGTCTAAGAGATAATGACACGTCAATCGGTTCAACCGGAGTTTCCTCCTCGGGTTGAGTGCCAGCGGTAGAGGTTCCTTCATCAATCGACTCTTGAATCTCTTCAAGCTCGATTTGCCTTCCACTGTCTCCTTGGCTTATGAGCTCTCGCTCTCGGAAAACTTCTCTCCTCGCAACGAAGACAACATTGTCCTTCGGTCTATAGAAGAGATATCCAAAGGATTTCTGCGGGTAGCCGATGAAAATACATCGCTCACTACAAGGTTCGAGCTTGTCGTGAGTATCTCGTCTTACGAAACCCTCACAACCCCAAACCTTGATATGTGTAACGAGGGAGCTGTCCCTGTCCACATCTCGTGAGGTATTTTGGCAATCTTCTTAGTAGGGACTCGGTTAAGGATATGGGCAGCAGTCTCTAAGGCATACCTCCAGAATGAGATAGATAGTGAAGCATGACTCATCATAGAGTGGACCATGTCTAACAAGGTTCGATTATGCCTTTCTGCCACACCATTCAACTACGGTGTCCTAGGTGGCGTCAATTGTGAAACTATTCCACACTCCTTGAGATAGTTGTGGAATTCAAGACTTAGGTACTCTCCTCCTCGATCAGATCGAAGCATCTTGATTTTCCTGCCCAATTGATTCTCCAATTCGTTCTTGAACTCTTTGAACTTTTCAAACGTTTCTGACTTTTGCTTGATTAAGTAGATATACCCATATCTACTATAGTCATCGGTAAAAGTCACATAGAAGCGGTTCCCATCCTTTGTGGTTGATCTAAACGGTCCACATACATCGGTATGTATGAGGTCCAATAGACCCTCACCCTTTTCATATGTGCTAGTGAAGGGTGACTTGGTCATCTTTCCAAGCAAACAAGACTCGCATGTGTCATCTTCCCTAAGGTCGAATGACTCCAACACTCCATCCTTTTGGAATTGGGCTATGCGCTTCTTGTTGACATGTCCAAGACGACAATGCCACAAGGATGCTCTATCCATACTATTGGAAGAATCCATGCATAAAACATCATTTCCTAGGTTATCTACCATCATAACAGTTTCATAAATTCCATTACATGGTATTGCTTCAAAATATAAGACACCATTCATATAAGCATAAATAGAACCATTCTCATTATTAAAAGAAAATCTAAATCCTTGTCTAAACAAACCATGAAATGAAATGATGTTTCTTGCCATTTCTGGCGAATAACAACAATTGTTCAAATCTAAACATAAACCATTCCTAAGCACTAGAGAATACACTCCAATCTTGGTCACAGGCGACGATCTTCTGTTCCCCATGATTAGATTTATTCTTCCATGCTCCACATCCCTATTTCTTTTTAGTCCCTGCAATTCAGAACAAATGTGGTAACCACACCCGGTATCTAGTACCCAAGAAATAGCATGATATGAATCATTAGATTTAATTGTGTATATACCTGCGAAAGACAGCTTGATCTTTCCTTCCCTGATGGCTTGCAGGTAGTCTGGGCAGCTTCTCTTCCAATGCCCTATTTTATGGCAGTGGTGGCACTCTGCCTCCTTTGGGTTAGGGTTAGGCTTAGCGGGATCAACTTTGGTCCCACTAGAAGAGGAACCATCTCGGGACTTTCCCTTGCGGTGGCTCTTAGACGGAGCCTTCCTCTTCTTGCCTCTTCCTTGCCCAATGGCCAAAACAGGAGCAGCGGGTGGATTGGGAGTGGGTGCAACCAACTTGTCCTTGAGGTTGCTCTCAGCAACCCTAAGGAGACCTTGGAGCTTACTTAGGGTGACCTCTTCCTTGTTCATGTGGTAGGTCATCCTAAATTGATTGTAACACGGAGGCAAGGAGTGAAGCACCATGTCGATAGCCAAGTCTTCCGCAAAGTCAACATTCAACTTGCGAAGACGATCGACATACCTTTGCATCTTTTGCAGGTGCACGGTTAGAGATTCTCCATGACCCATTTTAGCGGAGATCATGTTAGTGAAGATCTCGTAACGTTCCTGCCTCGCGTTTTGATGGTATCTCTCCAACAAGTCTTGGTGCATTTCTTACGGATACATGTCCTCGTAGGATTTTTGGAATTCGGTGTTCATTGTGGCTATCATGATGCAATGAACCTTCGTCGCATCACGTTCATGAGTCTCAAAAGCAGTCATTTCAGCTGGAGTAGCGATTTCTGGGTTGATCTTCTTGAGCTTCTCATCGAGGACATACTCCTTGTCCTCGTAGTGAGCAATCGTGCGAATGTATCTTATCCATTCGCTAAAGTTTGTCCCATCGAAAGTCACCTTCCGGCAAAGGCTCATCAATGTGAACGAGCTAGCAGCAGCGTTGTTCGCGTTCGACATCTACAAATAGAAAGGACAAAGATAGATTAGAACTTGAATCCCTAATTATCACCCAATAAGAAAAATTAGGGCTAGGATCCAACAACAATATTTACATATTAGAAAAGGGATGCTGTAATCTAACATGCAAACAATTTGAAGGTAAGTGAATGACGATTCACTAATTCTCCACCATGAAAACAAAACTTTAAGTTCTAAATGTATTAAGAATTCCTAGGTTTCGATGAGATTCATTGAACTTTTCAATGGCATGTTTAAATCTCGATATGCCCCTCTCGTTTGTGACTGGGATACCGAGGATCACAAAGTGGGTGTGAATTACCATGCAAATTCACATGGTGCCTTCATTGTAACAATCACCTATTCGATGTGCCGGTAAACCACATACGCTCCATCGAACTATGATAAACAATGAATCACCATTTGCCACCTTTGCTTAGAACCAATTAGTGTGCCGGTAAACCACACACGCTCCACTAACTTCTTAGCAAGGGTGCAAAGTGTAATTTCATGGGATTGCATCAATTCACTTTTCCTAAAGTAACTAAGATTGGGAATTTTTGAAAAACATGTAGTTACTTTGTATTTCATATTATACTTTTAATGAGGAGATGAGGTTGCCCTATCCTACCCGTTCGGCTAACGACCCTCCACCGATCAAGCAGGCGGTGGGTGTGAGTGTACACCCATTAAGCGCCATTTTATAGGTCGCAACCTTATACCCACCTTATAGATCGGCTTCGTGAATGAGGCCTACTAATGGTAAGACTAGCATTTTTAATTATACATATATATACATATTAATCTTGTAATATTATATTAGTATAGGGTTGAATTTTAAACTTGTAAAATTCTAGGGTTTGAAATTTAAATTGTCTAAATTAAAATTTTAATCACAAAACATAAATTTCAAAACTTGAGGGCAAGTTTTAGACTTTTCAAAACATAGGGGATCAAATAACAAATAATCTAAATTAACATTTAATTACATAATTATCCATATTTGATTTATTTAATTATTTCTTGCAAAACAATTTACCAATTTAATTAAAATAATTAATCAATTATCATATAAGGAAATTAATATTTAATTAATTGATAAATATCTTCAATTAGGTCAAGAATATACTCAAATATATCATAAAATCGGATTTATATTGACCTATTAAGATTATGGTAAGTATTCAAAAGATAAACAACAAGAAATCCCGAAATTAGCTCTTTCTGACGCTCGGACTCGCCGAGTACCACAATGGACTCGCCGAGTTGAGCCTACTCGCCGAGTCCACTATGGGACTCGCCAAGTTCATCAAGCAGAATCATAAAATTCGAATTTTGCAAGCAACAAACAAGCAACCAATGCATCAATTCAATAGAAACCAATCAAGGCTCCGATACCACTGATGGGTTTTAGCCATATGAACATTCCTATGTGCACATACAAACCGTAATGCTTGGATCTATGTTTCTCTAATTGAACATGCATTGAATCCAAGACTTCTAATGACTATTAGAGTATAATAACATAAGAAATCAGATTTGAAAGATTACCTTGAATCACTTGCTTGAATCTTCTTGTTCTTGGAGCTTTAGAGTCACAATTGTCACTCCTCTAATGGCTTACAAACACCAACTAGCAAGAGGATGATTATGGAGAGAGGAGAGAGGAGCTAGAAATCAGCCAGGGTTCTTCCAAAGGCAAGAGTGCCGATTTCATCAACCCCTTGGGTCTATTTATATTTGTAAGGCTCCTAGGGTTTCACCCTTAAACCCTAATTAAATAACTTAGGCCCTAAGCAATCCAATACCCTAATGATAAGCCTTGGACGATTTTAAGGTCTATCTAAAGCCCTCAAAACCGTCCGCCTTTATCCTTAAGGGATTATAGCCCAAAATACAACTATCATTCAATTGACAGTTTATTCCCCTTTATTCAATTAATCTCTTTAAGTCACCAAATTAATTCCTAATTAATTTATGACCTATATTAATCAAATAATAATATTATTATTCCTTATATTATTCTCATAATATATAAATAATATTTCTTCTCTCATTATAAATCATCCTGTCAAGTTGCTATGGTGAAGGCAACCCAAAAGGACCATGCTCAATCGGGTCAAATACTTTCATAATATAGTTGCAGCCTTAGACACTATTCCAACAGTTAATTGGGGCTTGACCTACTTGGGGTAGGTTGTTGACTTTAGGCTCGGAGTCAGAACCATCCGAGAAGCCTTCTGTGAGGTGATCATCCAAAGGGATTGGATGCTCATCTTCGGTCTCTTCTTCAAGCCATCCAACATTGCCGTGGGGTGGAAAGTACGGATCGCTATGATGAAATCCAGGCATGATATCTACGCGAGAAAAAGGGTATAAGAATCTTATATAAATAGACGTACTACTTAAGATAATTATAAGATGATCTTTATCAATTATGTCAATACTTGTGTAGTGTATACCAGTTGTATGAAGTCAAAGCAGGATAAACGTTTGAATAAGGGGCCCTAACTCCAAATCCATGACCAAACATGGACAAGAAGTAAAGCAAAGGTCACGGATTCTTAGTCTATAACACCTAAATTTTCATATAACCTTGGAGTATCCACTTAACGACTATTGACCTACTTGATAGAGACCTTTTTAGTTCTCATATATGTAATTATAGTATCACAAAATACTCCCATAGTATTTTAGACTTATGTTCTGTTCTAGTGTTTTCATTGTAGTAGTGTTGGTAAGTTTTTAGACTTGTTGCCATATCACAACCATTCTAGGGCATATGCTAGTCACTCCTCAGACCAGCATAATTGATCAGGCTATGCCATTCCCAGGACTGACCATACATCCCCGAGCTTACTTGTGATATTCAACAATCGTAATACTTTTGTATTTTTTCATTGTGACACTGGTTTTAGTGTGAATCCAGGCTTGTATACTTAGTTAAATATTTTATTATTTAAAACTATACACTCTTGGTCAGAGTGTTTTAATCCCAATGGGTTCATAGTTAGTATATCTTTTATGGGTTGATATACTCAATTCACTATAAACAATGCTCTGATACCAATCTGTCACACCCCAAAACCGAGAATGGCGGAAACGTTCTGGGGCGGAGGACGTCATGTACAGTATCACAACACAGTATAATAGTAAAAAAGTAAACAATATCATCCATTGCATTAAATATATAATTTGAATACAAGTGTGTTCTGTAGTATATATGACACCAAAAATATGAATCAAAATAAAGATGAGTATTGAATGCGCTCCATCTTCTAAAAAGTTGGCATCGGTACCTGTCTACTAAGGACCTGAGAATACAAGTTATTTTGAAAGAGTTTATCAGCATTAAAGCTAGTGAGTTCATAAGTATTTAGTGTCTATGTTTGTATCAAAATGTTTGAAACAGTGTTTGAAGTACGAGCTTTGTAAAAGTTTGTAGTAAAAGTATGTGAATGTTTGTAAGTGTTTGTAAAAGTTTGTATCTCTTAGAAAATCCTATATTTTCTACTAAAAGTAGCCTTCTACCAAGGCACAACTGTTTTGTAAGCTTGTTTCTTGTAAAAGTGTGTAATTTTCCCAAGTGTGACTATCATTATCAAAATATAGTTTCTACATTAATGTTTAAGTGATGTAATCACTAAATAAATGTAAAGGGTAAATTAATGTAGTACTGTAGTGTTGTATTATAGGAACTACTGATGTACTAACTACCTTAAACCGGATTTATATCAAGGTATTATGTGATTAATGGTACCATACTATCGACTATGAAACACGACAATGTAAGTCGTCAAAAGGTATGACATTTGGCACCCGAAGACCTGCCGGTCCCACTGTAGCTAGCAGTAGGGTGTAGGATAGTCAATTCAGTATAGATCTATACGCAAACTCACGCTCTCCATCCACGAGATTCTGGTTACAACTTGGGCCATGACGATGAAGGCATGCTCCAATACAGTGGATCACATTTATGTTATAGTATACTTGTATATGTAAAGTATGTACTTGTGTAATGAATGTATTGTTTCTCATCATAGTATTGTTGTATATGTTCTCATCCTAGTATAGTTGTATAAGTTCTCGTCATAGTATAGTTTTATATGTTCTCATCATAGTATAGTTATATATATTCTCATAGTAGTAAGTAATGACTCATGAATAAACCGACTCTTGTATGCTTCATTGAACTAGAAGTAGTAAGTAGTATAACCCTAAACTACACCTATTATAGTTTATTAGTAGACTTGTTTGTATGACTGAATGTATTGAACTGAGATAAAAGTCTTTATATCTATACATATATACATAATACATAACTAAGGATTCAACGAAACTCGGACAAACAACCGGGTACTTTAAGACCACAACCAAACAAGGACATGAAGTAAAGTGGGTTATCTCTCCTAAGTCCTTCAAACCTTATTTATATAACTATACATGTAGTAGACATGGTTTTAACAATGTATAAGTTGGAAATTGTAAAAGAAAGGTTTAGTATACAAAAGTGAATTTGATAAAGAGTTTGACATGTAAAATTGTTTGATAAGCAGTTTGAAGTCATTTGTTTGGTAAAACAGTTTAAAGTAAAGAAATTCCATTTGTATGCTAGTTATTAATCACATGTGATTGATCTAATAACTAACATGATTCAACTTGTATCCCCTCCCCCCCAATAAAAGCATTTAAAAACATTTAATAACATTTCAAAGGTTAATTAAGGGGTATAAACTCACCTGTAGTGAGTGGATTGTACTGAAATGTTGGATAAGGTGCTAAGTGACAAGTGAAGACTTGTACACACACAATGATCCTAGTTAACATATAATAAACATATATGTATCTAATTAGACATTTAATCACTAATTAATCAAGTTAAGACACCCTAGGACATAGAAACACTTTGATTCAAGTGTTAATGGTACCAACGGGTTGCATCTAAGGGTTGTATGGCATGGCATTCGAGTTTATGGTCCAAGGACCACTCCTTATGGAGTTCACGGCCCATGACCATTTCCCCATGAGTTTATGGCCGTAAACTCATGGTATTAAGTGCCAAATTGTGTTTTGAGGTCTTACAAGTCATGATTTAGCATCCGATGATCAAGTCCAAGCCTTAGGAAAGCATAAGGGGCATAATAACACTACCTTGTGGAGTTTACAGCCAAAGTACCATATCCTTAGGTGTTCACAGCCGTAAACTCTCTTAGGGACATTTTTTGATTGTTTTTTAAGGTCTTAAACACTTCTAGGAAGGATCAAGGTTGGCATCTAAGGCTTAGGAAGGGACTAAGGTCCATTTTACCACCTTAAGAGGGGTTTACGGCCCAAGAACATCCTTGGCCATAAACTCCTTTGGTCTTATGATATTTGAAGATTTTCAAGTGTTATCAAGTTCATATTAAGCACACAAGAAGCTAGGGCAAGTGTACTTACAAGATAGAAGCTTGATTTGGTGTTTAAGGTCCAAGAACACTAGTGTGTGTTCTTGGTGTTTTGAAGAACACTTGAAGATCTAGCTATAAATCAATAATGAATGGATGAAATGATGTATAACTACTAGATATTAGGTTATAACAACAATTCAAGTCGAGAATCACTTACGTTTTCGGAAGATCGGGTGAAGAACGGGTTGACAGTTTAGAGAGAGTAGAGGGTGTTCTTGAGAATGGAAGTGAAAAGTGAGGAGTTTGGGGAGTAAACTCGTGCCTAAGGCATGAGTTCACGGCCACTAGGGAGTTTACGGCCCAAACTCTAAAAGTTTGGCCGTGAACTCCTTATTAAGGTGGTATGTGCGGTTTTGCAACTCCAAGACTCGAGACGGTACTTCCTTTCATCCGTTCGTTTGAAGAATAAATACTAAAAACACTCAAACGGACTTTAAATTGGCTAACAATTATTAGAAATGTAATTGACTTTTAATTGAAGTGCTTGACTTTAAAGTTTGTACAAATGAAAATTTCGGGTTGTCACAATTCACCTTGCTAAGAATTCTATGTTTCATAAAAGAACAAAACATGTCGATGTGAGGTATCATTGGATTAGAGATGCTCTTGAAGACAACTTGTTTGAACTTAAGAAAGTTCATACTGTTGATAATGGTTCTGATATGTTGATTAAAGCTTTAGCTAGGGAGAAGTTGAAGATATGTTGCTCGATCGTCGGGATGGCGAACTCTTCCTCATATGCCAAAAAGGGGGAGATTTGTTGGGTTTTTAGCCCATGAGGAAAGCCCAATTATTTGGCCCATGTATATATATGTGTTACATGCCGTAATTTCCAAAAACACACAAAAAAAAGTTTTCAGCCACCAAGAGAGTTAGAGTGAGTAAGAAGCAAAAGAGGGTTTTTTCTTAATTCCCGTTTTTGAAGATACACCTGCAGTGTTTGGTAATTTCCCGGAGATCCAACGGTCCGTTTCCTTTGATTTTTGGACAGCAGCTTCCTAACACCGAGGCCTTCAGATCCAATGGTTGAATTGTCGAGATTAGCTCCAAAGACTCAGGAATCGTCGCTTCTGTTTGCTACTGGAAATCAAGTACGTTTTTGGTGATATTCTTCTTTGTCTTTGCTTATTTGATTCCATATGCTTGATGTGATTTAGTTCCAAGTATACGATGATTATTGTATGCCTCTGGTACATCTAGAGAAGATTTTGTATTGCTCTAATATTTGTAATAGTGGATTTGAAGCGGCTCTAGTAGTCCTGTGGTTTTATTCTCCTTTTCTTGAGAGGTTTCCACGCTAAAATTCCAGTGTCGTTATTGGTTGATTACTTATAGTTTTGGATTGATTATATTGATCATATTGGGGCTGTTTTATTGCAACTAAAAATATCTTATTTGTTTGCATCCTAAAATGTTCATTCAAGATGGGAATAGTTTAATCAAACGAAGTATTATTTTGCATTGTTGTTTACCGTTGTGGCTGTGTTTTTCCTATCATGAAGCACATCCTAGTGTGCGTTTTATGCATATATAATAACTTATGCTTATGTATAAATTTTTATATATTAGGCACGTCTTTTGGTACATGTTGTACACATGATTCATTTTAGTACATCTTTCAATACATATGCCATTCAGTATGCCACTGAATGGAAATATGATGTTTGTCATGTTCATGTGGCCATTATGCGCCAATAAGCCTCATTACAAATGTCAAAGAAATTTCATCAAAGGAAAATATAAGGTAACATAGTCTTGAAACTAAATTGAAGCTGTTAATAAAATTTATTACAAAGGTTAAGAAACTTCATCACATACTCATTTCAATCGAGGCTAACTACATTAACTAGAACAACTAGTACATAATTTATATCTAGATTGATCCAATTCATTTATAACACCCGAAGTTTCCTTATCAATTTTTATCTTGTAAACATTCATGTCATTTTCTAATTCAACAATCTTAGATCAAATTTTCTTTCTGTCATTTCATCTTTCTTTATCATCGTCAACTTTTTTATTGAGATTAAATAAAATCGAATGATAATGTTCACTTAGAAGTTTTGGATCCATCCATTCCCAGAAATACATTTTTCCTTGGATCATACATAAACAATAATAAGACAAAACAAAATGGTACATAACATATGTTGGTTCAATTTAACAATTAATGAAAAGACCACTTACCATAACGTTAGGACACGACCTAAACTTGCTTTCGGGGATATCTTCTATTCAAGATAGCCTAATTCAAGAAGATAAAACACAATCACCACGATGTTGAGATTGCACCTCCACATTTGAGCTGTATAGTGTAGATGAGGGTGACATGGCTTAGAATTACTTCTTCGGTCAATTTTGTAGCAAATTGGTCAAAGATGATTGTGACAATAACCCCAGCTTTTTTCCTATTATTAAATAATAAATTTATGTCATAAATAATTTGATATTGTATTATGTTGGTTATTTAAATTTGAAGATATTTTATTTTCATTTATGTTGTATATGTAGTAATTAAATTTACATGTTTAAATATAGATCAATGATCAATCATTATGATTATCTAGCCGACCTAACAGAAAGTAGAAAAGAAAAAGAAGTCTTTGTCTTATGCCATAACCAATAAAATATGTATTGTCAATGTCTTTTGCTTGCAAAATAAATGAAAAATAAATAAAAGGTATCGGATAAAATGTGTCGACATGACCTTGATTCGATATCTTTTGACTTCTTAACATCTTTACTTTTGCTATTACGTAGTTTTTATTGGTTAAAACCGTTGTGTCCATTTTATCACCTATGATTTCCAATAACTTTTTATTTTTATTTTTTATCAAAAGATATTTTGAAATTTAATGACAACAAAGAGAATATACCACCCTTTTTGCACGATTTTTCTTCAAGCTTTTCATCCCTAAGCGTACAACTTTGAGATATTTTTGGTATGTTGGAATCATCCAGGAAGAATAAAATGATATATTCTATTAAACTTATGTAAACATATATAGATTTGTATAGTAAAATATAATGATTTTTTTAAGAATATGACTTGTTTATTTCACTTTTTCTTTTCAATAAAGGTAAAAAACGAAATTTATAATACAACATATTTATTATGTAATTTTCAATGAAAGCATTATTTTAATTCAAAATCCATATGAAAGTTCTTTCCATTCATATACCTGGTATAGCCAATAAGCCAACCTAATATGTTTCATAATATATGTTACACATCTTAGTCATTTAATCTATTTAATCTATTTGTCCTTTCATTTCATCCAATTGAACAAATATCTTTTTTTTTTCATTTGTATAGTTTTTTTTTATGTGTTTGTATTCGGGTACCCATTTTATATTCTATGTAGCTCATTTACCCTCATCCTAATTTCAGGTTAAGTTGACATTTATGCCCTAAAAAAACTTCTATAAAATAAAATTAGTGTCTTTTTTACTAAACGTAATGCGAAGACACTTAAGCTCCACTCATAATAGTATCTGAATTCAAGTTACGAGGTAATATTTGCCACGTGGTAAGTGTTGACAGGACAAGATCATGGTGACTCAGATTGCATTTCCACAACTCAAGCATCAAAGCACACCTTTTCCCAACTTTAAGGATAAAAAAAAGATTATCAGTCAATCACCGTAGCCATACATTACAAGCCACCTTTTTCATATCAAACAGTCGTAGGTTACCACTAGCCACTAGGCATGTGCAAACACAACCACTATCTTTCAACTCAAACCTACCCTTTTATCAAACTAACTTCCACCACAAACCATTTTAATCATTCATTCAATACTCTTCACAAATCTTCCCTTTACTCGTTTTCTCGTGTCCGCTCTCGCCTTCCGTGACTCGTATCGGATGCACTTGTCGTACCTATCAGCATTTTAACGCTATTCACCATAACCAGCAGAACTAGACTGGACAGGACTAGACAAGCTTTATAGATATGAAGGGCATTTACGTCTTTTGCATAAACGTTAACAAGTTCCTATAATCCTATCCCACCTTTTTTGGGTAAAGGACAAAAAAAAAGTTGAGATTTTTGTCCTCATTTGTCAGTCCAGTCCAATGTACGTCAAACGCAGTACAACCTGTTTTGTATTCTGTGTCTTGTCATGTAGTGCGTACCTTCGGGTTTTCTTTTTCTCCTTGTAACGTAACATTGCGTTACATCTATTTTGGGCAAGTTGTTGTGCATCTACTTTGGTTGTTGCGGGTATTTCCATTCCTTGATTGGTTGCTAAAAAGTGTTCCATCATTTGACCGTCAATTGTGGGATTACTTCTATTGGTTTCCATCATTTGTGTTTCAGCTCGGTTGTCGCTCTCCATAGTTGATATGCAACCCGATATTTGCTTCTGAAAAGGAATAGTATGTATTTTTGTTACTTTGTTTATTACACCGTTCTACTTAAAAGGTTAAAATTAAACCTTCTTTTGGGACAAATATAGAAAAATGAATCAGGATAAGGGGAATGCAATGTTTTCTACTTCTAAAACACTTAGAATTCTATCCGGTTCTAATTCCAGCCTGATGTGAATGCAAACCTCTTAACAAGACTTTCATCCACAAAGAAATAGACAAAATGGTTTTGAGAAGTAGCAAAGTTTCATGAGTTTCTCGAGTACCCATAATTACCATTCAAAACCAAATGAATAACTTGGGGTTATAAATGCAAGTAGATAGAGGAAACACTAAGTAGTACAAGATGCTTACATTTTGTGATGTGGTGCCAAAAGATATGTTTATGGCATCCATTTCTTTTAAAACTTCCATTGTTGTGAAAGAAGCATCCTCAACAAGGTCAGTACAATTGTTTATTGCAAAGCCAAGATTATCACCTCCTGCCTCAGAAGATCTTGATCTTCCTAGATTAAAATCCCATATCTGAAATCAAAATGGTAATAAAGATGAGCCTTTATAGTTATATCCCACTTCATGTAACTACTTATCTTATATCCCCACAATAAAGTGGCAACAAACATGTGTTGGCACAAATCACAATATAGTTTGTAAAAGTTTTCATCTATAGAAAGAAATACACAAAGAACAAGAATTTCTGGTACTTGATGATTAATCTTTAATAAGTACAAAATAAGTTAGCCAAGACTGGTGGTGACTATAGATGATTAGATGGACACCAATTGTATTTGTTGCTGTGTTTATGCACCTCCAGTACTAGAGCGAATGTAAGATGTTAATTTCTTAGGTTTTGTTGTGACGCAGCCTAAAAGGTAAGAACAAATATGGATAGCGATTGTTTAATTGGTTTTATAACAAGATCAAGAGTAATATGCGGTAATGTTTTTATCAATTTTCTAATCAAGTTATTTAATTCCAAACCTGACTGGTTTGGCGTTTAGGGCTATAGCTCCACATGTTACTAAATTCAGTGATACCCCCATTATTCGCTTTTGAATTCGCGGGATTCTGGGGCGGCATAAGCAAATACGTTAATGGAGTTTGCTGATGCAACAGATCCTTATCGTCTTGTTCCTCATACTCAAAACCTTCTGAAATATCCCTCGGACCACATCCACTCGGTGTTTGAGGCCCCAATTCAGCTCCATCTCCGTCAAATCTTTCTTTCGCAAGCTCCACCAGCTGCTTATACAAAACTTTATTATGAACTCCGCAACCCGAACCTCTAGATTTCCAGTCAACGCTCGGAACCTCATCATAACAAGGAGTTTTCTCATGTATCGTTGCTAAATCTTGAAAATTCGTAGTGGAATACTTACTTTCACACGAATTGCCGTTAGAACCAGAAGATTTCAGATTAAATCCCCAAATCGAGGCCAGCTGAAGAGGGGAAGGGCAACCGGAGAACTCTTCAACAGGCACACGACTGTGATAAGAGGAAACGGAGGAGTCTCCATGGAAATCGTGATCACAAGAGGTGCAGAGGAGAAGATTATCAGTTGAACAGGCGACGGAAACGGCATCAGATCCGCAGTTGTCACAGATCTGAGAACGGAAGTGCTTGAGAGATAAAGCATTTGCAGAGTGTACGGCGTTGTCGCAGAACAAACAAAGCTTAGCCGAATCGGCTTTACAGTACAACACCGCCGATCTCTGATTACAGAAATCACAGACACAAGACATAATCTGATCTCTGAAGCTTTTAGGGTATTGATGATGAAGATTGAATTTGTGATGAAAACGATAAAGGGTTATAAAAATCTTGGGAGGATTTGGGAAACGACAAATGGGGCTTTTTCTGCCCGAAAAGGATTGTTTACGTGGTATAATTATTGCTTTCGTCAACGCTCCCGATTTTGACTAAGATTAAATCAACAACAAATTTTCACGTGTTTTTAATCTGTTTTAACTTTAAGTAGCAAATTATTGGAATTCACTTTTTATTTATGGTAATCATATTTATTATCTGAGGAATCATAACTTACAAGATTGGCTTTTCCGCTTTTATATATTTGTATTTGTGTCATCTTTAATGTATGTCTTTAATCCATTGGTAAAATCTTTTATGGGCTATTTCCATATTAACTCTATTCTTTGATATTGACAATGTATGACATGCCTTGTGTTCCTATCTGTCTTCTTTATTATCTCTAATCATTTATGGTTCATTTCCTTTGTTTTATTGACTTGTTTACTTTATTAATTCCTCCGTGGCTCTATAAATATAGAAGGGTCTCTCACACTTTACTTACCCATATATTTAACCATGAAGGAATAATTTTTATGTAGAATGAGGGTAGACACTGGAGATACGTGGATGGAGGTATGCCGACGTAGCAAGCATACAAATAAATTGGGTTGTAATGAGGATGTGACTACTTTCTATGTAGCACGATTTAAAGATGGAACAAGTAAAGCGGATCTGTATAAATCCTTTGGTAGGACATTTATATTGGTGGGAAGAAGAATCAACGAAAGCAAAATTTCCCGTTCATCAAATACGTTGGGGTGAAAGACGCAAGAACTCTGGAAGAAGAAATGCAGGGTGGCATACTTCAGGGCATAACACTTTCTTCTAACTTGGCCAAATACCAGAAGGATAATACTCACATTAGAAGACCTCTACGAAGTCAACAAGCTAAACCTCAGACAACCTTCATTGCCAAGAATGGTGTTTGTCACACCCCCAAACCAAGGATGGCGGAAACGTCCGGGGGTGGAGGACTTCATGTATAACATCATAACAACAATTGCAATAGTGATTTAAGCAAACACAACCAACATATATATCATTGAAAAGGTTACATCATTGTATGAATTACATGTTTCCAAATCAATTACAATATGTTTGACAAAATGTGAAATGTTTGACGCCTTAACGTCCCATCCTCAAAAGCATTTGATTACCTATTTAGTGATTCCCTGAGAATACAAGTGGTTTGAAAAAGTGTCAACACAAAGGTTGGTGAGTTCATAAGTTTTTTTGTATGCAATTATGAAATCCTTTTCTTTTAAAAGTAGTGTACGTCCCAGAAAATCCAATATTTTCATTAATGTGTAAATGTAGTCTTAAAACCCAAAGACCAGAATGTACAAATAATTTGTCATATTTATAGTAAAACAATGAAAGTTTAAATTGACATAAACTCGTTAGATTCCGGTGCAATCCCCGCAAATTCTATGTTTGTTAATACTTAATGTGAGTTATTATAACCATGCTATGACCTAGGTGGCCTGAAACGACGTTCTTCAGGCGTCGGAAATGTTATGACATTTGTCACCTCAAACTTGTCGGTCTAGCTGTTGCAAGCAGCTCAGGTGTGGGTTTGTCAATCCCAATATAGATCTATATACAACTATCACGCTCTCCCTCCAGGAGACTCTGGTTACAATACAGGACTTGTTGGTAAAGTGAAGCGAATGTCTCACAAAAGTCATTAACGAATTCACGCGTAATGTAATGAAAATCTCTTTTTGTATAACTGTACCCTTTTTGTATGAGTGTGTTATGTAATGTATCATAAACTATATCTATTATAGTTTATCAAAACAAGGGTAGTATTGGTAATGTACGTAAACTATACTTAACATAGTTTATTCAAATGTTTGTATGAAATGGAAGCACTTTGATTATAACAAATTGTTATTTCTATGCTTTATCTAGCAAACTCCATTTATTAACTGATGTATGTCTATATACTAAGACAAAAATGTCATACATTGCAATAACATATAATCACACAAAGATATACACCTTGGTCAACATTTTACAAGGTGAATTGAAATTGATAGCATTTTTCTGTTGGTAACATTTCCTATCACTGTTCTTAGAAAATTTGTAGAAAAATCATCAAAGGTCCAAATCAGAATCCGTAAATTCTGAGAGTTTTGAAAATGAGTCTAGTTTCTCTATAATTTTTCTCATGATTTTTAGTGACCTCTAACTTGTGTGAACATGTCCATAATCACAGACTGGTCCGGATTGATGTTTGAAATGATAGGCAATTTTGTAAAAATCATCATAAATTTTAGAAAAATCGTATGGAGATGTGCAAGTAGCCATTTTAAAGCTAACGACTTGAACTACTCGCACCTTGTATGGTTTTGAAAACTAAAATGTTTAGGTTTTCAAAAACAGTCCGTGATTGAAGTCCAACTTTTCTGATGAAAGTTGTTGGGAAAGTTTAGTTGATTCCTTGATGATTTAACTTGTATCCCCTCCCCCCCCCCTAAAACTTAAGAAAACATGAAAATGTAGGGGTATGAACTCACCTTATGTGATTTCAGTAGATGAATGTTGGAGAAGGGAAGTGTTCAACCCAAGAACACTTGAAGATGCCTTGAAGATTTTCGAGAATCTAACTTCAAAGTGATGGAGTTTGTGTAAGCAATCGATGATTGGAGTAGAATGAAGTGTAATAATCACAAGGAGGATGTATTATACTTACCAAGAGTAGAATAAAGCTTGATGATTAGCCTTGGAGTCTCGAAATAGAGAGAAAAAGTTTGAGAGAAAAGTTGTGTTTGATTTTTGGTGAAATCAGAGCAAGTGAGTGAAAATGAGGAGAGAGGTTGATTTGTTCCAGCTCTTAGAACGTGGGAGGGGCTGATGATTGATGGAAAGGTACAAGGAAGTGACTAGGGATGGTGGGGAGGAGTGTGGGTTAGTTTTGGAGTGGGTATGGTGGTTGCTTGTGTCATAATACAAAGAAAAGTCAACACTCAACCTTTGTACTTCACCCACTCTTCATGGATAAGGTTTTATCCCCAAAAACATGGGAAATTAGTAGATATGGGTCCCTAAATGTTAAAATAAAGTTTCAGGTGAAAATCCCGTGTTAAAATGATGAAAATCAAAGCCAAAATCAAAGTCGTAGTCGAAACCGGGAGAAATTTGGCTTCCTGCGAGACCTCTCGGTCCTGGCCGAGGTTCGGTCCCTTCTGGACATGGAGTGAAGGCGAAATGAAGCGAAAGAGGGTAAGAGGCGAAATAAACCGAAGGTAGCTTCGGTCCAAGGTGGCTTCGGTTCCTTGTGCGAGGTTCGGGCCCGAAGGCTTCGGGTTCGGTCCTGAGGCTTCGGGTTCAGACATGGGGTTCGCTTCTCAGCAGTTCGGTCCTTAAGCGGACTTTCGGCTCTAAGAGGGTTCGGCCCTATAGAGTAGGTTTCGGGTCCTTAAGCCTATTTTACTCGTTTTTACCCCGTTTCAAGCCGTTTTTGACCCGGTTAAGGGTCGGGATGACCCAAATGATTACGAAAAGTTACGGAAACTTTTGAGAAAGATTTGGGAGAGATTCCATATTCTTGGAGAGATTTGGGAGAGATTTGACATACGGAGAGAGATTTGGGAGAGATTTCTAATATGGAGAGGTAGAGTGAAAGAGATTTAAGAGAGGTTCCATTTATGACCTTTTTAAGTATCCGGCTTCGCAACGCAAGGTCTGTAAACCCTGTTAAGCCATGTTTTAGAGTACTACACACTCCCACTGAGTGTGAAATAGTGTTTTATCGCTTTGTTTCATGGTTTAGCACGATCAAGGCTAAGGAAAATTAAACACACGAGTTTACAAATGATGCTTTCTCATTAAAATAGTGAGTTGTATAGTAATTACATAACATAAACCCTAATATACAAGGTTTAATTGAGTCGACCGGTTTTACTCGTTGACTTTGTTTGACTTTGACCTGACCTGAAATTGACTATTGTCACATCATCCCCCTGTTAGAGGGAATTTCGTCCCGAAATTTACATTCTGACAGGGACTTCAAGAGTTTGGGAAAAGATGCGGGTATTTTTGTTTCATTTGATCCTCGCGTTCCCAGGTGAACTCGGGTCCTCGTTTAGCGTTCCAACGAACCTTCACTATAGGAATACGACTTTGTTTCGTTCTTTTGACCTCCCGATCCATAATTTCAACTGGCTCTTCCACGAAATGGAGACTCTCATTAACTTCAATTTCGTCGAGGGGTATCACGAGAGTCTCGTCGGATAGGCACTTTTTCAAGTTTGATACGTGGAAGGTAGGGTGTACGTTATTAAGTTCTTGTGGTAGTCGGAGCTTGTACGCTACCAGACCAATCCTGGCAAGGATTTCAAACGGTCCGATGTACCTTGGGTTTAGTTTCCCACGTTTACCAAAACGTATCATTCCTTTTCAAGGGGAAACTTTTAGTAGTACTCGATCACCGACCTGGAATTCCAAGGGTTTGCATCGCTTATCCGCGTAACTCTTTTGCCGATCTCGAGATGCTTTTAGCCTTTCCCGAATTTGAACAATCTTTTATGTGGTTTCTCTTATGATTTCAGGACCAGTGAGGGTGTTGTTAGGGACTTGCTCCCTAGCTAGCTGAGTACCCCCCACTTTCAGCCCAACGCAGGGGTGATCTGCACTTGCGGCCGTAAAGAGCTTCGAATGGAGCGACTTTGATGCTAGTGTGATAGCTATTATTGTAGGAGAACTCGATAAGCGGTAAATGGGTATCCCATGCCTTACCAAAGTCTATCACACAGGCTCTCAACATATCTTCTAATGTCTGTATGGTTCGCTCACTCTGCCCGTCAGTTTGTGGGTGGTAGGCCGTACTCATGTCAAGCCTAGTTCCTAGAGATTTCTGTAGAGACTGCCAAAATCGCGGGGTGAATCTACTATCTCGGTCGGAGATAATGGATATTGGTACACCATGTAGTCGCATAATCTCCTTGATGTATGTCCTAGTTAACTTCTCCATCTTGTCGGTTTCCTTTATCGGCAGAAAATGCGTAGACTTGGTCAATCTGTCTACGATTACCCATATGGTATCAAGCCCGCCTGACATCTTAGGCAGCTTGGTTATGAAGTCCATGGTTATCCGTTCCCACTTCCACTCAGGTATATCAGGCTGTTGTAGTAGTCCTGAGGGTTTCTGGTATTCCACCTTGACCTTGGAGCAAGTCAGACACTTGCCCACATAAGTAGCAATCTCGACTTTCATGTTCGGTCACCAATATAACTTTTTGAGGTCTAGATATATCTTATCCGACCTTGGATGGATGGAATATCGAGTCTTGTGTGCTTCATTCATGACGACGTCTCGGAACCCGCCAAACTTTGGCGTCCAGATCCGATTCATGAGATAACGTGCTCCATCATCCTTGACTTCTAAGTTTTTATCCATCCCTCTTAATGCCTCACCTGTCACATTTTCTGGTTTCACGATTTCTAGTTGAGCTTCCTTGATTTGCATGGTCAAGTGGGAATGGATTGTCATGGTGAAGGATTTTACTCGGCGGCCCGAATATTCCTTCCTGCTTAGGGCATCGGCCACTACGTTGGCCTTGCCCGGGTGGTAGCGAATTTCGCACTCGTAGTCGTTCAGCAGCTCAACCCATCTTCGTTGCCGCATGTTGAGCTCTTTTTGATTGAGGATATGCTGAAGACTTTTGTGATCGGTGAAGATAGTGCATTTTGTGCCGTAGAGGTAGTGCCTCTAGATCTTTAAGGCGAACACTACCGCTCCTAGTTCAATGTCGTGGGTAGTATAATTAACTTCGTGTGTCTTAAGTTGTATTGACGCGTAAGCGATGCCCTTCCCTCTCTGCATGAGCACGCATCCGAGGCCTTGATTTGAAGCATCACAATATACCACGAAGTCATCAGTTCCTTCTGGAAGAGACAATACCGGTGCGCTACATAGGGCTTGTTTTAACGTTTGGAAGGCGGCTTCTTGTTTATCTTCCCACTTAAACATCACACCTTTTTGAGTCAAGGTGGTGAGTGGTTTAACGATCTTGGACAAGTTTTGGATGAATCTTCGGTAGTATCCAGTGAGTCCTAAGAATTGTCGGATTTTTGTCGGCGTTGTAAGTTCTGACCAGCTTTCGATCGCTTTGATCTTTGAGGGATCGACATGTATCCCTCTCTCTCTAATTATGTGGCCAAGGAATCCCACTTCTTGGAGCCAAAATTCGCATTTTGAAAATTTAGCATAAAGTTTCTCAGTTCTTAAAGTCTCCAATACTAGTCGCAGATGTTGGTTGTGCTCTTCTTTGCTTCGCGAATAGACCAAGATGTCGTCGATGAATACGATCACGAATTTATCTAGGAAGGGTCGACACACTCGGTTCATCAGATCCATGAACACCGCAGGTGCGTTTGTTAGACCAAAGGGCATCACCACAAATTCGTAATGGCCGTAGCACGTTCTGAAAGCTGTCTTAGGAATATCATCCTCTTGAACTCGCAGTTGATGGTAACCCGACCTCAAGTCGATTTTCGAAAAGTAGCTTGCTCCCTGAAGTTGGTCGAAGAGGTCGTCGATTCGGGGTAGGGGATATTGATTCTTGATGGTAAGTTTGTTTAACTCTCAATAGTCGATGCACATGCAAAGGGATCTATCCTTCTTTTTCACAAATAGGACTGGTGCTCCCCAGGGTGAAAAGCTCAGTCTAATGAATCCCTTGCTTAATAGTTCGCTCAATTGACTAGACAGTTCTTGCATTTCTGCCGGTGCGAGGCGATATGGTGCTTTTGCTATGGGAGTAGCACCGGGAACCAAGTCGATTCGGAATTCGACTTGTCGTGCGAGCGGTACATCTGGCAGATCTTCTGGGAATATGTCGGGGAAGTTGCACACTTCCGGAATGTCTTTGATGTCCTTCCCCTCTTGATTCTTATCTACGACGAGGGCTAAGAAGGCATGGTATTCCTTTCGGAGATACTTTTGAGCCTTGACACAAGAAATGATTTGTAGATTTGTACTGGGTTTATCGCCGTAAACGAGAAGGGTTTCACCATTTGGCAGATTAAGGCGGACAGCCCTTTCGTAACATAAAATGTCAGCACAATTTGGACTTAACCAATCCATACCAATGATGATGTCGAAACTTTTTATTGTGACTGGCATTAAATCGATTTTGAACGAATGGTTATATAGAGTGAGGGTACACCGTATGTAAATATCATTAGTGCGCTCAACCTTTCCATTTGCAATTTCTACGACGTAGGAATCTTTTAATGGTTGGGGATTTTGTTTAAGTAAATGTTTGAATTGGTGGCTCACGAAACTCCTTTCTGCCCCACAATCGAAAAGTACGCGTGCATAAGATCCTTGACTACTTCCCCATGTCCTATTGCCAGGACTCTCCCTACACCACCAACATTAAGAGCTTGTGCTTTAGGACAGTTTCTCCTGAAGTGTCCTGCTTCACCACATCCATAGCAGGTTTGGCTTGCCCCCGCATTGGCAACTTGGTTGTTCGGTCGTGCTGGTGCTTTACAGAAACGAGCGGTATGCCCTTTCTTGTCGCAGTTTTTGCAGTGCATTTCCCGACAAGCACCATTGTGGTGGAAGTTGCACTTGTTGCACTTAGGGAGATTTCCAGCATATTGCTTCGGTGGTGCTGGAGTGGTAGCAGTAGTGGCAGCACGGACAACAACAGTTTGTTGTTTCTTTGCGGGGTCCTGCACTGGTTGCTTGTTTTTATTGTTCCAGAACTTTCTCTTGTTGTTCCCTCCCTTTGCTTGATCGTAGGTGGTTGGCACCGTGACATGGCTGGCCCGATGATCAATGAGTTGTTGTGCCAGCTCCTTGGCACTGTCAAAAGTGGTTGGCCTTGAGGCTAGCACGCTATCCTGAATCTGGGGTGATAGGCCCCAGAGGTATCGTTCCACCTTCTTCTTTTCCGGGGTAACCATCGCAGGATAGAGGAGTGCTAGATCATTGAATCAGGTGGTGTAGGATGCAAGAGCAGAGCCCGTCATCTTGAGGTTCCACAGTTCCTGTTCTAATTTTTGTACCTCACCCCCTGGGCAATATTCCTTCAACATCATAGTTTTCAAATCTTCCCAACTTAATGAGTTAGCCACGGAGAGTGTCAGTGATTTTATGTGGCCGTTCCACCAAGTGAGGGCCCTGCTGGAGAAAGTGCAAGCTGTGAATTTGACTTTGTCTGTTTCAGGGCATGCGCAGATCTTGAAGACGGATTCAGTCTTTTCGAACCACTGCATCAAAGCGATGACGCCCCCGCTTCCATTGAACGAATCTGGTTTGCCATTTGTGAAGTCTTTATAGGAACATTCTCTCGAACACCCTTGGCTATCCCCTTGAGTAGAGATGTTAATACCGCTCCCTATCCTCCTGGCACCGTTAGTGCTGATTTGGGACATAGCATGTAACATCCCAAAAATACGAGTTAAAAATTTCATTTTTAAAGCATACACTTTGCAAAACATTAGAGATAAAACATTCATTGATCATATCATTTCATAAAAGATATTGCATGTCTTGGAAACATATTATGTTAGAGTACAAATTCCCAGGAGGATCTCATAGTGCGGAATTATAAGGCATGTGTGTGATGGGCCGCTACCGCACCAGCTCCTTCCCCTTCGAAGAAAAGGTACCTGAAACCAAAAATGAAAACTGTAAGCACGAAGCTTAGTGAGTTCCCCCATAATACCACATACCATACAATCATATAATGAACAGCTAGGAGATACGGGCCTTGCCCACACTCAAGGAGATACGGGCCTCGCCCAAACTCCGCTAACTGGGAGATACGGGCCTCGCCCACACTCCGCTATCTAGGAGATACAGGCCTCACCCACACTCCGCTATCTAGGAGATACGGGCCTCGCCCACACTCCATTACTAAACCATAACATACAAGTATCACACAAACAACGAGTATAAACAATTCTACCACGCTAGCATATAGCATCATCAGACTCAACTAAGAGATACGGGCTCTGCCCACACTCCGATACTATCATATTGTCTATACGGGCCGGCCTTGGTGCCTTAGACCCGTTCCTACTGGAAGGAAACTCACCTTGAAAAGTAGCTACTGGTCTGCGTGGGAACTGACTGTCTTCTGCTGCTGCTTCCCCGAAAATCCTCCGGCTATAATTCCCACAAAACACTTAGTCAAATAATGCTAACCGACCTCAGGGTAAAATGACCATTTACCCCTAACCAAACCAAGAGTCAAGGTCAAAGTCGTCTTCCAGTTGACCCGACTCGCCGAATTGGCCCACAAACTTGTCGAGTCCCTACTCATTTGATTGACCATACTCCCGTCTCTACTCGTCGAGTTAGGTATTGACTCGACGAGTTTTCCTTCTAACCCAAAGTCCAAGTCCTTCATCCTACTCGCCGAGTTGTATGAACAACTCGTCGAGTTCATCTTCATCCGAAGAACATGCTATGCTGAGACTCGCCGAGTTGTATGAACAACTCGCCGAGTCTGTTCTTGAGGCAAGAAGATTGCCTTGGACTCGCCGAGTCAGGGCATTGACTCGCCGAGTTCCTTCATGGGTGAGTCTGGCTTCCGACTCACTGAGTCACACCCCAAGACTCACTACCCCACTCCGCAAACAAGAAAAGGGGAAAAACTCGGGGACTCGCGACTCGACTCGCCGAGTCGTCCACATGCAAATACTATATACTCGATTTTGCTCGAATCCAGCTCATGCCATACATAGATCTGGGTTTCTAGGGCCTGATTGACACGTAAACTTTCCAACTTTACGTGTAAAACACCAATGAAGGTTTTAGGGCTCAAAATGCACTAAAAGAGTAGATCTAGGGCTTTCATGCAATATGGCTCCATAAAGGCAGTAGATCTGAGCTCCTGGAGCTCAATCATGCCTAGATCTAAGGGTTAATCAACTTATTACAAACCCTAATTCGTAATCAATCTTGGAAATGGCTCAAGAAGAACTTTAATGGAGCTACAAAGGAATATAAGCATGAAAACAGAGGGAAACTGAGTTATACCTCAAGGAAATCACTGAGATAACACAAGGATGTCTGGCCTCCTCCTTCTCTTCTTAATCTACTCTTCTTTTCTCTCAAAATCTTCAAGAAACACACCAAAGCACTTCAATCTCACAAGGAATAAGGATTTGGACGATGTTGTGAGCTCTGAGGGTGAAGGGGGCGAGGTTGGGGCACATAAGGTTGGTTTAAATAGGGTGCAAACCCTTGAAATTTAGGGTTTCATCAGACAGCGGGGACTCGCCGAGTCCAGAATGTGGACTCGCCGAGTCGCCAACTTAAACGTGCTCCCAAACCTGTCTCTACTCGGCGAGTCGGGCCTACAACTCGCCGAGTCGAAGGCCAAAAATGAAAAATACTTAGATAAATTTTACGTACCAGGAACCATGTGCTACAAATCTCCCCCACTTATTTTAGACTTCGTCCTTGAAGTTTGCTGCTCGATCCTGAAAAAGCTCGAGGTAATGCTCCATCATTTCTTCCACTGGCTCCCAAGTCCATTCTGAACCCTTTCGGTGCTGCCATTGCACCTGTACTAATTCCACCCTCTTGTTCCTCAGATCCTTCGACTTCCGGTCGAGGATTGCGACTGGGCGCTCAATGTAATTCAGGCTGTCATCAACCTGTATATCCTCTTGTGGCACCACCGTTGAATCATCCACTAGGCACTTCCGCAGCTGGGAGACATGGAAGGTGTTGTGGATCTGACGGAGTTCGGCTGGCAGATCCAGCCTATATGCCACCTTGCCCACCCGGGCTACAACCCTGAACGGACCAATGTATCTCGGGCCCAACTTGCCCTGCTTCCTGAATCGAATGACGCCTTTCCAAGGCGACACCTTCAGGAGAACCATATCCCTGACCTGGAACTCCAGGTCTGACCGGTGCTTGTCGGCGTAACTTTTCTGCCGACTCTGCGCATTCTGCAACCTGCTTCGAACCTGCTGAATTCTCTCGGTCGTCTTGAGCACCACCTCTGTGCTCCCCATGACCCTCTGGCCAACTTCACCCCAACATATCGGGGTCCTGCACCTCCGTCCGTACAACATCTCGAATGGAGGGTGGTCGATACTCGCGTGGTAGCCGTTGTTGTACGAGAACTCAGCCAAGGGAAGATAGGTATCCCAACTACCACCGAAGTCTAGCACGCATGCCCGCAACATATCCTCCAACGTCTGGATGGTCCACTCGCTCTGACCATCCATCTGCGGGTGAAAGGCGGTGCTAAAATGCAGACGAGTGCCCAACTCATCATGAAACTTCTTCCAAAACCTGGAAGTGAACCGCACATCTCGGTCTGATATCACTGACACTGGCACCCCATGCCACGCCACTATCTCCCTGATATAGATATTAGCCAACTTTTCAGCCGAGATACTCTCCTGAATCGGAATAAAATGGGCGCTCTTGGTCAACCGATCCACGATGACCCAAATCGAATCTACTCCTCGCGCCGTCCGGGGAAGCTTTGTGATAAAATCCATTGTAATATCCTCCCAATTACACAACGGGATATCCAATGGCTACATCTTGTCGTGCGGGCTTTGATGCTCGGCCTTGACCTTCCTGCAGGTCAAACACCGCTCGACATACCACGCCACATCCCGTTTCATGCAGGGCCACCAATAGTCTAGACGAAGATCCCGATACATCTTCATCGCCGCTGGATGAATAGAGAATCGGGATTTGTGCGCCTCCTCCATCAAGATCTGGCGCACGCCTCCGTGATACGGTACCCACACACTACGGTGTAGTGTCAATAACCCTCAGCTATCATAATCGAAGGAGGTGATTTGACCCACTATTCGCTCACTCTTCCGATGTTCCTCCTTCATAGCCTCCTGTTGAGCTTCCCGAATCTGCTCTAACAGTGGAGTCACCACCGTCATCCTCATACACACATACCTGATTGGTTCCGCCTTACGGCTAAGTGCATCGGCCACCACGTTGGCCTTCCCCGGGTGATAAAGGATCTCGCAATCATAATCCTTCACCACGTCCAACCACTGACGCTGCCTCATGTTTAGATTCGGCTGATCCATGAGGTACCTCAAACTCTTGTGGTCCGTGTAAATGGTACATCGAACCCCGTAGAGGTAATGCCGCCAAATCTTGAGGGCGAAGACCACTGCCCCTAATTCTAAATCATGCGTCGGGTAATTCACCTCGTGAGGCTTCAGCTGCCTCGAGGCATAAGCAATGGCATGTCCCCTCTGCATCAATACTGCGCCTAAGCCAGAGATAGACGCATCATAGTATACCACAAAATCCTCTACACCCTTAGGCAGGGCTAAGATTGGCGCCTCGCACAATATCTGCCTCAGAACCTCGAACGCGGCCTGCTGCTCAGGCCCCCATCGAAAGACCACGACTTTCCTAGTCAACCGTGTCAGGGGTACGACTATCTTGGAGAAATCCTGAATGAATCTCCGATAGTAGCCTACTAATCCTAGGAAACTCCGAATCTCGGATGGAGACTTCGGAACCTCCCATCTCATCACGGCCTCCACTTTGGCCGGGTCTACTGAAATCCCGTTCTGGTTGACGAGGTACCCAAGAAACTGCAACTCGCGCAACCAAAACTCACATTTGGAGAACTTGGCGTACAAGCTCTCCCTCCTCAAGGTCTCTAAAACCTCTCCCATATGCTCCTCGTGCTCCTCCTGCATCTTAGAATAAACCAAGATGTCAACAATGAAAACTATCACATACCGATCCAGCATCGGTCTACACACACGGTTCATGAGGTCCATGAATGCGGCAGGAGCATTGGTGAGCCCAAACGGCATCACCACGAACTCATAATGGCCATAACGCGTCCGAAACGCGGTCTTCTGTACATCCTCCTCTCTAACCCTCATCTGATGATAACCTGAACACAAATCGATCTTGGAGAACCAAGATGCTCCCTGCAACTGATCAAAGAGATCATCAATCCTCAGGAGTGGGGAACGGTTCTTCACCATTACCTTATTCAGCTCCCTGTAATCTATACACATCCGATGCGACTCGTCCTTCTTCTTCACAAACAGGATCGGGGCTCCCCAGGGTGAACTGCTCGGTCGAATAAATCCCCTGTCTAGCAGTTCCTGCAGCTGCGTGGACAACTCCTACATTTCGGGAGGAGCCAGCCGATAGGGTGCTTTGGCTATCGGAGTCGCACCAGGAACTAGGTCGATCCTGAACTCTACCTGATGCTCCGGAGGTATTATAGGAAGCTCCTCCGGGAACACATCAGTGTAGTCTCGCACCACTGGAACCTCGCTCACTGTCGCCTTACCCGTCTCCCGGGTATCCATAACGTACGCGACATATCCCGCGCAACCCTGCTGAAGGTAGCGCCTAGCTCTCGCTGCCAAACATATTGTGGGTCCACGCTGTGGCCTCTCGCCGTGGATCACCAACTCTCCCCCACTCGAGGTCCTGATCCGCACTAGCTGCTGTGCGAAATCTATCACCGTCCCATTAGAGCTCAACCAATCCATGCCTATAATCACCTTGTTCCCCCGCAACGAGATGGGAACCAAATCCACCAAATAGCACTCCTCAAATAAGCTTAGAACACAATCCCTGAACACTGCTGACGCTCGCACCGATCGATCATCGGCAATCTCTACCTCTAAAGGGAAATCCAACATACCCGAAGACTCAGTAAACCTCTTGCTAAGGGAAAGGGAAACAAATGACCGGGTGGCGCCCGAGTCAAACAACACCTGAACTGGGATACCGTTCACATGGAACGATCCTAACGCATATACACAGAGCACAAATCAATATCATAACATCATAAAAATAAGATAGAGGGAAAGAATCATACCCGTCACCACATCGGGTGCAGCATGTGCCTCCTCGGTAGACAGCTGAAATGCCCGGCTCCTAACCACTGGAGCCTCTGCCTTGCCCTGTCGGCCATCAGTGATCCGCAGGGTCGCTGGAGCTGGCGCCTTAACCGGCGTTGATGCTGTCAACTGGGGGCAATTGGCCCTCTTGTGGCCCCTCTGGTTGCAGTGGAAACACAACAACTCCGATGTTTGAATCACAGGTGCAGGGGCAGTACAATCTCTGCTAAAGTGTCCCGTCTTGCCGCACTTGTAGCAGCCCAACGATCCCAATCTACATGCTCCCTCGTGTAACCTGTCGCATTTCCCACATCGGCCTGGTCCTCTTTGGCCTTTCGGCCTACCATCTGATCCCCCTTGGGCTTCTTCCCCGATGCCCCTCCTGCCTGTCCCTCCTCTGTCTTCCTCTTCCGGATGTGCTCCAGATCTATCTCCCTCTCCCTTGCCCTGGCAATCATAGAGTCCAGGGTGGGGAAAGCTGAAAAACTGACATGCTCCCGAATATCAGCTCGGAGCATGTCATGGTAGCGGGTCCTCCTCATGTCCTCATCACCCGCGTACTGGGGCACCAACAATTCTCTCTCCCAGAACTTGGCGGTGATCTCCGCCACAGTCTCTGTCGTCTGTCTCATGTCTAAGAACTCTCTGGCCAGCTGCTGAAGCTCGACAGCCGGCGCAAACTCTGCCCTGAACCTGGTCACGAAGTCCAACCAGGTCATAGCCTCGACAGTCGAGGCTCCCAACAAATCACCAACGGACTCCCACCAATCCCTAGCTCGGTCTCGTAAACATCCTGCTGCATATCTCACCTTCGACCCCTCATGGTAGAAGCTAGTCAACTGTGCAGACTCAATGTCTGCAATCCATCGCCTGACAGCTATGGGGTCCTTCGCCCCGTGAAAATCCGGTGCAGCACTGCCCCTGAAGTCCTTAAAGGACAGTGTGCGAGATCCCGACTGGCCAGATGCCATGTCGCTCCTGAATGCCCGGAGGCGATCCTCCATCAGCTCCAATATCCCTTCCTTGATCGACCCGAAGATAATAAGGGTCGACTCAAAGATGCCTCTGGTGATCTCTAACGCGATGAACTCGCGTAGCCCCTCATCTACTGGCTCGGAACCTGATCCCGAACCCGATCCCTCTCCTGTATTGCCAACTGCTGGCCTCGAGCGTAGTACCACCATTCTGAAATACATAAATAATAACCGTTAGCGATACTGATACCTCTGGAGGGATCACACCTACTACAAGTTCCCTGGTCTTATCTTGGCCTTCCTCATTTCGGGTACGGATCCTCTGCTTTCAGTAGTACGGGCCCATACTACCTTCCACATCTATCCGTACATTCTCCAAGGATTGCCTTGACTCCACCAGGTCCCTTTCACTACCGCTGATCTCTGCTACTCTTATCATAGGCTTACCCTAGGAAACCTCTGACTCCACCCAACCCAGTCCTCAGCTGCTAAAGGTCTCTTTGTGATGCCAGTTAGCTATTACCTGAATACAATCACATACGGCGAGGCTCGAATAATCCTTCGAGTAAGGGACTCATCCCTACAACGGTTAGGACTTAAACAAGAGCTACGCAATAGGGTCAAATCCAACACTCTGAGATTATTCAACCCTGATCACATGTGACTTTAACGTATTCACCTAACAGCTAACTCCCATCAAAGCCCACATAGCACAAAGCAAATAGCATTGGACAAAAGGAAACAATCTCAAGCAACTCTATCCTCGTAGAGAGAAACTGAACTAGCATACAATGCTAAACTCGTACTATCAGGCATAACCTAAACAGGCTATCCTACTACTGTCTACTCAATTCTAGCATGCAGTTTTTCATACACTGAAGCACATAAAGCAGGCACATAAGGCATCACTCCTAGATCCTTAGTCCTATTCTAGCATGCTGTTCTACTGAAACTGATAAACATAACATAAGCTTGTATGGGTACTTTGGGGAATACTTACTTGACCTTGGCCGGTCGCACACATCACACACTTTGTTCTTTCTTAAAACCCTTTACTTAGCCTTTTAGAAAACATTTTCTTTTTCAAAATCTTTTAATCCCTCGGTTTGAGTTCAAACACCCCCGAAGGTGTGTCCGAATCCCTCAAACCAGGGCTCTGATACCAACTTGTAACATCCCAAAAATACGAGTTAAAATTTCATTTTTAAAGCATACACTTTGCAAAACATTAGAGATAAAACATTCATTGATCATATCATTTCATAAAAGATATTGTGTGTCTTGGAAACATTTTAAAAAACATATTATGTCAGAGTACAAATTCCCAGGAGGATCTCATAGTGCGGAATTATAAGGCATGTGTGTGATGGGCCGCTACCATGCCAGCTCCTTCCCCTTCAAAGAAGAGGTACCTGAAACCAAAACTGAAAACTGTAAGCACGAAGCTTAGTGAGTTCCCCCATAATACCACATACCATACAATCATATAATGAACAACTAGGAGATACGGGCCTCGCCCACACTCAAGGAGATACGGGCCTCGCCCACACTCTGTTAACTGGGAGATACGGGTCTCACCCACACTCCGCTATCTAGGAGATACGGGCCTCGCCCACACTCCGCTATCTAGGAGATACGGGCCTCGCCCATACTCCACTACTAAACCATAACATACAAGTATCACATAGACAACAAGTATAAATAATTCTACCACGCTAGCATATAGCATCATCAGACTCAACTAAAAGATACGGGCTCTGCCCACACTCCGATACTATCATATCGTCTATAAGGGCCGGCCTTGGTGCCTTAGACCCGTTCCTATTGGAAGGAAACTCACCTCGAAAAGTAGCTACTGGTCTGCGTGGGAACTGACTGTCTTCTGCTGCTGCTGTCCCGGAAATCCTCCAGCTATAATTCCCACAAAACACTTAGTCAAATACTGCTAACCGAACTCAGGGTAAAATTACCATTTACCCCTAACCAAACCAAGAGTCAAGGTCAAATTCATCTTCCAGTTGACCCGACTCGCCGAGTTGGCCCACCAACTCGCCGAGTCCCTACTCATTTGATTGACCATACTCCTGTCTCTACTCATCGAGTTAGGCATTGACTCGACGAGTTTTCCTTATAACCCAAAGTCCAAGTCCTTCATCCTACTCGCCGAGTTGTATGAACAACTCGTCGAGTTCATATTCATCCGAAGAACATGCTATGCTGAGACTCGCCGAGTTGTATGAACAACTCGCCGAGTTTGTTCTTGAGGCAAGAAGATTGCCTTGGACTCGCCGAGTCAGGGCATTGACTCGCCAAGTTCCTTCATGGGTGAGTCTGGCTTCCGACTCACTGAGTCACACCCCAAGACTCACTACTCCACTCCGCAAAAACGAAAAGGGGAAAAACTCGGGGACTCGCGACTCGACTCGCCGAGTCTGATGAACGACTCGCCGAGTCATCCACATGCAAATACTATATACTCGATTTTGCTCGAATCTAGCTCATGCCATACATAGATCTGGGTTTCTAGGGTCTGATTGACACGTAAAGTTTCCAACTTTACGTGTAAAAAAACACCAATGAAGGTTTTAGGGCTCAAAATGCACTAAAAGAGTAGATCTAGGGCTTTCATGCAATATGGATCCATAAAGGCAGTAGATCTGAGCTCTTGGAGCTCACTCATGCCTAGATCTAAGGGTTAATGAACTTATTACAAACCCTAATTTGTAATCAAGCTTGGAAATGGCTCAAGAAGGACTTTAATGGAGCTACAAAGTAATATAAGCATGAAAACAGAGGGAAACTGAGTTATACCTCAAGGAAATCACTAAGATAACACAAGGATGTCTGGCCTCCTTCTTCTGTTCTTGATCTACTCTTCTTTTCTCTCAAAATCTTCAAGAAACACACCAAAGCACTTCAATGTCATAAGGAATAAGGGTTTGGACGATGTTGGGAGCTCTGAGAGTGAAGGGGGCGAGGTTAGGGCGCATAAGGTTGGTTTAAATATGGTGCAAACCCTTGAAATTTAAGGTTTCATTAGACAGCGGGGACTCGCCGAGTCGCCAACTTAAACGTGCTCCCAAACCCGTCTCTACTCGGCGAGTCGGGCCTACAACTCGTCGAGTCCAAGGCCAAAAATGCAAAATACTTAGATAAGTTTTACGTACCAGGAACCAGGTGCTATATAGCAGCTGCCATTGCGGTTGTAACCGCAGCCTGGAACATAACGGGATCATACTGGGGAGGCGGCGGGGGTGAATTTGTTTGCGTTCTCTCAGCACGTCTAGCAGATCTACGAGGTGACATTTTTCTGTCATAGAATTTTCAAAGATGAAAGGGACATAAGTCTTTTAGTAATTGGATACAAGCCGGGTGTCGTGAAATTAGTTCATTGATTTCCAAGTATAGTATTTCCTGACTTCCATATGTTTGCATTAGCAAGTAATTCATAGAAAAAGTTTATGCAATTAAACTTATGAATTAAATAGTGGTGACTCAACGGAGTCATGTATTCGGTTCCGTGTCTGACCCACTCCTAAGATTCGCTCAACGTGCCCCAGTTATGTGTAATTAAAATTTTAATAACACGTAACAATGAGGTACACTTAAAAATCTTAGAGTTATCAGTTGTAAATTTGTTTGTAATACTACATAGTAAAATCTCATGTCAACATCAAATGAAGTAAAATGCATGCCAAATTCATTGATAACTTTTTAGTACATATTGTTTTGAGAAAATTTGACCTCACAAGGGTCTACATTACATCAAAATAAAAGATGATTTTTGGTAGCACAAAAGCCCTTTGACTAGTGTAATCACTTAATCGCGGGGTTAACCTACATACAAAAGAGTAGCACCAACGCATACTTATAAACCTATATTACGAAGATGTGTGAGTAGTAATGAGTCCTACTCACGACAATCCTTCCCTAATGGAGCTTGGGACGATGTCGATGCGCCTTGCAGTTCTGCTAATCTTTGTTCGGTTGGAACCATTCTCTCCTCAAGCGCCAAGTATCTTTCCCGATACTCCCTTGCTTTTGCTCGAGCAGCGAGAAGGTCCTGAATGAGTTGGTCTCTGTAGTGGGAGTCTCGTTCCAGGTCTCTGGTGCGAGCAGTGGTAGACTCTATGATGGCACTTAGCTCCCGGACCTGATTGGTCGTCGTCCTACCGCGATCATCCATAATCGCTATCTGTCGAGTCATGACTGGGAGGGCTCTATCAGCCGGTCCCCTGCGGCTGAGGTCGTAGTATCCACGTTGGTCGCCATATGGTGACCGCTGGCGTTGTTGTCGGCTCCACCTCTCGATCGTTGTTGCCCAACGGTGTAACAGCTCGGAATTCAGGTATAACCCTTTAGCCCTTCATCTTTTCATAAATGTCATGTTGGCCCTTTTGTGTTGGGGCGAGTACGCTGGGCGTACAAAGAGTACGCTGCGCGTACTCGTGCGCTTAAATTGAACGCGTTGCCACCCGGGTATGCTGGGCGTAACCGGTCCAGACCCAAAACCCTAGTTTGAGTTGTTGGCTATAAAAGGAATGAGATGGCTTGGTTCCTCAGCCACCATCCTTCAGAAAGAAACCCTAAGAGAGTGTCTCTTCGTTCCTAGCCCTTTTTGTGAGTGTTCTAAGCTTGGTGGTGTCATTTCAAGGTAGCAAAGGAGAAGAAGAGTCCATTGTGAAGGCTAGAAGCTGGTGTTCAAGTGTAGATCCGGGCTTAGCAAAGGTTGGAGCTTCTTTCTAAGGTAAAAAGTTCGGATCTTGACTTGTAGATCTTGTGGTATGCTTTATGGACCATTTTATAGGGTTTTGGTCCCAAAGGTGGAGACTTTATGAGCAAGTGGTCTCCATTAGCTTAGATCCATCATATTTCTGGTCCATTTGAGTTGTAGATCCATAAAAATGTAATCTTGGACGTGAATGATTAGCCATACATGAGATCTAGATCCTTGAGTTGAAATTGAAAAGTGTTAAGAAGTATAAGAGCCTTTACAGCCATGCCAAGGCTTAAAGGTTCCGACTTTATGAGTAAGGATGCTTAAATAAGGCCGAATCTAGAAGTTGAAGTAGTGGCTTAACCGATTAAGACCAGAAATGAAGAGTGTCTAGATCTGACTATTACGTTGGGCGTAACTCCCAGTACGCGCAGCGTACTGGGTGGAGACCCCGATTATTGAGTTGGTGATGTACGCCCCGCGTACATCGGTCTGTACGCCCCGCGTACTGAAGATGTTGACTTTTGCTGACTTTTAGGGTTTAGGTAAACATGTGGACTTTGAGTCAAAGGAGGGTAAAATGGTCTTTTACCCCTATGAGGAATGTTAATAAGGGGTAAAGTCTAGTGGTGGAAGTCTATATTAATTAAAATGATATTCGTTATGATTAGGCGAGGTTGAGTCTTCATTTGGGATTCGGAGATAGCAAGCACGTGAGATTCTAGACTTTCCACGAGGTGAGTTTTCTCACTATACTGTACCCGGAAGGGTTTTATTGTGTGACCGGAAGGTCGGGTATGTTATGAGTTGTATGCATTGTATTAAGTTAGCCGTTTATATGTGCTATGTATGCTATGCTTGATGTGGGCCTGAAGGCATTATGTTATGGGCCGGAAGGCATTTATGTATGGGCCGGAAGGCATCTATGTTATGGGCCGGAAGGCATTGTGGTGTGGACCGGAAGGTCGACGCGGGTAAGACCGGAAGGTTTACCGGGTTGGGACGGAAGTCCCCTGAGACACATGGACCGGAAGGTCATGGCCTGGAAAGGCATATGTGCGTAAGAAGTAATTTGGGGAACTCACTAAGCATTTATTCTTATAGTTGTTGTGTTATGTGTTTCAGGTACTAGCGAGGACCGTGGGAAGGCGCCGGCATGATCTGTACACACTGATGGGGGATTTATGATCTTGGGATTTATATGATTTGTATTATGATATGATACATGGGATCTTTATGTCTTGTTTTGGATGAAAACATGTTTTTAAGAAATGAAAAAATTTGTTTTGAAAAATTTACGTCGTTACAAGTTGGTATCAGAGCCTTGGTTTGAGGGATTCGGATGCACCTTCGGGCGTAACTGAACTCAAACCGAGGATTTGAGGAATTTCTCAATTAATAAAGGCATAAAAAATTTTATAAGAGATTTTGTAATAACCAAAGGAGAAGCAGTGTGTACGGTCGGCCAGTGCCTGAACGGTAAAATCCCCAAAATACCCTTATAATATGTGTTGCGATATGTTATGCATGCTAGAGTAGACTAGGTATTCGTATTAGGACTAGAGTGGCCTGATTTGTGATGCCTTAGTCTAGAGAGAAACCTGCTGCTATGAGATGCTTTGAGAGCGAGTAGGTAATCAATGCATAGCAAGAATAGAGTACTCATGATTCGGGGTCTAAGGATGAGGACTTGGGGTGAACGCTGATGCGGTGTAGTCAGTAGTATAGGGCCCGTACTACTGAAGACACCGGATCAGTGGGCAGTCCAAGTAAGAATCCTTTGGGCATTGGAGGTCGAGTAGGGTTGCGTTATCGAGTGCAAGTATGCTCGATTGGGTCTTTGATATTTTTATGTTGTTTTTCAAAGGCATCATGGTTGGGACACGCCACAGACCTGAGACGAGCGGCGTGAGTGACGAGGAGATTCGTCAGATGATCCACGATGAGGTGGCTGCGGCAATTCGGGCCGAGATTCCGGAGATGTTTGGGTCTATCAAGACCACACTGTTGGAGACTTTTGATGAGCGGTACGCCGCGGTGACTGAGGCCGCAGCCGCTGCAGCTACGGCAGCTGTGGCTACTGCCAGGCATAAGGGAGGTGACGCGTTGCTGTTCCGAGAGTTCAACAACACGAAGCCACCCGAGTTTGATGGGACGCAGGATCCGATCGCTGCGATGAGATGGATTGCTGACATTGAGGGATGCTTCTATACTTGTTCATGTCCGGAGCATCTGAGGGTACGGTTCGCTTTGAACCAGCTCCGCTTGGGAGCGAAGGATTGGTGGAAGTTTGTTACGGAGAACTTCACTCTTGCAGAGATTTCAACGGTGACCTGGGAGAGGTTCACCACCATGTTCAAAGACGAGTATGTTCCCCGGTGGAGAGGGAACGGTTGGTTCAGGAGTTCTTGACCCTCAAGCAGGGTAATGATTCGGTTACTATGGTCACCCGGAAGTTTCATGAGAGGGCGATGTTCTGCCCTGAGCAGGTGGCTACTGAGCAGGCTCAGATGAGCCGGTATCTGGGTATTCTGAGGAGGGACATCCGGGAGTTCATGACGAACTCGACGTACCAGACATTTGCTGAGCTCTAGGCAAATGCCAGGAAGATGGAGATTGAGTTGGAAACTCAGGCCAGGGAGGAGGCCGAGTCTTAAAGGATGGATCAGCGGCTGGCTCAGTCTCAGCCGGCAGCCAAGCGGACCAAGTCCGCTGATTCGAGGACTGGAGGCCAGAAGGGCCGCACTTGTGGGAAGTGCGGCAAGGGTCATGAGGGGACCTGTCGATCGGGTGCTTGCTACAAATGTGGCAAGGAGGGGTATATCGCCAGGGATTGCCCCAAGGGATTTATGGTTTGCTTCCATTGCAACCAGACTGGCCATCGGAAGGCCGAGTGCCCTCAGCTACACCAGGGATCAGCGCAGGGATCTGCGCCGGTTGCTAGGATTACTGAGGCTCGATCGGCGAAGGCCGAGGCTCCGAAGGCTCGTGGGAGAGCTTTTCAGTTGACTGCGGAGGAGTTCCGTGCGGCGCCCGATGTCATGGCTGGTATGTATTCTTTCGTCTATTTATTTTTATGCTGAGATGTTGTGCTTATTTTATGATATGCGTAGGTACTTTTCTTGTGAATTCTGTACCTGCCTTGGTATTGTTTGACTCGGGTGTGGGTCAGTCTTTTGTATCTCTGGCTTTTGGTCAGCACCTTGGTATTGAGCGAGAGGTGATGAGTCGACCTCTGAGGGTTTCCATAGCTGATGAGAAAGCGGTATATGCCACCGACGTGATTCGAGGATGTGTGCTCGAGATTTTTGGTTTCGATTTTCCTATAGACCTAGTTCCTATCGCTATGGGAGATGTCTGCGTCATCGTGGGCATGGACTAGTTGAGTAAGTTCGGAGCGGTCATTGACTGTGAGAGACAGCTGGTGACTATGCGAGACCCAAGTGGGGGAGTGCTTACTGTGTATGGCGAGGGGACCCGGTGTGGGTCAGCGTTCTGTTCGGCTGCCAGGGCGAGGCAGAGTTTGCAGCAGGGCTGCAGTGGATTCATAGCTTATGTTATGGACGCACGAGTGGCCACTGGGAGGCCAAGTTCAGTTGACGAGGTTCCGGTAGTGCGCGAGTTCCCGAATGTTTTTCCCGAGGAAATATCGGGCGTGCCTCCGGAAAGACAAGTGGAGTTCCGTATTGACTTGATTCCGGGAGCAGCACCTATCGCCAAGGAGCCTTATCGCCTCGCGCCGCCGGAGATGCAGGAGTTATCCTCGCAGCTTCAGGAGCTGTTGGGGAAGGGGTTTGTTCGACCGAGTAGCTCGCCTTGGGGAGCACTGATCCTTTTTGTCAAGAAGAAAGATGGTTCGCACCGGTATCCATTACCTAGGATCGATGATCTATTCGATCAGTTGCAGGGGACATCTTGGTTCTCCAAGATAGACTTGAGGTCGGGTTATCATCAGACGAGGGTTCGGGATGAAGATATCCAGAAGACTACATTCATAACTCCTTATGGACATTACGAGTTTGTGGTGAGGCCTTTTGGGCTCACCAATGCCCCAACTGCGTTCATGGATCTCATGAACAGGGTGTACAGGCCGATGCTGGATCGGTCGGTGATCGTATTCATTGATGATATTTTGGTATATTCGAGGTCTAGAGAGCAGCATAAGGAGCATTTGAGGGAGATCCTTGGAGTTCTGAGATCGGAGAGGCTGTATGCCAAATTCTCCAAGTGTGAGTTCTGGTTACGAGAGGTCCAGTTCCTAGGACACCTTGTTAACCAGGAAGGGATATTGGTCGATCCGGCCAAGATTGAGGCAGTGATGAGATGGGAGGTGCCGAGATCACCCACTGAGATCAGGAGCTTTCTGGGATTGGCTGACTATTATCGGAGGTTTATTAGGGATTTCTCCAAGATCGTCGTGCCACTTTCCAAGATGACCCAGAAGGGTGTTGCATTTTCTTGGGGTCTGGAGCAGCAGTCCTCATTTGAGACCCTATGTCAGAAGTTGTGCGAGGCCCCGGTGCTCGCACTCCCGGAAGGGATGGAGGATTTTGTGGTATATTGTGATGCATCTATATCTGGGTTAGGGGCAGTGCTTATGCAGAGGGGGTACGTTATAGCGTATGCATCGAGGCAGCTGAAGCCTCATGAGTCGAGATATCCCACCCACGATCTGGAGTTGGGGGCTGTGGTGTTTGCCCTCAAGATCTGGCGGCACTATCTATATGGGGTTCGGTGTACCATATACACGGACCACTAGAGTCTGAAGTACCTGGTGGATCAGCCAAACCTGAATATGCGCCAGAGGAGATGGTTGGATGTGGTGAAGGATTATGATTGTGAGATCCTGTACCACCCGGGCAAGGCTAATGTCGTAGCCAATGCTTTGAGCCGTAGGTCGGAGAGCGCTCCGATCCGAGACATTTGTATGAGGTTGACGGTGATGACTCTGGTATTGGACACCATCCGAGGGGCCCAGATTGAGGCTGCGAGACCAGAGAACCAAAAGCGGGAGCGGGTTGTTGGGCAGGTGTCGGAGTTCGTTACCGATAGTCGGGGACTTATGACATTTCAGGGTCGGATTTGGGTACCATTTGTGGGCGGGACGCGTACCATTTTGATGGAGGAGGCACATCGATCGAAGTTCTCGATCCATCCCGGGGCTACTAAGATGTATTTGGACCTAAAGAGGGAGTATTGGTGGCCCTGTATGAAGAGGGATGTTGCATGGTTCGTCGAGAGGTGCCTAACTTGTCGCCAAGTTAAGGCCGAGCACCAGAGTCCGCATGGTAAGCTGCAACCGCTGGAGATTCCCGAGTGGAAGTGGGAACAGATTTCCATGGATTTTATCACCAAATTGCCAAGGACTGCGAGAGGAGTCAATGCAATTTGGGTGATTGTGGACAGATTGACGAAGAGCGCTCATTTTCTTGCTATCAGTGAGAGCTCTTCTGTTGAGAGGTTGGCGGAGTTGTATGTGAGAGAGGTGGTATCGCGGCATGGGGTTCCGATGTCGATTGTTTCAGATCGAGACGTGCGATTTACTTCCAGGTTTTGGAAGAAGTTTCACGAGGAGTTGGGTACGAGACTGCATTTCAGTACCGCATACCACCCACAGACGGACGGGCAGAGTGAGTGGATGATTCAGACGCTCGAGGATATGCTCCGAACGTGTGTTTTGGATTTTGGAGGGAGTTGGGACACCTATTTACCCTTGGCAGAGTTTTCGTACAACAACAGCCATCATTCGAGCATTGGAATGCCACCCTTTGAGCTATTGTATGGGAGGAGGTGTCGGACCCCCATCTGCTGGGGAGAGGTGGGGCATAGGGTAATGGGTAGTACGAAGATTGTGCTTCAGACGACAGAGTAGATACAGCAGGTCAGGCAGAGATTGTTGACCGCTCAGAGTCGCCAAAAGAGTTATGCGGACAGGCGTCGGTCCGAGCTTGAGTTTCAGGTTGGTGACCTTGTACTCTTAAAGGTCTCTCCTTGGAAAGGAGTGATTCGATTTAGGAAGAGGGGCAAATTGGGGCCTCGATATATTGGACTTTTCAGGGTAATCGCGAGGATAGGCAGGGTAGCCTACCGTTTAGATCTACCTGCGGAGCTGGGACAGATTCACAACACCTTCCATGTATTGCGGTTGAGGAAATGTATTGCCGATGAGTCGGCAGTGGTACCATTAGAGGATATTCAAGTAGATGTGGGCCTGAACTATATTAAGAGACCGGTGGCAATTAGGGATCGAAAGGTTAAGGTTTTGAGGAACAAGGAAGTGCCCTTGGTGCAAGTGCAGTGGCAGCATCGGAAGGGGTCCGAGCTGACATGGGAGCCCAAGTCGGAGATGCGGGAGCAGTATCTGGGGTTGTTTTCGGTATAAGACTTCGGGGACGAAGTCTGGTTCTAGTGGGGGAGAATTGTAACATCCCGGAATTCAGGTATAACCCTTTAGCCCTTCATCTTTTCATAAATGTCATGTTGGCCCTTTTGTGTTGGGGCGAGTACGCTGGGCGTACAAAGAGTACGCTGCGCGTACTCGCGCGCTTAAATTGAACGCGTTGCCACCCGGGTACACTGGGCGTAACCGGTCCAGACCCAAAACCCTAGTTTGAGTTGTTGGCTATAAAAGGAATGAGATGGCTTGGTTCCTCAGCCACCATCCTTCAGAAAGAAACCCTAAGAGAGTGTCCCTTCGTTCCTAGCCCTTTTTGTGAGTGTTCTAAGCTTGGTGGTGTCATTTCAAGGTAGCAAAGGAGAAGAAGAGTCCATTGTGAAGGCTAGAAGCTGGTGTTCAAGTGTAGATCCGGGCTTAGCAAAGGTTGGCGCTTCTTTCTAAGGTAAAAAGTTCGGATCTTGACTTGTAGATCTTGTGGTATGCTTTATGGACCATTTTATAGGGTTTTGGTCCCAAAGGTGGAGACTTTATGAGCAAGTGCTCTCCATTAGCTTAGATCCATCATATTTCTGGTCCATTTGAGTTGTAGATCCATAAAAATGTAATCTTGGACGTGAATGATTAGCCATGCATGAGATCTAGATCCTTGAGTTGAAATGGAAAAGTGTTAAGAAGTATAAGAGCCTTTACAGCCATGCCAAGGCTTAAAGGTTCCGACTTTATGAGTAAGGATGCTTAAATAAGGCCGAATCTAGAAGTTGAAGTAGTGGCTTAACCGATTAAGACCAGAAATGAAGAGTGTCTAGATCTGACTATTACGCTGGGCGTAACTCCCAGTACGCGCAGCGTACTGGGTGGAGACCCCGATTATTGAGTTGGCGATGTACGCCCCGCGTACTGAAGATGTTGACTTTTGCTGACTTTTAGGGTTTAGGTCAACATGTGGACTTTGAGTCAAAGGAGGGTAAAATGGTCTTTTACCCCTCTGAGGAATGTTAATAAGGGGTAAAGTCTAGTGGTGGAAGTCTATATTAATTAAAATGATATTCGTTATGATTAGGCGAGGTTGAGTCTTCATTTGGGATTCGGAGATAGTGAGCACGTGAGATTCTAGACTTTCCACGAGGTGAGTTTTCTCACTATACTGTACCCGGAAGGTCGGGTATGTTATGAGTTGTATGCATTGTATTAAGTTAGCCGTTTATATGTGCTATGTATGCTATGCTTGATGTGGGCCGGAAGGCATTATGTTATGGGCCGGAAGGCATTTATGTATGGGCTGGAAGGCATCTATGTTATGGGCTGAAAGGCATTGTGGTGTGGACCAGAAGGTCGACGCGGGTAAGACCGGAAGGTTTATCGGGTTAGGACGGAAGTCCCCTGAGACACATGGACCGGAAGGTCATGGCCTGGAAAGGCGTATGTGCGTAAGAAGTAATTTGGGGAACTCACTAAGCCTTTATGCTTACAGTTGTTGTGTTATGTGTTTCAGGTACTAGCGAGGACCGTGGGAAGGCGCCGACATGATCTATACACACTGATGGGGGATTTATGATCTTGGGATTTATATGATTTGTATTATGATATGATACATGGGATCTTTATGTCTGGTTTTGGATGAAAACATGTTTTTAAGAAATGAAAAAATTTGTTTTGAAAAATTTACGTCGTTACAAACGGGGTTCAGGCCCGCTGTACCCAAAGCGGTTTGCAGGAACCCTCGCAATGTAAGGGGGGTTGAAGACTTCCGGTTCTTCTTCACTTCGTCTTCATCCATGTCTATCTCGACGTCTTCTTCTTCTTCTTCTTCATCTTCCTCCTCTTCTTCTTCTTTGGGTTCCTCTTCGGGATCCTCTTCGAGACCCTCTTCAATTGGTTCTTCGATCTCTTCTTCAATCCGTCCGACATTTCCCTAATTGGGAAAGTATGGGTCTCCTGGTAGGTGAAATCCTGCCATGTCGTCTGTGCGAGAATAGGGGTGTAAGTAGCATGCAACGGTTGATAATAATCTCGTGCTATAGCAATCGTACAAATACTCCTATAGTACTTTAAGTGTTTAGATTTGGTTCTTAGAGCGTTCTTTGGAGGGTGATGTTAGGTTATTAGATTCGTTGCCCACTGTGACTATCCCCTGGTATATATAAGTCACTTCTCGGACAGATATAGTTTATCAGGCTATATCCCTCCCAGTCTTGATTCACAAACACCAAGGCTTGATTCACAAACACCAAGGCATACTCATGGTGTACAACTCCTCTTATTTTACTTTATGTTCTCCTAGTTATGAAACTATGCGAGCATGCATGTATACTTTAAACAAGAAAACTACTTATTTTCTAAAACTATATCCCATTAAAATGTTCTAAAATCAGAGACTTTTAGTCCCAAATGTGCTTATAGTTTGTATATCTTATGTGGTTTGATATACTTAATTCACTATAAACCGTGCTCTGATACCAATCTATCATACCCCCAAACCAAGGATGGCGGAAACGTCTAGGGGTGGAGGACTTCATGTATAGCATCATAACAACAATTGCAATAGTGATTTAAGCAAACACAACCAACATATATATAATTGAAAAAGTTACATCATTGTATGAATTACATGTTTCCAAATCAATTACAATATGTTTGACAAAATGTGAAATGTTTGACACCTTAACGTCCCATCCGCAAAAGCACTTGATTACCTATTTAGTGATTCCCTGAGAATACAAGTGGTTTGAAAAAGTGTCAACACAAAGGTTGGTGAGTTCATAAGTTTTTGTATGCAATTATGAAATCCTTTTATTTTAAAAGTAGTGTGCGTCCCACAAAATCCAATATTTTCATTAATGTGTAAATGTAGCCTTAAAACCCAAAGACCGGAATGTACAAATAATTTTCATATTTATAGTAAAAAAATGCAAGTTTAAATTGACATAAACTCGTTAGATTTCAATGAAATCCCCGCAAATTCTATGTTTTTTAATACTTAATGTGAGTTATTATAACCATGTTATGACCTAGGTGGCATGAAACGACGTTCTTTAGGCGTCGGAAATGTTATGACATTTGTCACCTCAGACTTGCTAGTCTAGCTGTTGCAAGCAGCTCAGGTGTGGGTTTGTCAATCCCAATATAGATCTATATACAACTATCACGCTCTCCCTCCAGGAGACTCTGGTTACAATACATGACTAGTTTGTAAAGTGAAGCGAATGTCTCACAAAAGTCATTAACGAATTCACGCGTAATGTAATGAAAATCTCTTTTTGTATAACTGTACCCTTTTTGTATGAGCGTGTTATGTGATGTATCATAAACTATACCTATTATAGTTTATCAAAACAAGGGTAGTAGTGGTAATGTACGTAAACTATACTTAACATAGTTTATTCAAATGTTTGTATGAAATGGATGCACTTTGATTATAACAAATTGTTGTTTCTATGCTTTATCTAACAAACTCCATTTGTTAGCTGATGTATGTCTATATACTAAGACAAAAATGTCATACATTGCAATAACATATAATCACACAAAGATATACACCTTTCTCAACATGTTACAAGGTGAATTGAAATTGATAGCATTTTTCTGTTGGTAACATTTCCTATCACTGTTCTTAGAAAATTTGTAGAAAAATCATCAAAGGTCCAAATCAGAATCTGTAAATTCTGAGAGTTTGTAAAATGAGTCTAGTTTCTCTATAATTGTTCTCATGATTTTTAGTGACCTCTAACTTGTGTGAACAAGTCCATAATCACAAACTGGTCCGGATTGATGTTTGAAATGATAGGCAATTTTGTAAAAATCATCATAAATTTTAGAAAAATCGTATGGAGATGTGCAAGTAGCCATTTTAAAGCTAACGACTTGAACTACTCGCACCTTGTACGGTTTTGAAAACTAAAATGTTTAGGTTTTCAAAAACAGTCCGTGATTGAAGTCCAACTTTTCTGATGAAAGCTGTTGGGAAAGTTTAGTTGATTTCTTGATGATTTAACTTGTATCCCCCCCCCCCCTAAAACTTAAGAAAACATGAAAATGTAGGGGTATGAACTCACCTTATGTGATTTCAGTAGATGAATGTTGGAGAAGGGAAGTGTTCAACCCAAGAACACTTGAAGATGCCTTGAAGATTTTCGAGAATCTAACTTCAAAGTGATGGAGTTTGTGTAAGCAATCGATGATTGGAGTAGAATGAAGTGTAATAATCACAAGGAGGATGTATTATACTTACCAAGAGTAGAATAAAGCTTGATGATTAGCCTTGGAGTCTCGAAATAGAGAGAAAAAGTTTGAGAGAAAAGTTGTGTTTGATTTTTGGTGAAATCAGAGCAAGTGAGTGAAAATGAGGAGAGAGGTTGATTTGTTCCAGCTCTTAGAACGTGGGAGGGGCTGATGATTGATGGAAAGGTACAAGGAAGTGACTAGGGATGGTGGGGAGGAGTGTGGGTTAGTTTTGGAGTGGGTATGGTGGTTGCTTGTGTCATAATACAAAGAAAAGTCAACACTCAACCTTTGTAATTCACCCACTCTTCATGGATAAGATTTTATCCCCAAAAACATGGGAAATTAGTAGATATGGGTCCCTAAATGTTAAAATAAAGTTTTAGGTGAAAATCCCGTGTTAAAATGATGAAAACCGAAGCCAAAATGAAGTCGTAGTCGAAAACCGGGAGAAATTTGGCTTCCTGCGAGACCTCTCGGTCCTGGCCGAGGTTCGGTCCCTTCTATACATGGAGTGAAGGCGAAATGAAGTGAAAGAGGGTAAGAGGCGAAATAGGCCGAAGGTAGCTTCGGTCCGAGGTGGCTTCGGTTCCTTGTGCGAGGTTCGGGCCCGAAGGCTTCGGGTTCGGTCCTGAGGCTTCGGGTTCGGACCTGGGGTTCGCTTCTCAGTAGTTCGGTCCTTAAGAGGACTTTCAACTCTAAGAGGGTTCGGCCCTATAGAGTAGGTTTCGGGTCCTTAAGCCTATTTTACTCGTTTTTACCCCGTTTCAAGCCGTTTTTGACCCGGTTAAGGGTCGGGATGGCCCAAATGATTACGAAAAGTTACGGAAGCTTTTGAGAGAGATTTGGGAGAGATTCCATATTCTTGGAGAGATTTGGGAGAGATTTGACATATGGAGAGAGATTTGGGGAGATTTAACATACTTGGAGAGATTTGGGAGAGATTTCTAATATGGAGAGGTAGAGTGAAAGAGATTTAAGAGAGGTTCCATTTATGACCTTTTTAAGTATCCGGCTTCTCAACGCAAGGTCTGTAAACCCCGTTAAGCCATGTTTTAGAGTACTGCACACTCCCGATGAGTGTGAAATAGTGTTTTATCACTTTGTTTCATGGTTTAGCACTATCAAGGCTAAGGAAAATTAAACACACGAGTTTCCAAATGATGCTTTCTCATTAAAATAGTGAGTTGTACAGTAATTACATAACGCAAACCCTAATATACAAGGTTTTATTGAGTCGACCAGTTTTACTTGTTGACTTTGGTTGACTTTGACCTGACCCGAAATTGACTATTGTCACAGTGTTAGAGACTATAGGACCTTTGCGCAGGTGGCATCAGGTACTAAAGAAGTTTGTCATAGCAATTCTCCCACATCCTACTCAACCCTGAAACTGTTATGAGCAAATGGATACGAAAGAATTTGCTGATTGGGGAGGCCCATAGTCTTGATCATATTGCCAATTTCCCAACACCTACCCTCATGTATGACGGAACAAAATATCTTGGTGGTCTGAGAATTGCCATTAAATTTGAATCGTTAAAGGAAGCCTGTGAATTTTTAGAAGACAAAGGTAGATGGGAAGAATGGTTTAAGTGGATGGTACTAGGAGAGCAAATGGATACAAGTTATGAAAGGTTGGCATGGTTAAAAATCAATGGTGTTCCCCTAAAATACTGGGGTGAAGACAGTTTCTCTCGTATCGTCAGTAGATTCGGGAGAGTCATAATCTCATTCGATAATATTCATAACAAGAGAGATCTATCCATGGGCAAATTTGGAGTAATCACATCGAGAAAGAAGTGGGTCAATGAAGAGTTCCAAATTAGCGTAAATGGTGAATTACACTCAGTCAAGGTCGTTGAGTATACAGATGATTGGTTGCCATTCAAACCCTGCCTATTCGAAAAAATGGCTAGAAAGTATGACTCGGAGGATAGTGAAGGAGAGGATGAGGATGAAGGAGTATCAAATATGTTGATGCATAAAGATGATAATGAAATAGAGGAAGGAGAATTTTGGTTGGGTGCCACACTGGAAATTCAACCGGAGAAGATGATTAGTCATGAAGGCAAGGTAAAGTCTCCGAGGAATCTTGAGAATGTAAACGAGGCTACTGTAGCACGGATGTGGTTCCCCAAGACACGAAATTAGTCAAAGAAGGCAATAATGACGAAACAACCAATATAAATGTGGCGATTGAAATTCCTCATGATTTAAAGAATGACGTGCTAAATGGAGATACAGTAAGTAGAAGTGTAACAACTATGAATAATCTTGGTGTGGATCCTATTTTAAATGATGTTGGGCCTAGTAATAATATGGTGTCACTAGAGCATATTGGACCGATCCCTAATATTACCCCATCATCCCAAAACATATTCACAGCCCAAAGAGGCGACTTGACGTCTAGTACAACGCACAGTAGCAGTAAACCTAAAATTAAAAAGAGGAAATGAGCTAGAGGTTGTCGTCCCTCCCCAATTACCTCTACTCCAACGTTCAACAATTATTCAGTCCATTATGGCAACGACTCTCGCTCCCCCAACAATAATGTATCGTTGGATCTCAATAGGAGCTCAACCATCAGATCATCGACTCAGAACTACATTGGGGATCAGAAGAGACTGTCTCAGATGAAATTAGGCAAACGGTGGCTATAGGGAAAGAAATTGGGTTTCAAATGGAGGTTGATAACCACATTCTTGCTGAGGTTGTGGGCGGTTTAGGTGTCAGTACTCCCAAGCAATGGATTTCCTATCACTAAATGTAAGGGGGTGGGTGAGGATGTGAAAGTGAATTGGGTAAGAAGGTTGAAGATTCATCACAAAGCAACTATTTTTGGGCTACAAGAAACTCAAATATCTGATTTTTCAAACATTAATGCAAAAGGATGTTGGGATTCCAACGAATATGACTTTGATGACGTTGATTCCAGTGGTCGGTCGGGTGGTCTCATCTCTATATGGGACACCAGATGTTTCCAAAAATTAGAGGTGATCAAGAACCGTCACTTCCTAATAGTAGTTGGTAAGTGTAAGAACACTGATGAAAACTTGAATATAGTTAATGTTTACGGTCCACAGTCCCCGTGTGAAAAAAGAAGTTATGGAAGGAACTACTAAGGATAAAAAACGAAAGACCATGCATGTGGGTAGTGTTTAGGGATTTCAATGTCGTGCGAAATCCTGGAGAGAGGTGTAATTCCCAATTTTTCCCTTCTAGCGCTTTTGCCTTCAACAGATTCATCCAGGGAGCTGATTTTAAAGGATTTCAACATGGGTGGGGAAAAGTTTACATTTATGAGCCGTGCGGATTCCAAACTAAGCAAGCTTGACAGATTCTTGGTTTTCTCAAATTACTTAACCTCTTTTCCCCTCAGTGTTGTAACGGCTCACCCGCGAGAGTTATCTAATCACAGTCCCATTACTCTACTATCTGTTGTATCAGACTTTGTGTTGGGAATAGTGACAAGAACACGAATGCAAATTTGAAGAACAATCATAAATCAATCACCATAATATGCAAGTAATCTGACAAAGGTTTTGTTTCTTATTGATTTGGAATAGGACGTACAAAGAAACCCTTTTTTGGGAAAAAACTTACATCAAAAACTAACGTAATGATTATTTATAGGGAACATAAAACATTTACCAAAAATATAAAACCCTAAAAAGGCTTCCCTAAATAAACAAAAATGTCAAATCAGTTTCAATATCTTAAATACTCAACACTTTGGTCTGATCCCGTTTAAACTCTTCAACTCTTGGCTTCTAAGAAAAGGTTTTAATCAAGTTGTAAACGATCCATGGATTAGATTTATGGGGTTTGGAACTCCTGATGCTTATTTGGCTGCCAAACTCAGATTCTTAAAGGAGATGATTAAGAAGTGGAGGAAGGATGAGGGTCAAAAAGAAAAATAAAATAGCTCAAGGGTACAAGGATTCTGGTTAAAGATCTAGAGAAGCTTGTGGAATCCAAACCTCATTCTACGAATGAAGTGGATACATGGAACAATGGGATTAAAAAGATAACGGAGTGGGAAAGATTGGAGACTTTCGACCTGAAACAGAAAGCTAGAATCAAATGGACCATCGACGGGGACGAAAATAACAAATTTTTTTCATGGATACATTAACATTGAAAATAGAAGGAATTTTTTGCATGGACTCATGATTAATGGCCGTTGGACAACCGAGGTTAACGTGGTCAAAGAGGAAGTATTTAGATTTTACAAGAAAAAATTTACAGAAGACCACGTTTCTAGACCCAAACTTATCAACCCACTGTTTAAAACAATCTCAATGATGGACGCCATCAGAATTGAATCCTCCTTCAGTCTAGAGGAGGTTAAGGCTACAATTTTGGACCGTGGAAGCAAAAATGCCCTAGGACCTGATGGCTACACATTTAAGTCCTTTAAAAAATACTGTGACATTATCAAATGTGATGTGATGAGTTTCGTGAGGCATTTTGAAGTGTTCGGTTTGCTAGCTAGGGGTGTAACTCCTCATTCATCACACTTGCTCCTAAAATTAAAGACCCACTATCTTTGAATGACTACCGTCCTATACGCCTAATCGGATGCTTGAGTAAGATCATAAGTAAGATATTTTCCACTCGAATGAAGTCAGTAATTGGGGGGATAACTTGTGATGTACTGTCGGCATATGTGGAAGGATGTTGTATACTTGATGGTGCCCTTATGATTAATTAGGTCTGTTCATGGGCAAAGCGAACTTGAAAAAAAATCTTACTCTTCAAGGTAGATTTTGACAAAGCATTTGATTCGTTGAATTACCAATATCTAGTCTTAGTTCTTGAACAGTTGGGTTTTAGGAACAAACGGCGGATGTGGATTCGGGGTTGCCTAAATTCATGTAGGGCATCGATTATCATCAATGGCTCTCCAACGAAAGAATTCTCTACATCTAAGGGGGTCCGGCAAAGGGATCCTCTCTCTACATACTTATTCATTATTGCTATGGAGGGCTTACGTGTAGCTCTCAAATCTGCTTGTAATAAAGGGATTTTTAAAGGGGTCCAAATCCCAGGCAATGGACCAACACTATCTCACCTATTCTACGCAGACGAAGCATTGTTCATTGGTGAATGGTCTCGAGCTAACCTCAAGAACCTTGTGTAGATACTAAGGTGCTTTCATATATCATCGGGTCTCAAAGATAATTTTCATAAATCAAGGGTATTCGGTATTGGTACCACCTCGCAAGAAATTGTGAATTGGGCAAACCTATTAGGGTATGATGCAGGTGTTCTTCCATTCAACTACCTTTGAGTTATGGTTGACGCCAATATGAATCTGATTAAATATTGGAATCCAATAATAAAAAATTTCACTCTAAACTGTCACACCCCCAAACCGGAACGGCATAAATGTTCGGGGGCGGAGGACATCATGCCCAGTATCAGAACAATTGTACAATAGTAATCAAAGAAACAACAACCATTTCATTGATAACATATAGTTTACATTGTAATTGTTTTACATAAGTTTAACTTTCAAAAGCAACAACAAAAGTAAGACTTGCACTATGATGGTCCGTCTTCTTGAAACCTGTATGCATACTTGACTTACTAATTTCCTGAGAATACAAGTAGTTTGAAAGAGTATCAGCATTAAAGCTGGTGAGTGTAGAAGTATTTTTGTTGTAAAAGAGATATGTCCTTTTATTCTTTGGAAAAATGAATTGTTGCCTTAGAGTCTTAAGACCAAGTTATATTTGTGTTTCTCATGTTATTAAAGAACGTTTCAAAATTTGAAAGACTAGTAAGCAAAATACGCTCCTGGTGCGATTTCTAGGTGTGTACCTGTTAGTAAAGTTTTTAGATCGAACGGATCCACTACGTGTTTACTAAGACACTATTTTCGTAAGTAAATCTCCATACTTAAAATAGTATATGTAGCTTTGAACGTGCATAAAACCCCTTTTTGTGTGGTTCTTAAGTCTCTAATGTTTCCATAAAATCCTATATTTTCCATAAAGTGTGTTATAGCCTTTATTGAACCAAAGCCGAAATATGTATGTATAAGCACCATACTTAGTTTACAACTGTGTAGTTTTGCTATTAAGAAAACTAGTTTGAAGATGTCCTCACTTTGCCAGTGATGACGCTTAACCTGGTAGATTCTGTATTTTCAAAAGGATAGTTTGTAGTCTTTAATGTATTAAGACTCCACTTTTTTAAGTAAAATCCCGTACTTAAAATAGTATACATGGTTTTAAATGTGCATAAAACTCCTTTTGATGTGTGCGTATGTGTGTGTGTGTGGTTCTTAAGTCTCTGTAACTTTATGTTTTGTTAATACCCCATGTGAGTTGTTATAACCATGCTAAAACTCGAAGACCTCATACTCGACGTTCTTCAGGCGTCGGAATTGTTATGACACTTGTCACCACAGACCTTCCGGTCTAGCTGTTGCAAGCAGCTTAGGTGCGGGTTTGTCAGACCCAATATAGATCTATACACAACTATCACGCTCTCCCTACAAGAGATTCTGATTATAACTACAAGACTCTTCTGTGGTACTTAGGAGTACCCCGAAGGAGAATACCTCACAAATTTATTCATTAAAATTTTACGTATTAAGCAACCAAAATCCCTTTTTGTTTGTAAAAGTATGTGTTTTCCGTTTTGTGTAGGTGAATGTGACTAATAAACTATACCTATTATAGTTTAACATGAATGTTTTGTTATGATGTAAAACAATTATAGTTATGTTTTTTATTCCTTAGTGAAATAAAATGGAAATAAAATACTAAGTATACTTAACCCTAGTATTACGTAATTTGCTCGACATGTTACAAAGTGTGAATAACTCTTAAAATTGTTTTTGGTAAATTTTACTCTCTATCATCCCTATTTTAGAATATTTATAGAAAAATCATCGTAAGTCAAAAACTGAGTCCGTAAACTCTGAGAGTTTGGAAAGAGAGTCTAATATGTTCATAAAAATTCTTATAATTTTTGATGCTCTCAAACCAGTGGGAAAATGTTCATTTTCACAGACAGGTCCGAATACGTTGCTGCAGTGACAGACAGTTTTGTAAAAATCACTATAAATTGTAGAAAATTCGTATGGAGATGTGTAAGTAGTCATTTTAAAGGTATAAACCTGAGCTATTTTCATATTAAACAGTTTTGAAAAATATTAAGTTTAAGTTGTGTAAAACAGTTCGTGAACAGGTCATAACTTTTCTGTTGTAAGCTGGCAAGTTAAGTTTCAAATATGTTTTGGTGTTTTAACTTGTATCCCCCCCCCCCCCCCCCGCCCCCCGAAAACTAAAGAAAACTGGAAAATTTAGGGGTATGACCTCACCTTGAGTGATTCTTGGAAGATTGGAAGGTCGAAGACGAGGAGTATCAAGTCAAGAACACTTGATGAACACGTGAAAGTTTGGTTGATCCTAAGAACGATTTTTGGTGTTAAAATGGGTGTAGATGATTCAAGGATGTTATGAAAACATGGAATAACACTTGTGTTTAGAGGAAATACTTACCAAAAAGTGAAGTAATAGCTCAAGAACACTTCCAAAAAGTGGCTGGAAGTAGAGAGAAAAAGAGGCTCTTTTGAAAGTTTGAGAAGTGTATAAGTATTTGATTTGATCAAAGTGAACAAAGAAATCCTCCAGGGATTCCTTTATATAGAGGTTGCTGGAGCAAGTGGCAAGGTTGAAATGATGTTTACCTTGGTTTGTGTGACGTGGATAAGGTTGGGCTAATGAGAGGATGACACATGGAAGACAAGTGGGCACACTTGACCCACTTGTGGGGTAATATCCTCTTAATTTAAAATAATGATTTTTAATTAATAAATCCTTGAGAAATAAATAAAATATGAGTTATGGGGGTTAAAAATGCTAAAAATATGAATTTGGTGAAAAAATCCCGTCAAAAACAGGCTTAGGAGGCGAAAGTAGTCGAAAACCGAGCATTATGAACCAAACCTGCGAGGTTCGACTCTAAGGAAGTGCGAACCAAAAGAAGGGAAAGAAGGAACCGAGAGGAGGAGTAAGGACCGAAGGTCCGAGGTCTCGGTCTGCTGAGCTTCGGTCCGAGATGCATGTTGGCTTCTTGCAAGTTCGGTCCTAAGGAGGGTTCGCTTCTGACATGTTCGGCTCTGACAGGAGGGTTTCGGCTCCTAAGAGGTTCGGTTCCTAAGAGGGGTTTCGTTTCTAATTAGCTGTTTTTCAAGACATCTTTCCGTTTTGCGTGATTTTTGACCGAGTTAAGGGTCGGGATGACTCGGATGACTATAAAAAGTTTCAGAGAGATTTCACATACTTGGAGAGATTTAGGAGAGATTTCACATGCTTGGAGAGATTTGGGAGAGATTTCACATACTTGGAGAGATTCTTCACATACTTGGAGAGATTTGGGAGAGATTTCACATACTTGGAGAGATTTGGGAGAGATTTCACATACTTGGAGAGATTTGGGAGAGATTTCATTTTAGCCATTATTATTGTATCACCTCACAATACGAGGTTTGTGGACCCCGTTATACTTCGTTTATGATTATTTTAAGTTCCCAAAAGGGTTCATAGTCGTGTTTTGATGTGTTTAACTCCCTTCTTAGGGTTTCACATTGATAAACACATAGATTTACCGAGACACTCGAATTCTTGAAATACAAATGTACGTTTTCATAGAATAATTTTTAATCATACAAGTATTATACAAGATTGACCGGTTTGACTTGTTGACTTGACTTTGACTTGTTGATTTTGACTTTGACTTGAATTTGACGGTTGTCACATTATCCCCCCGTTAGAAGGAATTTCGTCCCGAAATTTGCATTTTAAGAGGGACTTCAAGGGTTGGGGAATAGATGTGGATACTTTTGCTTCATTTGATCCTCACATTCCCATGTAAATTCGGGTCCTCGCTTGGCGTTCCAGCGGACCTTTACGATGGGGTTGCGGCTTTGTTTCGTCGGTTTGACCTCTCAATCCATGATTTCAACAGGTTCCTCTATGAAATGGAGGTTCTCATTGATCTCAGTTTCTTCCAAAGGAATGACAAGGGTCTCATCAGAAAAACATTTCTTTAAGTTAGACACATGAAAGGTAGGGTGCACGTTGCTGAGTTCCTGTGGTAATCAAAGCTTGTATGCCACCAGGCCAATCCTGGCGAGGATTTTGTGGCCCGATATACATTGGATTTAACTTCCCACGTTTTCCAAAACGTATTAATCCCTTCCACGGTGATACTTTTAGTAGTACTCGATCTCCAACTCGGAACTCCAAAAGCTTCCGTCTTTTATCGGCGTAGCTCTTTTGTCGGTCTTGTGAAGCTTTCATCCTTTCTCGAATTTGGACGATCTTTTATGTTATTTCCCTTATGATCTTCGGGCCAGTGAGTGTGCTGTTAAGAACTTGCCCTTTTGCTAGTTGCGTATCTCCCACCATAGCCCAGCACGGAGGTTATCTGCACTTACAGCTGTAGAGGGCTTCGAACGGAGCAACCTTGCTGCTAGTGTGATAACTTTTATCGTACGAGAACTCGATAAGGGGTAAGTGAGCATCCCACGCTTTACCAAAGTCTATCACCTAAGCTCTCAGCATGTCTTACTATGTTTGAATGGTCCTTGGTCTTTGTCCGTCGGTATGTGGGTGGTAGGCTGTACACATGTCCAAATCTAGTCCCAACAGGTACCTGTAGCGACTGTCGGAACTGTGATGTAAATCCCTATCGGAGATGGTGGATATCGGCACTCTGGGTAGTCGTACCATTTTTCCTTAATGTATGTCCTTGTGAGTTTCTCCATTTCATTTGTCTCTTTTACTTGTAGGAGGCGTGCGGTTTTGGTTAATCTATCAATGATTACCTTAATGGTGTCGAGTTCATCCGTACTTCTGGCAGCTGCGTCCTGAAGTCGTGGTAGGTTCTTATACCTGGTTCCTCTGTCATCACTTAGCATATTCAAGTCGTATATAGTTAGGATCGGTTAGATTGCCAGCTAGGTGATTCTGCCCCAAGTCTACAACCAAACAAGGAACAGGAGATAGGGCGGAATCACACATCCAAAATCCGTAGGATCTTAATTTTATACCACCCTGATTGTGATATCCCTTAATTTCTCAGCCAGAAAAGACCGATTTATTTTACGCTTCTTAAAATAAAATCAGAGAAATCTCTTTAAAAGATGTTGCGGAATTGGTCCCCAAAACAAAACATGATAAAAGTTTATCAAAACCTTTCTTTAAAAAATGTATAGTTTCATTTCATATAAAAACCTCGGGATGTCATGTTCCGATACAGATCAAAAGCATAAACAAGACATTATAAGGCCTTTCAACAGTTATTTACAACTACTGGCCTATAATCAAAAATCTCTCATCATCCTCTGACTATGCTCGGGGTCCACTACCTGTAATCATAAAAAAACTGAGTGGGTCAGGCTTGGGAGCCTGGTGAGCATATAGGGTTTTCAACCCATAATAATAATATACTTATTAAGTTCACCAATCAACAATAACCACGATTACCCATTCCCGTTGGCCTCACTTTACGTCCCTAAACACCTATTATAAGGGACCTAGTAATGTGTGCAAACTCACTTAGTTTTAAACCTACTTTTAATTATCAAATAACACACAAAAGGCAGTGAACCTATCAATTGTGATATAGTTAAATAAGTAGGGTATCGAACGCAAGGAACGGCAAATTAAAACTAAAAACTAATTTTATCTAAGTTAATTAATAAGTAGGGGTTTTATCTAGTTTTACAAGACTAGAAACTTACTAACTATTACTTACTTAAAAACTAGAAAGCAAAGGACTATCTAAATTCAATAGCGGGAAGGAACTTCTATTTGGTTCAACTCAATTGATCCTATGGTTGATTACAAGGTAATGTTGCAATGGATTAATTCTTTTGTTGGTTACCGATTCAAGTGATTAGTTTCGCATTCACTACACTAATCCTTAGCAAACAAACTAACTTAAACAGTGGCCAGTTGTCTAATTTAATTAAATTTACTAGATTAATTATTCGGGTTAAGTTAGACTTGAAATAGTTAACTAATTTATTCTTTTAATTAACTTCTTGTTTGATGGTCATCTCACAAGCTTGCACATGAATTTACTCAATTTTCTTATTAATTCTAGTTTCATATTCATTAATTCTAGACATATGACAATAGAGATCACAAAGCATATGAGATTGATAATCAATAGATGTTCATGCTAATCAATTATCTCCCTATTAATAGAGAATTAATTATTACTCACACACAAGGTTCTTTAGCAAGCTAAAATAACAAAATTCACCAACTTAGAATTAATCCTACCAACAATCAAACCATATTATCAATTTTGTATCCCCAAACAGAAGTCTAAAGGTTTTAGCTCATAATTAAAGTAAATAACAATAAACAAACAGAGTCTAATTGTTTAATCATAATGACAAAACAAAAGATTAAGTGGAATGATGAAATTTTCCTCAATTCTCCTTCGACATAGAATTCTAGATTATGACTTCGTCTTCTAGGGTTTTTCTGACTTCTTAATCGCAGCAAAGCTCTTCTGAATCGTCCCAGAATTCCTGCATATCGTTCTGTGAAGTTATCTTTATATATACGAATCGACTCGTCGAGTCAGGTGGCGACTCGTCGAGTCCATCTCACATTCCCCGTATTGTGATAACTCTCTGGGATCCCGAGTCTTTATCTTCTCGATTCTTCGATCGGACTCGCCGAGTAGTCGCCCCTACTCGCTGAGTAGGTGTTTTTTTCAATGTTTTTCTTCTTTGTTCCATTCTCGAACTTCTAACTGTTTCTCCCGCTTCCTTTCGCTTCCGAGCTTCATTTTTGGACTGAAAACATAATTCAAACACTTTTAAGTACCTTTTGTCCATAAAATGCAATAATTTAGCTAATAAATGAATAAAAATGTACACTTAATATGAACTAATTATGCACATATCAAAATACCCACACTTGTCTTTTGCTTGCCCCCAAGCAAAACTGAATTTTAAACATTTTAGAATTACATATGACAATTCCAATCTAACCCAGCCATTATGCGAAGACCGCAACGCATGCATTTGTGTCTAAAATTGTCCTAAGTACCCCCATACTCCAAATACTCACAATCCTCATAAACATTCGCCCACTCACCCCGAACTATGCTCATTTTATGCAACCCTCCGAATCCATCCGCAGAAAACCTCTTACCCTCAAGGTATTTTTAATTGAGCAACCCAAGCATACATAATCTAGAATTACAACTTTTCGATACCACTATGGAGCTCTCTTGAATTCTTTACTTTCTTGATAATTTGATCTTTGATTTCTTTGAATTCACCACCTTTATTGTTCGATTTTTGGTATCTTCAACGTTTTGAATTTCTTAGAATTTTGATCTTTTGATCTTCACTTTATTTGCTCCAAAATTCTTCAACTTTTCTTGCAATTCTTTTTTTTTACATGTACCTCACTTTTTTTTCACTCAAATCCCTACATGCTTAAGTAGGGGCGCTCAATCTCAACCTTTATTGGCTAAAGATAATAATTTTCCTGGATACATTTCAGGTTTAGGCTGCTAAACATATTGCATCCCTCGGGCTGAGCGAGGTCGTGTTTTTGTCCCATGATTTCACTGGAATAAGGAAGCCACAAATGCACTAGAACGTATATAGGCTCAACTAAACATTTGATTTTTTATGCAATCATCAACACAATTCTAATATGGAATCCTAATTTGCTTTTACCAAAATTTTCTAATTTAAATCCCTAAGTAATATTTTTGGTATGCAAATTTTTTTTTTTAAAATTAGCCTAAATTAAGATTCTAAATTTTCTAATATGTGACTGACCCCCTACCCCACACTTATTTTATGCAATGCCCTCATTGCATATTATGCCTGATAAAAACATAAAAAGAGAATAAAGAGGGAATTGGAATAAACTCCCCTGGGATAGCAGTCGATAGGTTGATCACTTTCATTTTAGCTCCAACTTCAATTGACTTTAGACATGGGAACAACTCATCCATGTCTTGGGTGTCAAATCTCGTGTGGGTCGCTCAAAATACGCGGAAAAACAATGTAAGATCTTCAAGAATCAATATGCAAAGAATAAATGGTCAAGTGGTACTCTTATCAGCATCAAATAAGCAACCCTTTTGGTATCAAACTGAACGAATCGTCGAGTATATACGAGACTCGTCGAGTAGCATCGCGAAAATCTTCGAATTACCAAGAATTCAAGGCAACTCACCGAGTCAGCTTAGTGCACTCGACGAGTAGGTCACTGGATGAAAAATAATGATACTCTGCATTCGTTCCAGCCTCTAATAAATCCTCAAAACTTTCTACTCACTTCTAGACTCCCTTGCTAATGTCTCTAAGGACCGGACTCAACACTTTAATTCTAACGCTTCCCTTTCTTGACTCTCTCTTTCACTTTTTAACTTCCGTGATTCTACGATTCTAAACCCTTCGACGCAAGCATTCGTAATTCAATTCTGAAAAATTATCAAAGCATCAAACATCAAGTAAACAGTAAAAGTCTTAACACATTCAAACAAACGAATTAAAAAAAACATAAAAATAAAAATTGAAAATTGTTCAATAAAAATGAAAAGAAATTACTCCTCCTCATCGTCATGATCCGGCGCTGCTCCACTTCCTCCCGCACCACTCCTTCTTGTACTAATCACCTCTTCATAGCGTCCATTTTGCAACCAATCCCAATCTATCCTATTGGTCACATAAATTTCTTTCTTCCTTATGTCGGCCAACTTCTTCTTCCACTTCCGCATCGTTGAAGCGGACTCGATTTGTGGGAAATTCAACCAAGGAAAGTCCCCTTGGTGTCCACTAGAACTTTGCCCCCCTGTTGAACATTATTTCTTTTGCGATGGAACTTGAAAATTTTGAAGAAAAATGAAGAGGAAGGTGAATGCTTGAAAGAGAATTGAGAGAGAGGCGCACGGCGAGTGGGTTCTAAAAAAAACTGATTCTTTTAGGGTTAAAACCCTAGTTACCAGTTGTAAAAGTAATTCTTATTATTATTTTTTTCAGTGAATAATACCGACTCGTCGAGTCAGGGTCAGACTCGGCGAGTCTGGTCGCGATGCCATTTTTTTCTGAAATCTATATGGACTCGTCGAGTCATGGTCAGACTCGGCGAGTCTCTTCCAAACAATTCAAAATTTTTAAAATTTTGTCATTTATTTTAAAAAAAATTATTTCACCCCACACTTAGTCCATGCACACTCTCAAGCAGACATGTCCGACGAATTGGAAGATTAAAATTCTAAAAACGAAAAAAAATATAAACAAAACAAAAAAGGTAAAAGAAAGCAAACTCTAAATAACGGGTTGCCTCCCGCCAAACGCTTCTTTTTAAGGAGTCGTTAGCTGGACTCCTTCCCATCTACGTCTCGTCATCTTCCAGTATCGGGAATGCACGCCTAATCTTTTGTGGTTTGTACTTTGTCTTGTAAGCGTGATTTTTCTTTTTATAAGACCTTTTTAATTCATCTCTCTTCTTTTTCACAGCATCATCCTCAGCTGCTTGGGCTTCCCTTTTTCTCTTCTTCTTCTTCACCCCATTCTTTTTCACCTTCTCTTGTACCTCCTTTTCTTTAAACTTAATTACTTCGTATTTTGTGAAAGTTTGTGCTCTAGGTTTGGTAATGAATGGTTGATCATCTTCCACCTTCCTTTCCTTTGCCTCCTCCTCTTTTTCTGTGCTCACCCCATCTTCAAGTGGGATTGCATCAAGACATGCTACATTGGCGTGTTAAACTTTCGTTTCCATTTCTCCTCCTGCTGTTTGTTCTTCTAAAGAATCATGAAAAATATCCAAATCCATAATATGCAGAGAACCAGCAACAAGCAGATCTAAATCGTCCAAGTTGTTATCAAATTCGACTGGACTCGTCGAGTCCAGTAAAGTGACTCGGCGAGTCTTATCGTATTCCATCATTTCTTGGGTGTTTTCTGAGTCGGCTCCTTCTAGTAGCTTTTCTAACTCCTCCAAGTCCTTGTTAACATCTCCATCCTCTCCAGAATGTAGCAAAAACTTGCTTGGATCTTCTTTTTGCAAAAGTGCAAGTTCTTTTTGTAATATCTCATCATCCAAATGGATAAGTGAGATCTTTTCTTTTCTTTCCTCTTCTTGCTTGGCTTCTGGTATAGCTTTAAATATTACGGACTTGTCACCCACCCTCAACGTTAATGTAGACTCACATACATCAATTAAAGCACAAGCGGTGTTTAGAAATGACCTCCCCAAAATAATTGGAATTTCGGAGTCTTCTTCCATATCAACAACCACGAAGTCTACTAGAAATATAAACTTGTCGACTTTAATAAGGAGATCCTCACAAACGCCTTGTGGATGAATTATTGTCTTGTCTGCCAAATGGATCTTCATATTTACCGGCCTTGGCTCTGGTAAATTCAACCTCTTAAAGAAAGAGAAAGGCATCAGATTGATGCTTGCTCCCGAGTCGGTCAATGCTTGGGTGACAACTTCATTACCAAACTGGCACGAAATTATAATATTCCCCGGATCGCCCTTCTTTTCGGGTAGCTCACTCAATAGTATCTCCGCGACTTCAGCCAAATCTTTCCTAGCAGCAAAAAGACCATTTAGCAAGTTGAAGTATTTGGGTGTCTGGAGCATCTTTTCCACAAATGACACATTAACTTATAGGGCTTTAACATGCTTCATGAAGGTTCTATATGCTTCAACTTTTTCTGCAGGCATGGCTTTGATTGGGTATGGCAGAGGAGGATTATATGGCTTTAAAGGACTGACAGTTTTGTCATTTACGCATGGACTCGTCGAGTCCAATGGAGTGACTCGGCGAGTTGGATCGGGTTTTGCTGGAGCCGCTTCTTCTACCTTTTCTGCCTTCCTCTTGGAGATTCTCAGTGCATCTGTGAATATTTCTTCCTTGCTGGAGGTTATTGCAGTAACATTCTCCATTCTTGGATTGGGTTCGGTGTTACTTGGAAGTTGAACCGGTCTTCTATCATTCACTTGATGCGCAAGTTGCCCCAGTTGTTTCTCAATGTTGAGAATGGATGCCTGCTAATTCCTTAGCATATTTCTGGTCTCGTGTATTGCAGCATCGTGATCACTGTGTCTCTTTTCGGATGCGGCTATGAATCTAGTGAATAATTCTTCTAAATCGGTTTTCTTTTCTACCAGTTCTTCCTTTTGATATAGTCCCCTCTCCTTCTGCTTGTATTTTTCCTCCTTAGCCTTCTTATACTCTTCGTATGGGAGCCATTCCTTCTTAGGTTTTCGCCAATTTTCGTCGTATCGATCGCCACTTGAATAGAAGACTTGAGCTTTCTTATTTCCATTCTCATCCAAATCACAATCCTTTGTGAGATGGGGCCCTCTACAATTTTCACATCCCACCCTAATAGCATGGATTGTTTGATCCATTTTTGTCATTCTTCTATCAAGACTATCAAGCTTAGCTATCACCGCCGCCATGCTATCATTTGCCGAATTCACTACTCCCCGACTTACTTCGTTTCTTGGATTGTGGTATTCTCTAGAGTGCTTAGAGAATTCTTCGATTAACTCCTTAATTACCGGGGGCGCCTTCTTCTTGAGCGGGCCTTGGGAATCGAGCAATTGCCTTGTCGTTACATTGACTCCATCATAGAAAATGGAGACCTCTTGTTGGCTATTAAGGTCATGGTGTGGGCAATTTCTAAGCAAGCTCTTGTACCTTTCCCAAGCTTCATAAAGAGATTCTCCGGGTTGTTGCTCGAAGTTGGCAATGGCTTTCTTTAGCTTGGCTATTTTGGAGGGCGGGCAAAAATGGTCTATGAATTCTTCCTTCATTTTGGCCCATGTGGTGACCGATCCGGGAGGGAGTGACTTTAGCCAATCTTTTGCAGCCCCTTTAAACGTGACTGGAAGCATGCGAACAAGCTGGGTCTCGCATGGAACATTCGGTACATTGAAGTAGTCGGACACATCATTTACTTCGTCCAAGTGCTTGTAGGCGTCTTCGTGATCCTTCCCGTAAAAAGGAATTTCCTTGAGTTGAGCGAGAATATGGCCTTTTAGTTCGAAAGTAGCGGTCATGGGAATTGCGGGCTGCACAAGTCCCGGCCCGGTGTCATCGCGCATCCTCTTCTTCCATTTCCCCATGGGGATTTCATCGATATTAGCCATAGTGATAGCTAAATCGTCTTCCAATCCGGAGTCGTGCTCGTATGTGGGTTCTTCTTCTTCCTCGGTCTCGTACTCGATATCTTCTTGAATTGGGTCTTCAATTGTCAACGAGGCACTGGATGCTCCTGTTTTGCTGCTCCTCTTCTTGCTGAAAACGGACTTTAAGTTTTTGAGTGGTGAGTTCATTGAAGAAGTGGATTCTGCAACGGTTTTGCCTTTGCTCCTTCTTAGTGCAGATTCCGGGTCTTCAAAAGGAGGGACCAGAGGTGTATCAGATCCTCGGGTCATGAAACAACTGTAAACAAAACAAAAAAAACGCGTAAAAAGAACAAAAAACGAAATAAAAAAATTAAAGCTGAAATAGCGAGGTACTCGCCGAGTCTGCCCGAATGCACTCGGCGAGTTCAAGGCAACAAAAAAATTTAATGCTAATTCTAAAAACGGTTTTCTAGTTATTCTAAAAACGGAATTTTATTGAAACTAATTCTACTTACTGAATTACTTTTTAAATAACTTTATGCAAGATAAATCCCACATAAAGGATCGATTAAACTAGAATTTAATGCTAATTTTAAAACTGTTCCCCGGCAACGGCGCCAAAAACTTTATGTGTGCAAACTCACTTTGTAGCACCCGGTTCTTGGTACGTAAATGTTATCTGAGTATTTCCTTTCTTTTAGCCTTGGACTCGGCGAGTCATAAGTCCGACTCGCCGAGTGGATGCGGGACCTAGGACACGTTTAAGTTGGCGACTCGGCGAGTCCATATCCTGGACTCGGCGAGTCATAGCTGTTGGATGAAACCCTAAGTTTCAGGGGTTTGCACCCTATTTAAAGGACTTATCAGCCCCAAGCCGCCCCCCATTGACCCTTAAAGCCCTGTATCTCTCGTTCTAAGCTATTCTTTGAGAGTTTGAGGTTAGTGTGTGTGTTTTTGAAGGTTTGGAAGGAGGAAGGAAGTAGATCCAGAAGAAGGGAAGCCATCCAGGCATTATTTGTGTTCTTCCAGCAGTTCCTTTGAGGTATAACCTGTTTTCCCCATGATTCTATGCTTAAAACTTCATTTGGGTCCTTCTTGGTCAAAGCCCCAAGCTTGTATGTGCATTATATGTCGTAATAAGATGTTTGGCCTCTGGATCTAGGCAAGATTGAGCTCCAGGAGCTCAGATCTGTTAGCTTTATGGCCCCATGTTGCTTGTTAGCCCTAGATCTACCCTTTTGAGACATTTTGAGCCCTAAAATCCATATTGGTGAATATCCACACGTAAAGTTGGAAACTTTACATGTGATTAGTGTCCTAGAAGTCCAGATCTATGAATGGCATGGACTGGAATCGAGAAAATCCGTGTATTTGGTAGGTGCATGGCAACGACTCGACGAGTCGTTCATATGACTCGGCGAGTCTGTTCGTGAGTCTCCGAGTTTGTCCCCTTTTCGTAGTGTCGAGTGAGCAGTGAGTCACGGGGTGTGACTCAGTGAGTCGGAAGCTTAACTCATCTATGGAGGTACTCGGCGAGTCAATGCCCTGACTCGACGAGTTCAAGGCAATCTCCTTAGATCAAGAACAGACTCGGCGAGTTGTTCATACAACTAGGCGAGTCTCAGCATAAGTGTTCTTCGGATGAAGATGAACTCGACGAGTTGTTCATGCAACTCGGCGAGTAGGATGAAGGACTTGAATATTGGTTAAGAAGGTAAACCCGTCGAGTCGTCGCCTAACTCAACGGGTAGGATCGGGATTCAGGGCAGTCGTTTGGATAGGGACTCGGCGAGTTGGAAAGCCAACTCGGCGAGTCGGGTCAACTGAAAGTTGACTCTGACTTTGACTTAGGGCATGGTTAGGGGTGAAATGGTCTTTTTACCCAAAGGTCAGTGCGCAGTGTTTGATTGGGTATATTGTGGGAATTGCAGCCAGAGGATTTCCGGAGCAGCAGCAGCAGCAGCAGTAGGCAGTCAGTTCCCGGTCAGATCAACAGCTACTTCGAGGTGAGTTACCTTCCAGTAGCGGTGGGTCTAAGGCCACAACGCCGACCCACCAGTAGGAGACGTATGGTAGATGAATGTCTTTGTGATATCATCTAGGTTTACTACTACCTGATATGTTATATGCTAGCATGATACGTTGTATGTGATAGTAGTCGAGTTTGGTTGTTAGGACCGAAGGGTAGTCAGACACCCCAGATACGTCTGACAGTATATGATGATATGTTTGCATGCTGGCTTGTTATGTTATATGCGATAGAGGTAGTATGAGGGGACCAGTCCCTGTGGTCGGTTGTTAGGACCGACGGGTAGTCAGCACCCCAGAATGGCTTGACATGGGTAGTCAGCACCCCAGAATAGCTTGACATGGGTAGTCAGCACCCCAGAATGGCTTGACATAGGTAGTCAGCACCCCAGAATGGCTTGACACGGGTAGGACGGCACCCCAGAACGGCCGTACCGGGTAGTCAGGCACCCCAGAATAGCCTGGCAGTATGTATGTTACGTGTTTGTATGGTATGTGGTACGACGGGGGAACTCACTAAGCTTTGTGCTTACAATCTTCAGTTTTGGTTTCAGGTACCTCCTCAGCTAGGGGAAAGGAGCCGGCGCGGTAGCAGCATGTCACACACACACTCTCCGGTTTCCGCATTTACGAGCTTCACTGGGATTTGTACTCTGATATTTTGATTAAATGTATGAACTGGCTTTTAGACATGGTTCACTTGTGTTATGATTTGATCAGACAATGTTTTTAGTTTTTAATATTTTCTAAAGTAATGTTTTTAAAACGAAATTTTTGGTCATGAAAATTGGGTCGTTACACACTTAGTTTTAAACCTACTTTTAATTATCAAATAACACACAAAAGGCAGTGAACCTATCAATTGTGATATAGTTAAATAAGTAGGGTATCGAACGCAGGGAACAGCAAATTAAAACTAAAAACTAATTTTATCTAAGTTAATTAATAAGTAGGGGTTTTATCTAGTTTTACAAGACTAGAAACTTACTAACTATTACTTACTTAAAAACTAGAAAGCAAAGGACTATCTAAATTCAATAGCGTGAAGGAACTTCTATTTGGTTCAACTCAATTGATCCTATGGTTGATTACAAGGTAATGGTGCAATGTATTAATTCTTTTGTCGGTTACCGATTCAAGTGATTAGTTTCGCATTCACTACACTAATCCTTAGCAAACAAACTAACTTAAACAGTGGCCAGTTGTCTAATTTAATTAATTTACTAGATTAATTATTCGGGTTAAGTTAGACTTGCAATAGTTAACTAATTTATTTTTTTAATTAACTTCTTGTTTGATGGTCATCTCACAAGCTTGCACATGAATTTACTCAATTTTCTTATTAATTCTAGTTTCATATTCATTAATTCTAGACATATGACAATATTGATCACAAAGCATATGAGATTGATAATCAATAGATGTTCATGCTAATCAATTATCTCCCTATTAACAGAGAATTAATTATTATTCACACACAAGGTTCTTTAGCAAGCTAAAATAACAAAATTCACCAACTTAGAATTAATCCTACCAACAATCAAACCATATTATCAATTTTGTATCCCCAAACAGAAGTCTAAAGGTTTTAGCTCATAATTAAAGTAAATAACAGTAAACAAACAGAGTCTAATTGTTTAATCATAATGACAAAACAAAAGATTAAGTGGAATGATGAAATTTGCCTCAATTCTCCTTCGGGATTGAATTCTAGCTTATGACTTCGTCTTCTAGGGTTTTTCTGACTTCTTAATCGCACCAAAGCTCTTCTGAATCGTCCCAGAATTCCTGCATATCGTTCTGTGAAGTTATCTTTATATATACGAATCGACTCGTTGAGTCCATCTCACATTCCCGGTATTGTGATAACTCTCTGGGATCCCGAGTCTTTATCTTCTCGATTCTTTGATCGGACTCGCCGAGTAGTCGCCCCTACTCGCCGAGTAGGTGCTTTTTTCAATGTTTTTCTTCTTTGTTCCATCCTCGAACTTCTAACTGTTTCTTCCGCTTCATTTCGCTTCTGAGCTTCATTTTTGGACTGAAAACATAATTCAAACACTTTTAAGTACCTTTTGTCCATAAAATGCAATAATTTAGCTAATAAATGAATAAAAATGTATACTTAATATGAACTAATTATGCACATATCACCTAGCCTAAGGAATATCATCGGGATGGACACTACTGCTAAGGGATCTCCTCAGCCATATATGTACTAAAGGCAACCATGAGGGGGATGGAGTACGCCAATGAACATTTAATTCATCAACACCTATAAGTTGCGAACCTGCTAGTGTTCCACTGGACTGTCTAGAAAGGTCCGTGGTCGTCATCTATACTCCGCTAGATGACAACAACAACAACAACAACAACAACAACAACATCGAGGCCTCTCACCATTTTAACAACCATCAATTATTTCATCTACTCATGTTCTACCCAACATATTTTGTAGATAAAATACATATACAGTTTAAAACTTGTATAAAACATTTATTCAACAGTCACCTCAAATAAACAATTAATATAATTACAAATAGCACGTATTTTATAGAAAATACTTCATATCTAGGTGCAAGATGAAAGTGACTACACACTCACTTGATTTGATGATAATCGGGTAGCAATTCGTTGCTTAAAACGATCGTTTATAATAAAACCGAGAGTTTTATTGAGAAACCGGGCTTTGCGAAGGTCGGGCTTCGAAACCGAAAATATAAATTTTCCCGGCTTCTCGGGCACTTCGTGGAGTATTCCGGGGCTTATAATCGATACCGGGGCTTTGGGGGATGTTAAGATGAAGAAAATATGAAGAAAGGGGCTAAATATGGCAAAATTCCAAATCTAATCGGGAAGGCTCGCATACCCCTTGTATTTATAGGGGTCCGAAGTCAGCTTGGTGGTAAGGTCCGCAGGCGAGGGTCCGCAGGTGGCTGCACGTGCGATGGCCTCGGTGTAGTTGCTGATTGGACCGTGGTCTACTGGTCCATCTGCGAGGTTCCGAGGCTAGGCGGTGCGAGGCTCGGTCCAGCTCCGAGCTTCGGATTGGGCCTCCCTTCGGTCGAATCAGAATCCGACACGCAGCTATTGTTCTTGCGAGGGAAGGCTACACGCATTGGACTCCTAGTGTACCCCTTCGGATGACTCAGCAGACTTCAGACACGTGGCGCGTTTTGAGCGAGGGTGACGTGGCCGGAGTCCACGTATGCGAGATTTCTCGATTTTTCTGCAAAAACTTTTAAAATCCATAACTTTCGCATACGAGCTCCGTTTTTGACGTTCTTTATATGCACACGTAGGTAAAATTACGCTCTACAAATTTCGTTTAGACTTCGTCGGCTAATTTTGACATTAATTTTTATATTATTATTTTTAACAGACCGGGACAGGAAATCCGTTAAAAATTCATAACTTCTTCATCCGACGTTCGTTTTCGTCAGACTTTTTACCGTTGTGCTACTAATGACGAGACCTTCGATTCTCGTTTAGGTTGTGTCGGCTAAAAATCACTCGATCTAAAATTCGAGTTTTTAGCTGTCTACTGATAAGTTGAAACTTCGAAAAATCATAATTTCCTCAAACGAAGTCAGATTTGGGCATTCTTTTTATCGAACTTCTCGGTTTAACGAATACTACAACTTTCGTTTAGATCACTAAGGTTAAAAAGTAGTTTATCAAAAACTCACTTTTTACGACATTCAACACCGTGCCGGTTTTGTCGCGAAACTTCGACGGGTCATAACTTCTTCGTTATAACTCGGATTTTGGTATTCTGTATATCCCCGAAATCCTTGTTTCGACCACTACAACTTTATGTAAAGATATCGTCTTTATCTCACACTTTAATTTTGACGCTTATTTTTATTCTTAATTAATTAAACCCTAATAATTAATCATAAAACACATAATTCACATAATATTCACATAATTCCTTTTCATTTCTTCAAAATGAGTTACAAAGGTTAACCTAGAATATCACCTCAATATAAATGCCTAGGCTAGAAACACGAGTGTTACAATTCTCTTCCCATTAGGATGATTCCGTCCTCGGAATCACATATCGCCAAACAACTGCGGGTAGCGACTCATCATGTCACTCTCCGTTTCCCAAGTGAGATTTGGCGCATTCGTATGTTTCCAACGCACAAGCACTAAATCGACCATCTTGCATCTCAGCTTCATAGTCTTACGGTCAACGATTGCCTCAGGTTCTTTGATCAACCTTTTGTTTTCATCTAACCTTAACTCAGAAATCGGAATTATGTCGGGCACATATCCCGTGAACTTTCTCAAATAACACACATGAAAGGTGTTATGAATACCCTCCAGTTCTTCCAGTAATTCTAGCTTGTAAGCTTGATTCCCGATCCTCTGAAGAACTTTAAATGGTCCAATAAACCTTGGACTCAACTTTCTCGTTTTACCAAATCTTATAAGTCCCTTCCACGATGAGACTTTAAGTAAAACCGAGTCTCCAACTTCAAAGGTTATCGGTTGTCTTTTCTTGTCAGCATAACTCTTTTGTCAATCTTGAGCAGCTAACATCATTTCCCTTATCACTTTCAACTTTTTAGCAGTCTGATGGACTATTTCAGGTCCCTTTAACTGCTTTTCCCCAGCTTCCAACCAACATGATGGCGTTCGACACTTTTCCCCATACAAAGTGTGATAAGGTGCCATCTTAATGCTTGAGTGGCAACTATTATTATAGGAGAACTCTACTAGAGGTAAGTGTTCATCCCAGTTACCTTGAAATTCTAGGGTACATTTTCTCAGCATATCCTCCAATGTTTGAATCGTTCGTTCACTCTGACCATCGGTTTGCGGATGGTAAGCTGTACTCAAACACAACTTGGTGCCCAATTCCTCTTGTAGACTCCTCCAAAACCTTGAGGTAAAACGAATGTCACGATGGAATACAATCGTTAACGGAACACCGTGAAGCCTCACAATTTCCTTCACATAAGAATTCACAAGTTTATCCATAGACCATTTCTCGTTGGCTGCTATGAAATGCACACTCTTAGTGAAGCGATCAACGACCACCCAAATCATGTCGTGACCGTTCCTTGTTCTGGGCAGTTTAGTCACAAAATCCATGGTGATGTCTTCCCATTTACCCATGGGTATGGGTAAAGCTTCTAAACTCCCATACGGTTTCTGATGTTGTGCCTTAACCCTAGCACAAGTTACACACTCGACCACATACTTAGCAACATCGAGCTTCATCGTCGGCCACCAATAATAGGGCTTTAGATCCCTATATATTTTTGTACTGCCGGGATGAATCGAGTACATGGTCTTGTGAGCTTCTTCCATCAGAAGATCTCTTACTCCTCCCGTCTTAGGTACCCAAATCCTATCTTGGAATACCTTCAACCCTTGGTTGTTTGTACCGAATACTAACGTTTTACCCAAACGTTCTTCCTTTCAGTCATTTTTCTCTAAAGCTTCCTCTTGAGCTTTCTTTATACTTTCCACAATTTTCGAGACAACTTCAATTCTCAACGCTCTTGGCCTTTTCTTTTCAAGGTTTACCTTCCGACTAAGAGCATCAGCAACAACATTTGCTTTACCAGGGTGGTAAAGTATCTCACAGTCGTAGTCCTTGAGTAACTCTAGCCAGCGTCGTTGCCTCATGTTCAATTCCTTCTGATTAAAGAGATATTGAAGACTCTTATGATCAGTGAAAAGTTTACACTTTGTGCCATAAAGATAATGCCTCCATATCTTTAGGGTGAATACTACCGCTGCCAACTCCAAATCGTGAGTGGGGTAGTTCTTTTCATGCTCCTTCAATTGCCTCGATGCATACGCTATCACTTTATCCCTTTGGGTCAGAACACAACCTAACCCAACTCCAGATGCATCGCTATAAATTGCGAAGTCATCAACTCCTTCAGACAACGAAAGAATCGGTGCTTCACACAATCTCTTCTTCAACTTTTCAAAGGCTTCCTTATGCTTCTCATTCCAAGCATAAGTAGCTCCTTTGTGGGTCAAAGCTGTTAATGGAGTAGCAATCGAAGAAAAGCCTTGGATAAACCTTAGGTAATATCCATCTAATCCTAAAAAGCTTCGAATCTCCGTAGGACTTTTTGGTTGTTCCCACTTCATTACAACTTCAATCTTTGCTTGGTCAACCATTATTCCTTCTTGGTTAACCACATGACCTAAAAATTGGACTTCTTGAATCCAAAATTCACATTTATAGAACTTTTCATACAACTTCTCCTTTTTCAGAACTTCTAGCACTTCGCGCAGATGCTTTTCATGCTCCTGCTTGCTTTTTGAATAGATTAAGATATCGTCTATGAATACTATCACGGATTTATCAAGGTATGCTTTACAAACCCTATTCATCAAATCCATGAAAGCTGCTAGGCCATTGGTTAATCCGAATGACATGACCAAAAATTCATAGTGTCCATATCTTGTTATGAATGCAGTATTTTCGATATCCTGCTCTCTCACCTTTAGTTGATGGTATCCCAACCTAAGATCGATCTTCGAGAAATAGCTCGAACCTTGCAACTGTTCGAACAGGTCATCGATCCTCGGCAACGTGTACTTGTTCTTTATTGTTGCTTTATTCAGCTCTCTGTAATTGATGCACATTCTCATGCTCCCGTCTTTCTTCTTTACAAATAACACAGGGGCTCCCTAGGGTGATGAACTAGGTCGAATGAAACCTTTTTCTAATAACTCCTGAAGTTGTGTCATAAGTTCTTTCATCTCTGTTGGTGCTAATTGATATGGTGATTTTGCTATCGGCGTCGTTCCTGGTAACAAGTCGATACGAAATTCTACTTGTCGATCAGGGGGCAATCCGGGAGGATCTTCGGGAAAGACTTCCGAATAATCACACACCACCAGAATTTTCTACACCTCCTTCTTTTCCTTCTTAGCATCGATCACGAACGCTAAATATGATGTACACCCCTTGGCCAAACACTTTCTGGCTTTCATTAGAGAAATGATTCCAGAATTTACTCCGCGTTTGTCTCCATACACTATAAACGACTCCATCCCTGGCGGGTTTACTTTTACTATCTTCTTTCTACATAATATTTCTGCATCATTGGCGCTAAGCCAATCCATACCTAGAACTATGTCGAAACCATTTAATTCGATAGGCAATAATTCCTTGTGGAACTTATTCCCATCCAAGTTAATTATGATGTTTTTCGTACGATGGCTAACAGGTACAAACTTTCCACTAGCAATCTCGACTATTATAGCTTTAACTAGTCTATCTATAAGCAAAGCTAGTTTTCTAGCAAATTTATGCGAAATAAAGGAGTAATTGTCTCCAGAATCAAACAAAATTTGGGCAGACAATTCGTTTACAAGAAAGGTACCTGAAGCAACATCGGCTTCTTCTTTCGCAGCTTCGAGTGTCATCTGAAAGGCTCTCGCCTTCGGCTTTGGTGGAAGATTGGGTTTTGTTGCGTCCTTTTTCTTCGGGCAATCCCTCAAAATATGCCCTTCTTCATTGCACCCAAAACATACGTTCTTATTGAAGGTGCATTCATTGGCATAATGCCCAGGCTTTCCACATTTGTAACAAGTGACTTCCACGCTGCACTTCCCAGCATGTTTCTTCTTACACTTGTCACACCACTTGGCTTCGGCTCCTCCTCCAAATTTTCTCGAACCAGTTTTCGAGAATTTGTTTTTTTTATTGGAACCTGAAGTTCCTTCAAACTTTCTCTTTTCGCCAACTTCAACCTTGCTGGTGGCCCTCCCTTATATCGTATCTTCAACAGAATTGGCAGCCCATATAGCTGCCTCCAAAGTAAGTGCCTGACGTACTGGCACCGTGTACTCCCATGGAAGTCCCTTTGCGTACCTGTCAATTTTTGCCAACTCATCTGGGACAATACGCAAAGCAAACTCCATTTTGTATGTGAAGTTATTTGTATATTCGTCAACGGTCATACTTCCCTTCTTCAACGTTAGCAATTGGTTTTCTAACTCAAACACATTTTGGGCCGAGAAGTACTTGCGCTTGAAGTGCACCAAGAACTCTGTCCAAGTTAGTTGTAGTGGATCATTCGGGCTTAGGGTTTTCCCCAATGTGCTCCACCATCGAGCAGCACTACCCCTGAACTGACGTACTGCAAACGTGGTTTGTAACTTGCCTTCGCAATCACAAGTCATGAAAGCCAACTCCATTTCCGAGATCCAGTCCATTACTCCGACATGATCTTCTTTTCCAGTGAATGTCAATGGCTTGCAAGTCATAAAATCCTTATACTTGCACCCATTTCTCTCCATTCTACCCTCGTGGTTATTTCTCCCAACCACAAGCGGTTCACTATGACCAATAGATCTATTGTTGTTTCCTTCTTCAGATCAATCGTCATTTAGTTCACGTTGTTAAACAGGAATTGAAAGTTTATCCCTGTCGTTCAGCAACATTTGTCTCAATTCCTCCCTTTGTTCAGCCAGCATGGTCTGAATCATAGTTCGTACTCCAGCCATGGTGATGGGTTCGGGTGCAACTCCTACTATCGGCACCTATTCCACTACTTGAGGTTGAGGTTGTTGGTTTCTGTTTGCATTTCCTGCTCCACTTCGAGTTCTTTCCATTACAATCTATATACCGAATAAGGTGAATTTAGGTCTTTATCCTTTTTAGACATGTCAATTCCCTTTTCAATCCGAAACGTTTACATGTTAGTTCTAATCTCGTAATTATACGCTTAGAATCCTACACACAAAGTTTCCAGATCCGGTCGACAACAGACCATAGATCCAAACAAATAATGGCATATATGGCAACATATAGCATTTAGAACATAAAGGCATTTTAGGCACCTTTCCTAAAATAAACTAGTGCTCGTGTCTAAAATATGGTAGACACTCACCTCACAATCATCACTCAGCATTCTAAGTTCAAGTCTAGAAATTCTACAATTTCTTAGTTTGCTTAACCTAATGCTCTGATACAAACTGTGACATCCCCTAATTTCTCGGCCAAAAAAGACCGATTTAATTTATGCTTTTTAAAATAAAATCAGAGAAATCTCTTTAAAAGATGTTGCGGAATTGGTCCCCAAAACAAAACCTGATAAAAGTTTATCAAAACCTTTCTTTAAGAAATGTATAGTTTCATTTCATATCAATACCTCGGGATGTCATGTTCCGATACAGATCAAAAGCATAAACAAGACATTATAAGGCCTTTCAACAGTTATTTACAACTACTGGCCTATAATCAAAAATCTCTCATCGTCCTCTGACTATGCTCGGGGTCCACTACCTGTAATCATAAAAAAAACTGAGTGAGTCAGGCTTGGGAGCCTGTTGAGCATATATGGTTTTCAACCCACAATAATAATATATTTATTAAGTTGACCAATCAACAATAACCCTGATTACCCATTCCCGTTGTCCTCACTTTACGTCCCTAAACACCTATCATAAGGGATATAGCCTAAGGAATATCATCGGGATGGACACTACTGCTAAGGGATCTCCTCAGCCATACATGTACTAAAGGCAACCATGAGGGGGATGGAGTACGCCAATGAATATTTAATTCATCAACACCTACAAGTTGCGAACCTGCTAGTGTTCCACTGGACTGTCTAGAAAGGTCCGTGGTCGTCATCTATACTCCGCTAGATGACAACAACAACAACATCGAGGCCTCTCACCATTTTAAAACTTGTATAAAACATTTATTCAACAGTCACCTCAAATAAACACTTAATATAATTACACATAGCACGTATTTTATAGAAAATACTTCATATCTAGGTGCAAGATGAAAGTGACTACACACTCACTTGATTTGATGATAATCGAGCAGCAATTCGTTGCTTAAAACGATCGTTTATAATAAAACCGGGAGTTTTATTGAGAAACCGGGCTTTGCGAAGGTCGGGCTTCGAAACCGAAAATATAAATTTTCCCGGCTTCTCGGGCACTTCGTGGAGTATTCCGGGGCTTATAATCGATACCAGGGCTTTGGGGGATGTTAAGATGAAGAAAATATGAAGAAAGGGGCTAAATATGGCAAAATTCCAAATCTAACCGGGAAGGCTCGCATACACCTTGTATTTATAGGGGTCCGAAGTCGGCTTGGTGGTGGGGTCCGCAGGCGAGGGTCCGTAGGTGGCTGCACATGCGAAGGCCTCAGTGCAGTTGCTGATTGGACCGCGGTCTACTGGTTCATCTGCGAGGCTCGGAGGCTAGGCGGTGCGAGGCTCGGTCCAGCTCCGAGCTTCGGATTGGGCCTCCCTTCGGTCGAATCAGAATCCGACACGCAGATATTGTTCTTGCGAGGGAAGGCTACACGCATTGGACTCCTAGTGTACCCCTTCGGATGACTCAGCAGACTACAGACACGTGGCGCGTTTTGAGCAAGGGTGACGTGGCCGAAGTCCACGTATGCGAGATTTCTCGATTTTTCTGCAAAAACTTTTAAAATCCATAACTTTCGCATACGAGCTCCGTTTTTGACGTTCTTTATATACATGCGTAGGTAAAATTACGCTCTACAACTTTCGTTTAGAATTCGTCGGATAATTTTGATATTAATTTTGATATTATTATTTTTAACTGACCGGGACAGGAAATATGTTAAAAAATTCATAACTTCTTCATCCGACGTCCATTTTCGTTAGACTTTTAACGTTGTGCTACTAATGACGAGACCTTCGATTCTCGTTTAGGTTGTGTTGGCTAAAAATCACTCGATCTAAAATTCGAGTTTTTAGCTCTCTACTGCTAAGTTGAAACTTCGAAAAATCATAACTTCCTCATACGAAGTCAAATTTGGGCGTTCTTTTTATCGAACTTCTCGGTTTAATGAATATCACGACTTTCATTTAGATCACTAAGGCTAAAAAGTACTTTATCGAAAACTCACTCTTTACGACATTCAGCACCGTGCCGTTTTTGTCGCGAAACTTCGACAGGTCATAACTTCTTCGTTATAACTAGGATTTTGGTATTCTGTATATCCCCGAAATCCTTGTTTCGACCACTACAACTTTATGTAAAGATATCAGTCTTATCTCAAACTTTAATTTTGACGCTTATTTTTATTCTTAATTAATTAAACCCTAATAATTAATCATAAAACACATAATTCACATAATATTCACATAATTCCTTTTCATTTCTTCAAAATGAGTTACAAAGGTTAACCTAGACTATCACCTCAATATAAATGCCTAGGATAGAAACACGAGTGTTACATTGATACATCCCCCAAGTGGTGATAGTTTAATCCGAAGGGCCCACCTGTCGCTACCCTCGAAGTTGACTTGCTATACGTGTGGTACACTTGGAAGGTTTGTTGAGAAAAACTATGAAAAGTGTGGTACTCCACACACGAGTACTTCGAAGGTCTAAGGCAGGCGATGCTTTTGGGGTTTGCGTTGGGTTCACTGCTATGGATGACGAGGGCTTTGTTAGTTGGCTAGATAAGGCGAATATTAATTCCGTAGAACACATAATCGGTATGGTGAGGACCATGCCAATTGCGTTTGAATGATGACGTTGGGATTTCTTAGATATTAACTCGATCTGGAAATGAGTGTTTGTTAGATGGCAATGCCTCCCTGGTATATGTTCTCGGTGTTTTCAGTTTTTCCCTTTGTTATTACTACTACGAACATTCGTGTATTGCCTCTTAGTAAGTATTGTGAGTTTTTGAGAAGTTCAAAATGATGCCCTTTTTAGAATAGAATCCCTATCAGGTGTATTTATTATTACTTGGGGTATACCAGTCACGCATAATTAAGATTTGAAACCCCGTCAACTGAGCGATCCTGCCCTAATTCCACAACCAGACAAGGAACAGGAAATAAGGCGGAATCACTCACTCTAAGTCTACAAATCTTACTTATAGATGACTCTGAGGTATACGCTAAACCGTACTAGCTCACATGCGAGCGTCCTTATCTTTCATATAGACCATTGGGTTTATTTGGGCGAGAGAATTCTTTATGATTTTTTTTCTTAAATTCCGAAATTTTTAGAGTAAAATTTGATGTTAAATTATCGTTGCTAGGATACATACCAAAAGTTCTAGTAGAGTTCCTTTTTGTTTCACCATGTTCTGTTGCTAGACACCTCCTACTCCCCCATTATTCTTCTCTGTTGGACAATCTCTCTTGAAATGCCCTATTTCACCACACGCATGACATATCTGACTTGTACTAGCATCGGTGGTTGAAGTGAAGTGTTGGGCTGGGTTTCTAAAAAAAGGGAAGGTATGCCCAATTCTATTGCACCCGATGCAACGCAGCACTCGGCAGGCTCTGGTATGATGGTAGTTGCACTTATTGCAGTTTGGAAGCTTTCCAGCATATTGGCGCACTGGCGTTGGTGTTGGGGTAGTAGATGTTGTGGTTGTAGGGGTTGTCGCAGTTTGCTGCCTCCTGGAAAGTTTTGGGGATACTCCGCTCTTCTTTTCGTTCCAGAACTTTCGTTTATTGACCTTAAGTTTGTGAGTTGAAGGATTCTTATAGGTAGCTACTTGTCGATATCCTTGGTTGTTACTATGGTTTGAATTGCGTACACCACTCCCATTTTCACTAGTGTTACTTGTATTGAGATGTGCCATAACGGCGGACACGGCGACTGAAACCGCAGCTTGAAAGGTAGCAGAGTTTATCTGCAGGAATGGTCTTTCGTTGGTTGGCTGGTTATTTCCGTGCGGAGGCATGTTGTTGTTTCAATGTATTAAATAAAATGGTAAATAACAATAGTTATTTCTAGGTGTCACTCATTTATTTAAATATGCGCATAAATTTCTTGTTTCGATATACGATCTTTTAATGTCTCATTCTACATTCCCATGATGTACTTGTGGTAGAGAAAAGAAATAGGTATTTTATCTAGAATCAAGTTCGACCAAAATCGAGTATCGATACTGATTTTTCAAGAGGGTTGATTTTTATGGTTCTGGAAACCTTTCTTTCGATTCTTTCTCATAATCCTTCTTGTGAACCCTTTTTCTGGTTCTGTCTCGACTCTTCCGTTGACTGCTTGTTCTATCTAGGCGTGTTGGTTGCACGAGAATGAAAATGTCTAATGAATCTATGCGATTAGTTAAAATATTAAGATTTTTATGGTGATCCTCATTCGGTCCTCCTATAATTACGTAGTGTATGCTGATTATACACAACCAAGATTAAATAGACCTTCGAATAAGTGATCTTATTCTAAGTTAACAACCAAACAAGGAACAGGAAGTAGAGCAAAGATCACATATTCTAAGTCTATAAAATCTCAATTATATATAACTCTGAGAGTATACACTCCGAAATCATAGACCATCCAGTCAGGGTCTTTTTAGTTTTTCATATAAGTTAGCTATAGAACCTCAAATACTCCCATAGTATTTTAGTTGTATGATGGATTCTTGAGCTTCTTGATATGCGAAGCTGATGAGTTTTTAGATTTGTTTCTTATTGCATGGTTTCATAAAATACTCCTATAGTATTTTAAATCTTTATGTTCGGTTTAGTATTCCTTTATGTAGTATTGGTAAGTTTTAGTTCCGTTGACACACCACTATCACTCCTAAACACATGTTGGTCGTATATTGAATAAATATAGTTGATCATGCTATATTTATTTCATATATGATTACATAACTGTCTAGGTTTGACTGTAGTGTCCAACCTCTAAATACTTTTGTTTTGTTCTTCTTGTGATACTTGCTCTCGTATGTACAAATATAAATAAATGTATACGTGTATGTATACTTTCATAAAAATATTGTTATATTTTAAAAGTATAATTTTAGTCAGAGCACTTCGACCCCATTGTATGTATAGTTGTATATCTTTTCTAGGTTGATATACTTAGTTCACTATAAACAATGCTCTAATACCAATCTGTCACACCCCCATACCGGAACGGCGGAAACGTTCGGGGGCGGAGGACGTCATGCCCAATATCACAACAATTGTACAATAGTAATCAAAGCAACAACAACCATTTCATTGATAACATATAGTTTACATTGTAATTGTTTTACATAAGTTTAACTTTCAAAAGCAACAACAAAACTAAGACTTGGCACTATGATGCTCCGTCTTCTCGAAACCTATATGCATACTTGACTAACTAATTTCCTGAGAATACAAGTAGTTTGAAAGAGTATCAACATTAAAGCTGGTGAGTGCATAAGTATTTTTGTTGTAAAAGAGATACGTCCTTTTATTCTTTGGAAAAATGAATTGTTGCCTTAGAGTCTTAAGACCAAGTTATATTTGTGTTTCTCATGTTATCAAAGAATGTTTCAAAATTCGAAAGACTAGTAAGCAAAATATGCTCCTGGTGCGATTTCTCAGTGTGTACCTGTTAGTAAAGTTTTTAGATCGAACAGATCCACTACGTGTTTACTAAGACGCTATTTTCGTAAGTAAATCTCCATACTTAAAATAGTATATGTAGTTTTGAACGTGCATGAAACCCCTTTTTGTGTGGTTCTTAAGTCTCTAATGTTTCCAGAAAATCCTATATTTTCCATAAAGTGTGTTATAGCCTTTATTGAACCAAGGCCGAAATACGTATGTATAAGCACCATACTTAGTTTACAACTGTGTAGTTTTGCTATTAAGAAAAATAGTTTGAAGATGTCCTCACTTTGTGTCACACCCCAAAACCGGAATGGAGGAAACATTCTGGGGTAGATGACTTCATGTCAAGTATCACAACATATGCAGTATAGTAATCAAAGTACAACAACCATTGCATTAATAGTAATAGTCTTACATAAGTAACATTTTGTAGAGTCATCAAAGTAATACAAAAAATAGTATAGATGCAGCTCGGTTCTAGGCTGGCTTCACAAAAGCTCCCGGGTGTACCTGTCTATTGCTGACTTGAGAATACAAGTTATTTTGAAAGCGAGTATCAGCATTTTTATAAATGCTGGTGAGTTCATAAGTATTTAGTGTCATTTGTGTAAGTAAGCATTTTATTCAAAATAACTTTATGAAAAGTAGAAGTTTAGAATCTACGGTGTATTAACGTCCTTTCCAGAAAATCCTATATTTTCTAAATAAAAGCAGTCTTCTACCAAGACTCGACAAAGTTATGTTTTAAAGAGAAAATTTCCCTTAAATACTATCATTACCAAAATACGGTATTTGACTTTAAAGAAAGTAGGAGAATATCACTAGTAAAATACTAGGGGAAAATAACATATGCCTCAGCAGAAATACTGCTGACTAAGGCAAAAGAAATCATAGACTCCATGAGAATATCGAATGAATGATATGCATGGCTCAGTCTAACAAAAGGAAGCACAGACTCTAGATAGTATCGAATGAACGATACAACTAGCAAAGTCTAAAACAAGAGAATACAGACTCCAGACAGTGTCAAATGAACGACACAGCTAGCAAAGTCTAAAACAAGAGAATACAGACTCTAGACAGTGTCAAATGAACGACATAGCTAGCAAAGTCTAAAACAAGGAAATATAGTGATAAATCTTCTTACCTTAAGGCCATGATTTATAGGTAAACATGGAGATACTCGTAACCATACTGATTGACAGTAGAGAACTTGACGCCCTGCAAGCGCCGGAATGAATGTGACATTTGTCACCCCTTGGCTTGGTAGGCCGGGGACTGTAGCTAGCATTTAGGGTGTGGGAGTGTCAGTCTCGTATAGATCTATACACACAATGCCTGCTCTCCCTACAAGAGACTCTGGTTACCAACTTGACAACGGGGAAATCCGTGTCCTGAAGTTGCATCTCGTATACTGAATTCTAATATAGGTATTGGACTAATGATAGAGACTCACGAATGAACTGAATCCTTTGGAATTCTCGTACTAGAAAGAGTAAATAGAACTTCCTAACTATTCCTATAATAGTTACTAGTGTCTCTGGTCTATAAACGGTGACTGGAAGGATGCCCTTGCTACCCAAGGGAAATGAACTGGTCGATGGAAACCTTTATGTCTATACATGTATACATAGTATATAACTAATGTTTGAACGACCTTTGGACGGATAACCGATACCCACCAGACCACATCCCAACGAGGAAAAGGAAATAGGGCGAAATAGCCTTCCTAAGTCTTTCAAACATTATTTATATAACTATACAAATACAGGCATGCATTTAACGAAAGATCTATGAATGATGGATGGAAGGATGCCCTTGCTATCCAAGGGAAGTGAACTGGTCAGTGAAAACCTTTATGTATATACGTGTATACATGATATATAACTAATTTTTAAACGACCTTCGGACGGATAACCGATACCCACCAGACCACATCCCATCAAGGAAAAGGAAATAGGGCGGACTAGCCTTCCTAAGTATTTTAAACATTATTTATATAACTATACCAATACATGCATGCATTTAACTAAATAAAAGCATAGAAGAAAACTCCGATGAAAACTTTGGAAAAACCTTTACACATAAGAAATTTACGACTTGATGTCAGTTTGTAAAACAAGTTTTTAAAATCTTTGGAATCCTTTGAAAACCCTTTCATACTTTATCAAGAGTTGAAAACATAATTTGAAAATCTTTAAGCTAGATGAATAGTTTAATATGCAAAATCTATTTTGCTATATAGTTATTAATCACATGGGATTTATCTAATAACTGTACAGTTCAACTTGTATTCCCCCTATAAAAGCAATAAAATCATTTAAAAGGTTAATTCAGGGGTATGAACTCACCTGTTGTAAGTGGATCGTATAGAGGTGCCGGTTGGGTGCTCGACGTCAAGTGAAGACTTGAACACACTTAGTGACCTATTAACATATGGTGACATATGTTTACATACAATTAGTGTTTATAATACTAATTAAACATGTATAAGCATCATAGTGTGCGGAAAACACTTTGGTCAAGTGCTAGGAGGCTATTGGGTTGCAATAAGGGAGTGTATGGCCTAGTTACGGAGTTTACTCTTAAAGAGTAAAATCTTTATGGAGTTTTCAGCCTTAAGACCATATCCCCATGACTTTACGGCCGTAAACTCATGGGTGGTGTGTTCTTGGATGTTTTAAGGTCTTATCTCACTCGTAGAATTAGGCTAGGTTCAAATCTAGGGCATATGAAGGGTTTAAGGCTCCAAATGGACCACTTAAGGGAGTTCACGGCTGTAAACCTAGAGTTTACGGCCATAAACTCTCACTTGGTCATTCCCTTCATGAATTAAGGTCTTAAATAGAAGGGTATAAAGTTCTATGAATTTTTCCAGGCCATATAGGGAAGTTAGGGCATCATTTGGCCTCTTTAAGGGAGTTTACGGACCATGGACCAATCCTTGGGGGGTTTACGGCCGTAAACTCCTAAGTCCATAGTTTCCTTGATGTTTAATGGCCCTACTTCATTGGTGGTTGATTCTAGACATTTACCCAAGCCATAGGAGGTGTTTGAGGCAATTCTAACACCTTAAAAGGTGTTCACGGCCCATGAAGAGGGGTTTACGGTCCAAGAGTGTTCTTGGTCTGTAAAATCATGTTTACTCTCCATATGATAAGGTTTTGGTGTTCTAAGCTCGAATGTGTAAGTCCACAAGTCGTATCTAAGCCCTAGGAGTAATTTAGAAGGGTTTTGGGGCTTCAAGACCCCACTTATGGGTGTTTACGTTCCAAGAGTGTTATTGGGCCGTAAACACATGATTTGGCCCCTATTAGATGTCTGAAACACGAATTTTCATGTTAAATGAGCTAAAAAACAAGTTAGGGTAGATCACTTACTAGTTTGGGGCTCGAAATGGGCGGTTTTTGGATGGAAAGCAACTTGTAGAGAGAGAGAGAGAGTAGAGAGAGAGTGAAAAAGTTGTAAATGAGGTTAACTCACCCTTGTATAGGGGTTTGAGTTTGTGGCTCAGTGGAAATCTACCCAATACTGACGTTAAACGGGGCTTTTGGTCGCACCCGATTAAATGGTCGTAATTTGACTTGGTTGAAACTAAAACTTTTCAAGGGATTATTGAGGGTGCTTCTAATTTGTTTCAACCCTTACGAAGTCATAAAAAGTCCCAATTTAATTAACCTAGTCCAAAAGGTTAACGGACAATTAATAAAGCGGGTTTTATTAACGGAAGATGTGGTTAAAAATGACGGGATAAATTTCGGGTTGTCACACTTTGCTAGTGATGACGCTTAACCTGGTAGATTCTGTATTTTCGAAAGGATAGTTTGTAGTCTTTAATGTATTAAGACTCCACTTTTGTAAGTAAATTCCCGTACTTAAAATAGTATACATGGTTTTAAATGTGCATAAAACTCCTTTTGATGTGTGCGTATGTGTGTGTGTGTGTGGTTCTTAAGTCTCTATAAACGTTATGTTTTGTTAATACCCCATGTGAGTTGTTATAACCATGCTAAAACTCGAAGACCTCGTACTCGACGTTCTTCAGGCGTCGGAATTGTTATGACACTTGTCACCACAGACCTTCCAGTCTAGCTGTTGCAAGCAGCTTTGGTGCGGGTTTGTTAGACCCAATATAGATCTATACACAACTACGCTCTCCCTACAAGAGATTTAGATTATAACTACAAGACTTTTCTGTGGTACTTAGGAGTACCCCGAAGGAGAATACCTCACAAATTTATTCATTAAAATTTTACGTATTAAGCAACCAAAATCCCTTTTTGTTTGTAAAAGTATGTGTTTTCCGTTTTGTGTAGGTGAATGTGACTAACAAACTATACCTATTATAGTTTAACATGAATGTTTTGTTATGAGGTAAAACAATTATAGTTATGATTTTTATTCCTTAGTGAAATAAAATGGAAACAAAATACTAAGTATACTTAACCCTAGTATTACGTAATTTTCTCGACATGTTACAAAGTGTGAATAACTCTTAAACTTGTTTTTGGTAAATTTTACTCTCTATTATCCCTATTTTAGAATATTTATAGAAAAATAATCGTAAGTCGAAAACTGGGTCCGTAAACTCTGAGAGTTTGGAAAGAGAGTCTAATATGTTCATAAAAATTCTTATAATTTTTTATGCTCTCAAACCAGTGTGAAAATGTTCATTTTTACAGACTGGTCCGAATACGTTGCTGCAGTGACAGACAGTTTTGTAAAAATCACTATATATTGTATAAAATTCGTATGGAGATGTGTAAGTAGTCATTTTAAAGGTATAAACCTGAAATATTTTCATATTAAATATTTTTGAAAAATATTAAGTTTAAGTTGTGTAAAATAGTTCGTGAACAGGTCACAACTTTTCTGTTGTAAGCTGGAAAGTTAAGCTTCAAATATGTTTTGGTGTTTTAACTTGTATCCCCCCCCCCCCCCCCCCGAAAACTAAAGAAAACTGGAAAATTTAGGGGTATGACCTCACCTTGAGTGATTCTTGGAAGATTGGAAGGTCGAAGACGAGGAGTATCAAGTCAAGAACACTTGATGAACACGTGAAAGTTTGGATGATCCTAAGAACGATTTTTGGTGTTAAAATGGGTGTAGATGATTCAAGGATGTTATGAAAACATGGAATAACACTTGTGTTTAGAGGAAATACTTACCAAAAAGTGAAGTAATAGCTCAAGAACACTTCCAAAAAGTGGCTGGAAGTAGAGAGAAAAAGAGGCTCTTTTGAAGGTTTGAGAAGTGTATAAGTGTTTGATTTGATCAAAGTGAACAAAGAAATCCTCCAGGGATTCCTTTATATAGAGGTTGCTGGAGCAAGTGGCAAGGTTGAAATGATGTTTACCTTGGTTTGTGTGACGTGGATAAGGTTGGGCTAATGAGAGGATGACACATGGAAGGCAAGTGGGCACACTTGACCCACTTGTGGGGTAATATCCTCTTAATATAAAATAATGATTTTTAATTAATAAATCCTTGAGAAATAAATAAAATATGAGTTATGGGTGTTAAAAATGCTAAAAATATGAATTTGGTGAAAAAATGTCGTCAAAAACAGGCTTAGGAGGCAAATGTAGCCGAAAACCGGGCATTATGGACCGAACCTGCGAGGTTCGGCTCTAAGGAAGTGAGAACCGAAAGAAGGGAAAGAAGGAACCGAGAGGAGGAGTAAGGACCGAAGTTGCGAGGGGGAGGGACCGAAGGTCCGAGGTCTCGGTCTGCTGAGCTTTGGTCCGAGATGCATGTTGGCTTCTTGCAAGTTCAGTCCTGAGGAGGGTTCGCTTCTGACACGTTCGGCTCTGACAGGAGGGTTTCGGCTCCTAAGAGGTTCGGTTCCTAAGAGGGGTTTCGTTTCTAATTAGCTGTTTTTCAAGAAATCTTTCCGTTTTGCGTGATTTTTGACCGAGTTAAGGGTCGGGATGACTCGGATGACTATAAAAAGTTTGAGAGAGATTTCACATACTTGGAGAGATTTTGGAGAGATTTCACATGCTTGGAGAGATTTTGGAGAGATTTCACATACTTGGAGAGATTTGTGAGAGATTTCACATACTTGGAGATAATTCACATACTTGGAGAGATTTGGGAGAGATTTCACATACTTGGAGAGATTTGGGAGAGATTTCACATACTTGGAGAGATTTGGGAGAGATTTCATTTTAGCCATTATTATTGTATCACCTCGCAATGCGAGGTTTGTGGACCCCGGTATACTTCGTTTATGATTATTTTAAGTCCCCAAAAGGTTCTATAGTCGTGTTTTGATGTGTTTAACTCCCTTCTTAGGGTTTCACATTTATAAAAACATAGATTTACCGAGACACTCGAATTCTTGACATACAAATGTACGTTTTCATAGAATAATTTTTAAACATACAAGTATTATACAAGATCGACCGGTTTGACTTCTTGACTTGACTTTGACTTGTTGATTTTGACTTTGACTTGAGTTTGATGGTTGTCACATAAAATCTCTCTATGGAAGGCTAAAACCCTTTCGTTTGGAGGAAGATTAACTTTAATAATGTCAGTCCTTGGTAACCTTCCAACCTACTACTCATCATTATTCAAAGCTCCATAGGTGTATTAGACGAGTTGGATAAAATCAGATGAGATTTCTTATGGGTGGGTGTGATGATAGGAAGAAAATACATTGGGTAAGTTAGGAGAAGGTCCTGGCAGCAAAAAGTAACGGGGGATTAGGAGTGGGCTCCATACAAGCGTTAAACATTAGGTTACTTGTGAAATGGTGGTGGCGACTAAAAATGAGAATCATTCTCTTTGGGCTCGAGTAATTAATGGGATTCACAACTTAGAAAATAAGCCCTTCGAATACTTATCTAGACAAAAGTTTAGTGGGGTATGGAACACCATTGGAGGAATTAAAAAGGAATTTCTAAAGCATGGATTAGAAGTTCATGACATTTTCAAATTGGAGATTGGACCGGGGAATGAAACTATATTTTGTTAAGATTCATGGTTGGGTTTAGAGAACTTAGTAGCAAAATATCCCACTTTATTTGAATTGGAATCTAGAAAAAGATGTTCGGTATCTGACAGAATATCAGGATCAAATCATGCTTGGAATTGGAAGTCTCGACCTCTTAATCCCGGCTTAGAACCTGCTATCAGTGCTCTTACAAGTGACATATCAGACATTCGTCTAGGTTTGGGATCAGACCACTACAGTTGTAAGTTAATGGTTGATGGCGGGTACACATTTATCTCACTTAGGCAGATTATTGAGAAACATCACGTTTGCATTCCTGACACTTCATTAATAAAATGGAGTAAGGTGGTCCCAATCAAGGTGTTATGCTTTATTTGGAGAGTATGCTTTATTTGGAGAGTTGTACAAGGTAGAATTTCAGCATCTGTGGCTTTGGAGAATAGGGGTATTCAGGTCAACTCATCAGTATGCAGTTCGTGTATCGGACGGTGTCACACCCCCAAACTAAGGATGGCGGAAACGTCCGGGGGTGGAGGACTTAATGTATAATATCACAATAATGAGTATAATAGTGCTCAAAGTAAATACAACCATCATAAATATAATCGAGAAAGTTACATGGTTTTATAAGTGTACATGTTTCAAAATCGATTACAATATAATGATAAAATGTTTTGACTAACGCCGAAGCGTTCCATCCTCAAAAGCTAGTAGTCACCTGTTTTTATTGATTACCTGAGAATACAAGTAAATTTTGAAAGAGTGTCAACAATTAAGTTGGTGAGTTCATGAGCTTTGTATTTAGAGTAGAAATCCTTTCTTTGTAAATGTAAGGTATACACAAGAAAAATCCAATATTTTCCTCATAAAATGTGTTGCAGTCTTAAGACCCAAGACACAAAATGTACAAGTATTTTACCATACTTAAAATAGTGTATGTAGTTTTATAAAAATAAAACCCATTTAAACATAGAGATCCCCGTAGACTATGTGTATTTTTATTTCCCTATGTGTGTTGTTATAACCATACTGTGACATAGTTAACCTGTTACGACGTTCTTCAGGCGTCGGAATGTTATGAAATTTGTTACCCCTGACCTGTCGGCCGAGCTGTTGCAAGCAACTTGAGTATGGGTTGTCAATCTCAATATAGATCTATATACAAGTATCATGCTCTCCCTACAAGAGACTCTGGCTATAACGACAGGATTTTTAACTAGTACTCTAAGAGTACAATAAAGTAGTGCTCACAACCGGATTTAACGAGTTTACATTTAGTGTAATTGATAAACCTTTTTGTAGTAGGAATATAACCATCCTTAGTAAATTCGTAGAGTTGATGTAACCTAAACTATACCTATTATAGTTTCTCATGTATGTTATAGTGATGAAACAACTCTTTTGTAGTGAAAACTGAATCGTTTGTAGTGATTTGTAATGTAACAAAACATAAACTATACTTGTCATAGTTCATCTTGTATGTTTGTAATGAATAAAAACCCTTATAATGAATGAATATTTATGTTATTTAAGTGTAACTTAATAGAAAATACAAGTAAATAATATAGTCATCATGGATAAACACTTTGCTCAACACATTACAAAGTAATGATAACTTGTAAACTGTTTGTATCTAATTTCACTTTTCTGTCACAGTTTTTTGTAAAAATCACGGAAAAATAATCGTGAGTTGAAATTTAAATCCATAAACTCCATAAGTTCAGAAAATCTGTCTAGTATACTCACAATTTTTATTATGATTTTTAATAATTCCTAACTTGTGTCAAAATGACCATTTTCACTAACTGGTCGAAATCTTTTCTATAGTGATAGGAAGTTTTATAAAAATCACCATAAATTGTAGAAAAATCGTATGAACATGTGCAAGTAGTAATTTGAAACGTATAAACCCGAACTATTAGCATATTGAATAGTTTTAAAAGTTATGGAGTTTAAGATTGTCAAAACAGTTCGCGAATGAGTCATAACTTTTTTGTTGAAAGCTGTCATTTTAGTTTGAGTATGTTTTGGTGTTGTAACTTGTATTCTCCCCCCTAAAACTTGAAGAAAACATGAAAAGATGGGGGTATGAACTCACCTTAAGTGATTCCCTAAGATTTATGTTGAAGAAAAGAGGTTTCCAAGTCAAGAACACTTGGAGGATGCTTGAGGATTTGGAGATCCTAAAAACAAATATGATGATATTTGTATAAGGAATCCATGATTTGAGTGAGGGAGTGTAGAACATTCAAGAGTGGAAATGAAGAACTTACCAACAATGGAGGAAGATTTCGTGACTTCCTGAAGTTCTTGGTTCCAGGGAGAGATAGTTGGGAAAGAAGGAGAGTGAGTATATTTGATCCTTGAATGTGATGAATGAAACTTTTGGGAAAAGGTGAAGAATATGGAGTCTTAATTGGATTTTGTGGAAGTAAATCTGATGGAGTGTTGGAAGATGCATAAAAAGGATAATGATTTGATATGGTAAAGTGTGAATATTGACTAGAAGTTGTTATAGCTTTATGGGAAAGGTCAACCACTCTTAGATAATATCTTATACAATAGATATGATCCCCATTAAGTTTTCCCCTAAAATATGATTAAAATATGAATTTATGGGGTTTAATATGTTAAAATATAAGTTTAGGTGAAAATCCTTCGTCAAAATCATCAAAAATGGGTTTAAAATGCGAAAGTGGTCAAAAACCGGGACCAAGAGGCGAACCTGCGAAGTTTTGAGGGTTAAAAGCAAAGGTCTTGGTCCATGAGGCTGAGAACCAAAAGTTCTCGGATAGAACCGAATGTGGATTTGGTCTGAAGTGGCTTGAACCGAACCGATGTTGACTGAATAGAACCGAAGACAGTTGGAATCGAGAGTAGTTTGGACCGAAGGTAGATTGAAGGTAGGTTTGGTCCTTAAGGTGGGGCTTCGGTCCTAAGGGGGCTTTGGCCCTATATTGCTGTTTTTATAATATTCTTCCTGTTTCGAGTGGTTTTTGACTAAGTTAAGGGTCGGGATGCCACGAGTGATTATAAAAAGTGAAAAGTGATTTTGAGAGAAATTTGGGAGAGAGAGAGAGAGAGAGATAGAGCGAGAGAGATTGAGAGATACTTTATTTGTGACCTTTGTTAGTGTTTAGCCTCTTAATGCAAGGTTTGTAAACCCCATTAAGCCTCAACATGAGTGTTTTACACCCCCAAATGGTACTGAATAGTGATTTTTAGAGTCATTACCTCACTCACCCTGGTTAGGGTTTAGAATTTCTGAACATTTGAAACTTCTGAGTGATAATTTGTAATATGATAGAGGGTTGTACATAAGAAGACAAAGAATATATCCTATCATATAAGCACTACATGAGTTTATCGGTTTGACTTGTTGACTTTTGTTGACTTTGACTTGACCTGAATTTGACGGTTGTCACATCATCTCCCCGTTAGAAGGAATTTCGTCCCGAAATTAGCGTTTCGACTGGGACTTCATGAGTTAGGGAAAAGATGTGGGTGTTTTTGTTTCATCTGATCTTCATGTTCCCAGATGAGCTCGGGTCCGCGTTTAGCATTCCATCGGACCTTCACAATGGGAATACGACTTTGTTTTGCTCTTTTGATCTCTCGGTCCATGATTTCTTCTAGTTCCTCCACGAAGTGGAGACACTCGTTGATTTCAATCTCGTCAAGAGGGATAACAAGAGTCTCGTAGGACAAGTACTTCTTTAAGTTGGATATATGGAAGGTAGAATGTATATTTTTTAGTTCTTGCGGTAACCGAAGCTTGTATGCTACCGGGCCAATCCTAGAGAGGATCTCAAAAGGCCCGATATATCTCAGATTCAATTTCCCACGTTTATCGAAGCGTATCAAGCCTTTTCAGGGTGAGACCTTTAACAGTACTCTATCTCCAACGTGGAATTCCAAAGGCTTTTTTCGGTTATCCGCATAACTCTTCTATCTGTCTCTGGAAGCCTTTAGTCGCTCTCGGATTTGGACAATCTTCTATGTAGTTTCTCTTATGATCTTCGGGCCAGTGAGAGTGCTATTAGGGATTTGTCCCTTAGCTAGTTGTGTGTCACCCACTTCAGCCCAACACAGAGATGATCTGCACTTGCGGCCGTAGAGGGATTTGAATGGTGCAACCTTGATGCTAGTGTGATAACTGTTATTGTAGGAGAATTCGATAAGTGGTAAATGGGTATCCCAAGCTTTACCAAAGTCTATCACACATGCTCTTAGCATGTATTCTATCGTTTGAATGGTTCTCTCACTCTGTCCGTTGGTTTGTGGGTGGTAGGCTGTAGTCATGTCCAACCTGGTTCCCATAGATTTTTGTAAGGACTGCCAGAATTGTGAAGTGAATCTACTATCCCTATCGGAGATAATGGATATTGGAACACCATGCAGTCGAACAATCTCTTTAATGCATGTTCTAGTCAACTTCTCCATCTTGTCGGTTTCTTTTATCGGCAAAAAGTGCATGGATTTGGTCAATCTATCAACGATAACCCAAATGGTATCAAGACCACCTGTTTTCTTGGGTAATTTGGTGATGAAGTCCATGGTTATCCGCTCCCATTTCCATCTGGGTATCTCCGATTGTTGTAATAAAACAGAGAGCTTCTGGTATTCTACATTGACCTTGGCACAAGTCAGACACTTGCCCACGTAGGTAGCAATTTCGGCTTTCATGTTCGGCCACCAATAGAGTTTCTTAAGGTCTAGGTACATCTTATCTGAACCGAGGTGCACGGAATATCGAGTCTTGTGAGCCTCATTCATGACAACATCTCTAAGTCCACCATACTTGGGTGTCCAGATTCAATTCATGAGATAGCGAGTTCCATCATTGTTGATTTCTAGGTTCTTATCCATCCATCTTAAGGCTTCACCTGTCACATTCTCTAGTTTCAGGGCTTCTAGATGTGCCTCTTTAATTTAAGTAGATAGGTGTGAATGGATTGTCATGGTTAACTCCCTTACTCGGCGGCTCGAGTATTCCTTTCGACTGAGGGTGTCAGCTACTACATTGGCTTTACCCGGTTGATAACGAATTTCGCATTCGTAATCATTTAGTAGTTCTACCCATCATCTATGACTCATGTTGAGCTCCTTTTGATTGAGGATGTGCTGAAGGTTTTATGATCGGTGCATATAGTACACTTCATCCCGTAGAGGTAGTGCCTCCATATCTTTAGAGCGAATACTACTGCCCATAGTTCGAGGTCGTGTGTGGCATAATTAACCTCGTGTATTTTTAGCTGCCTCGAGGCGTAAGCAATGACCTTTTGTCATTGCATCAACACACACCCTAGACCTTGGTTTGACGCATCGTAGAAGACCACAAAGTCTTCGGTTACCTCTGGTAGGGATAAAATTGGAGCACTGCATAGGGCTTGCTTTAACGTTTGAAACGTTGCTACTTGTTTCACTCCCCAGTCGAAGGTTACCCCCTTTTGGGTCAGGGTGGTAAGCGGTTTGGCGATCTTGGAGAAATTTTGGATGAATCTGCGGTAGTAACCAACGAGGCCTAAGAATTGACAGATTTTTGTAGGCGTCCATGGTGCTGACCAGTTCTCGATCGCTTTGACCTTGGAAGGATCCACGTGTATCCCTTTCTTGCTAACCACGTGACCGAGGAAACCCACTTCTCGAATCCAGAATTCGCACTTTGAGAATTTTTCATATAAATTTCCGCCCTCAATGTCTCTAATACTTGTTGTAGGTGTTGGTTGTGATCTTCCTTACTCCTAGAATAGACTAGAATGTTGTCTATGAAGACAATCACAAACTTATCTAAGTAGGGCCGGCATACCCGGTTCATCAGGTCCATGATCACTGCAGGCGCATTTGTTAATTCGAAGGGCATCGCTACAAACTCGTAGTGACCGTACCGAGTTCTGAATGCCGTTTTAGGAACATCCTCCTCCTGGACCCGTAGTTGATGGCATCCCGAACTTAGATCAATTTTTGAGAAGTAAGTTGCTCCTTGGAGTTGGTCGAAAAGGTCGTCAATCCGGGGTAGAGGGTATCGGTTTTTGATGGTAAGCTTATTTAGCTCGCGGTAGTCGATGCACATGTGGAACGATCCATCCTTCTTTTTCACAAACAGAACCGGTGCTCCCCAAGTTGAGAAGCTTGGTCTGATGAACCCTTTGCTTAGCAGTTCGTTTAGTTTGTTGGATAGTTCTTGCATCTCGGCTGGCGCTAGGCGGTATGGCGCTTTGGGTACGGGGGTAGCTCCGAGAATTAGGTCGATTCGGAATTCGACTTGTCATGCGGATGGAACTCCGGGAAGGTCTTCAGGGAATACATCAGGGAAATTATAGACCTCCGGAATGTCTATGATGTCTTTCACCTCCTGCTTCTCATTCACTACATGGGCTAAGAAGGCGTGGTATTCCTTGCGGAGATACTTTTGGGCTTTGACACAAGAGATGATTTGTAGATTCATACTAGATTTAATGCATAGTTATGAGAGTTTCTCCATTTGGCAGATTAAGGCGAACGACCCTTTCATAACACAAAATGTCATCACGATTAGAACTTAGCCAATCCATGCTAATAATGATGTTGAAGCTTTTTATTGAAACCGACATTAGATCGATTATGAATGAATGGTTGTTTAGAGTGAGGGTACACCCTGTGTATATATCGTTATTGCTGGCTATCTTTCCATTTGCCATTTCTACGATGTTTGTATCTTTTAATGGCTGGGGATTTTGTTTTAGTGATTGTTTGAATTTGTGGCTAACGAAACTCCTCTCCGCTCCACTATCGAATAACATGCATGCATATAAGTTATTAAGGAGAAACGTACCAGTAACCACCATGGGATCTTCCATTGCTTCCCCTTGCCCTAAGGCCAAGACCCTTCTGACACCGACACCGCCGACATTTGCATTTTTAGCTTTTGGGCAGTCTCTTTTGTAGTGCCCGGTCTCTCCACAGCCGTAGCAGGCTCGGATCGCTCCGACGTTGGTGGCAGTGGTGGCTTGTTGGGCTGGCGCCTTGCAGAATCGGGAAGTATACCCTTTCTTGTTGGAGTTGCGGCAGTGCATCTCCTAACAAGGGCCGATGTGGTGAAAGCTGCACTTGTTACATTTTGAGAGGGTCCGTACATACTGCCTTAGGGGTGCTGGAGTGGCAGGAGTAGTGGCAGCGTGCACCGCCACTATTTGTTGCTTCTTTGCTGAATCATGGGTCGGCTGGCTCTTCTTGTTATTTCAGAACTTTCTTTTGTTGTTTCCCCCTTTTTCTTGACCGAGGGTGGCCGCCACGGTGCTATGGCTGGCCCTATGGTCAATGAGTTGTTGTGCTATCTGCTTGGCACTATCAAAAGTAGTTGGTCTTGAGGCCAACACGCTCCCTTGGATCTGGGGGGTTAGTCCCCAGATGTATTTCTCCACCTTCTTACTCTCAAGGGTAACCAAACTGGGACATAGCATTGCCAGATTGCTGAATCTGGCCGTGAAAGATGCGATGTCCGAGCCGGTTATCTTGAGGCCCCAAAATTCCTATTCCAATTTCTGGACTTTGCGTCTTGGGCAATACTCAGTGAGCATTAGCGACTTCAAGTCCTCCCAACTCATTGCATTCGCCACTGTAAGAATCAAGGACTTTACATGGCCATTCCACCAAGTAAGGGCTCGATCAGTGAAAGTGCAAGCTGTAAATTTGACCTTGCTAGCTTCAGGGAATGGTGGGATGTCAAGTCCACCAAGTAAATTACACCCTTTGTTTGCAAATAAAACTTAATATAATGGTAAAAAGGGGTATCGATCCTCGGGGAAATGGTTGTATTCAATCACCAATGCAATTGAAAAGAACTATTGTAAATAAACTAACTAACTACAATTAAACTAAAAGGGGGTGTTATGATTGCTTGAAAACTAAAAGACTTGAATAACTAAAAACTGGAAATTAAGCAAGGTGATGAGATGCTCAGATATTGGAGAGAATTGGTAAACCAAGGAAATTTAACACAATGAACATTTGTGTGTTTATCATTAGGATTTAATATGAAGCTTATCATTCATCCCAAATTGGTGATAGCAATCATGAAGTATGATATGCCAAGATTCCTCATAAGTTTAATGGAGGTTGGGGAAGCTCACAACACACCCTCTTAATGAAAATCAAAGATCCAATTGAAGCAATTGAACCCAAGAAGTTAATTAGCCTTAAGAATGAAGGAATCCCCAATTCCTAGAGGATGTCAATACTTACACATCCATAAAGGAGTTATGATTCATAAGCTAGAGATGATTTTTATCATCATAAAGCCCTTGTTCTAAGTAGACTTCAATGATTCAATGCGAAACCAAAGAAATAAACCAACAATTGTTTATTAAAGTACCAAGCTCATGATCAAAGCATTAAACAAGCATAGGAAATATGAACTAGAATCATAGATGTAAGATAAATGATAAATAAGCATAAATCCTTCAAAAACCCACAAACATTCAAAGGTTTTAGCCAAGGTCTACCAAAATAGAGAGTTTAGCTACTCACGGCTTGTAACGCCCCGATTCTCAGTTATTGCTTAAATAAGATTTATTGGTTTAAGCTCTACTCGACGAGTTGGTTGACCTACTCGTCGAGTAGTAGCGGGGTGGGATCGCATGTTAAGTGACCTACTCGACGAGTCCATGATGAGACTCGGGGAGTAGGAGCTGGCAGTGGAAACCCTAAATCCCGGGGTTTGCACCTCTATTTAAAGGAGCCTTAGCCTCCTTTGGCCTCTTTACAGTCTTTGAGAGCCCCTTAAAACCCTAATTCGTGTGTGTGTGCCTTGGTGTGGTGTTTGAAGCTTGGAAAAGAGGATCTTGGAGGAAGAAAGCTAAGAGTGCAAAGGAAATTGAAGCAATGAAGGAGTGGGAAGCAGGATTTACCTCAGCTAGCATCCTTTGGAGGTATCAAAGTGCCATTCTTACTTCCCTTTTTCCCTTTTGTTGAGTTTCTAGGGCTTTTTATGGATTTGCAAGTTGGTATGATGAGCTATGGGCTAGATCTGAAGTTGTAACTTTAGATTTGGACCTTCCTTGGATTCTAGAAGCATAAAGTCATAGTCTTGGTTGTGATTAAGGTCCCTCTTGAGCATGAAGTTCCATTAAGAACTTAGAATAGACATTTAGAGCCTTTATAGTCATGCATGCACGTAAAGTTTGCAACTTTACATTATAAGCATGCCCTAGAAGCTTGGATCTATGAGTTGGTTCCGTTGCATGGCTCAAAATATGTCTGTATGGAGGAAAAGGACTGAATGGACTCGACGATTCGCAAAGTGACTCGGCGAGTCAAATGAAGATGGACGTGACTCGACGAGTTGGATGAACAACTCGGCGAGTCCGATGAAGATCGCCATAAGACTCGACGAGTTGAAGAACAACTCGGCGAGTCAGATGAGTTTTCTCTAGGATATATATGAGTGTGTATCCGTCGAGTTGCAAGAAGGGAACCCGACGGGTGACCTTAAGTTTGATCGAGAATCAAAGGAACTCGACGAGTCACTCCGATGACTCGGCGAGTTGGAATGTACTTCAAGGTACTCGGTGAGTTAAGGTCAACATGGACTGTTGACCTTGACTGAGGACTTTGACTTTGACCAGGGGTTGACTAGTGGGTTATGGAGTACCTTATAAGGTTAAGGACTTATGAATATGATGTACTATGATGATAGGTGGTGGAACCTGTGTCAAGTGATCCAAGAGTTGGAGTTTACCTTTAATGTCGACATCTGCGAGGTGAGTTATCCCCACTATATCGATAGGGCCTACGGCACCAAGGCCGGCCCTTTAGTTGTTATTGTTATGGTATGCTACATGTGGTTATGATCTGTTATATCGGAATCAGGGTAGACAGTATGTTATGCTCTTATGATCCGTAGGGATTGGTATGTTAGTGACCTGCTAGGTCGGTACTCTAGTCACAGGAGAATTCTATGATTGATGATAAGTGTGACAGATATGTTTGATGTTTGTATATGCATGTATATGATAGTATGTGCACATGGTTATTTGCTGGTGGTTGGGTTGAGGTGGTCCTGCTTTGTGCTGAAGGCCAATATACCCTATGAGCGGTCCGGGGAGACTGTAGGCCCACGTGGCAGACCAGTCATGCCGAAGGCTCGGGATAGATTCAGACAGACTATAGGCCCGATAGGGCGGTCTAGTCAGGTCGATGGCCCAGTATGCATGATGATTGATTGATTGTTACTGATATGGTATTGTCAGTGCGGTATTGGTATTTTGGGGGTAGCTCACTAAGCCCTCAGGCTTATAGTTTTCAGTTTATTGTTTCAGGTACTTCAGGAGATCATGGAAAGGCGAAGGCGTGACTGTACCGCTCCTCATCCTTATGTTCTGATTTTTGGGACACTCTGATGGAAAATGATTTGAAAACATTTTGTAAACTATGCTATTTGGTTTTTATTTATGATTGAAAAAGTTTAAATTTGGCGTCAAATTTATGGATGTTACATGGCTGATGAGACAAAATCTGTAAGATCGTTTAGATCCTTTACAGGTTAATCAACGAGGAACAAACAATTATAGTAAACAAGACAATGCACACGAGATGGAATCAAGATGACACTGAATGATTCAAATGTAGTCACGCCTCAGTAGAGCTCGATTTAGAACTTCCACTGTAGAGGCGAGCTAGGGTTTACAATACTATAATGAGAATGATCAAAGCGTTAATTACTAAGGATGCATGCATGCACCTTAAATACTAAAACCCTAGAATAAAATAATACACGGTTGGACAGGCCCAACCCGGTTACAAAACAGGGCTAACAAGTAACGATCCCAAGACGCAACACTCAGATCCCAACAATCTCCCCTTTTGCGTCAATTGGGGCGATACCTTCACTTTGGTTGATTGACAGTAGCTCGCTTCACCACCTTGAACAAGCATGGAATCACAACAAGAAGAACATGGCGAAAGTGGATATACCATCTTATCATATTTGTGAAGTACTTCTTATTGCTTTCACTATTCTGCTTACATCTGTGAATGATTCCCAGAACATACTCCAAGCATGAAGTAGTAAAGAGATGTTTATCAGTTAAAGCGAACAGACATTTCTTACCATCCTGCTTGGTGAACATCATAGAGTTTAACACTAGATCAATCTTTCCCATTTTAATCTTGTTGACATCACCTGCAGAACCAACATGCAAAATGGTGGGCTTCTTTCTGAGAATCGAAGTGATCTCTTGATCCATCTTAGCTACCTCCAGAATGTAGCAAACTAACAATCTTTTCAGATGATCAATTATTGGCTCCTACTCAACTGGGTTGGAGAAAAGAATGTTGTGCAGAACAATCCAATCACGAGGATTGAGATTAGGACCCGAACTGTGATAATTTTCTAAGCGCTCCAAGTAAGATATTGAGGTTGAGCGAACTCCAAATAGTAGTCAATTAGTTCACGATCAACCTTCGGGTCTGGATGTGGTACTTCTGTGATAGGAAGAAAGAAGTGAAAAACAAATGCCTTTCGGGTGAGAGGCATATCAAACTGAGAATCCTTTGTGTTTTCACAATCCAAAGACACTACTGGCTAAAGCCAATGAGTGCTAGGAGATTCAATGGCTTCTTTGATCAGCTTCTCCAGAGTCCAGAAGGGAAAGAGGGTTTTCTTGCTTTCTAGGAGATCATGATCCTCCTTTAATCTTCTTTCTTTCTCTTCAGCTTCCTTTACAATCTTGGTGTTGTGATCGATTTCCCTTTCCCTTGCCTTTTGCTTCAGAGCCTCAGCTATTGTTTCCTTTTCCTCATCACTGTCATCCACAACACCCTTGCCTTTAGCCTTAAAGCCCAAACCCGAAGCATGCTCAGTCTTCTATTGTTCTGGCTGGGAAGTAGGAGAAGGTTGAGACTTAGGAGGAGGTTGAGACGAAGATGTTAGTCCTTCTCCCCCTTGTTTCAGAGGTACCATAGTCTCTGAAACACCTTATATGCGACTCAACATCCCAAGGGCAGGATGAAATTTGTCAGCAAGATGGCGTCGAACCGAGATGGTTAGGATAGGATGAGCCTCCAGGAAGTTCGATAAAATGGTGTGTATGTCTGTGACACAACTTTTGATGACAAACCTTTCAGAGCGAAGTTGATTGACCTTGTTGTTCACCTGAGAAAGTTGGAGATTTTTGGTTTTCAGCTGAGTAGTCTTGAGATCAAGTTCATCCATGAGTGAGTTCTCCATGGCTAGATCAGCTTGAAGCTTTGTGAAACGTTCATTGAGAGAGGACAAAAGGGCATCATTATCCTTTTGAATGTCCTGGCGAAGAGTGGCAAAGTTTTGCTTCTCAGCAGCAAAGGCTTCTTCGAGTTTGGTAATTGAGCTGGTCACTTTAGAAGTGTTCAACTCAGCTGCTCCCTGTAAGGACTCAAGAAAAATATTAGCATCTTGGATTAGTTTATCGAATTTTTCGGTCGCTTCTGTACGGACTTTGGTTGAAGCGGTAATAGCTGTTGTTGCGTTAGAAATGGAAGCATCATGAGCCTTGACAAAGGATTCAAGAGGCCATGAGAGTGTCAAGTTTGGCATTCAGCTCCTTGATGTGCTTTTTGGTAATAGGAGCATCATCATCTTCATCACTCTGAACTCGGTAGGGGTTGTAGTAGAAAGAATCAAATTCCATGTCTTCACCACGAAGGACAGTATTGGTTTCGGTTGAAGGTGTGGGAGATAGTGATTTGGTTGTTTCAGGGACTGAAGACAGAACCCCCGTATCAGATATGTTGGTTTGAACTCCAGTGGTGGTTGTGTTGCGGCTTTAGAAAAGAGAGGAATGGGAATGGTAATGCTAGAGGTGGGTTGTGATGTGATAATTGGGAAGGTTGTTGGTAAGGAAATAGGAATGGAAGCAGGTGGAGAAGAAGGTACTGGGGAGCGAACGGGTACCTCGGGAGTAGGTGACCTAGGTGGAGTATCACCACGAACCGAAACCTCCTCGTCAGAGCTTTCGCTCTCAGATGCGGTAGGAGTAGGTTGTTTATTGCCTGTAGGAAGATACTCAGAGTCTGAATCACTGGAAGATTGAAGGATAAACCTCTGGGCTGGCTTTTTGGTTTTCTTCTACTTAGGCTGGGAAGGAGCCGCCTTTTTTGACTTTCGCTTCCTTGGAGTTTTCCCCTTAGCTGCTTTCATAACCCTCACTTCCTTTTGTTTTTCTTGTTTCTTTCCCCTCTTTGTTGGCTTGTCTGCTTCCTCTATGGAGCGAATCATAGCGGGTGTGAGTTCCCTTGGACCCGAAGAAGGAAGCTTCTTGTACTCTTGAATGACCGGACTGACCTCAGGCACACAAGCATACATGGATGCCGGAATTGATCCAATAAATGATAATTTTGACGGATCAGTGACAATAATCTTCGTTGTATGGAATGTGGCGATGGAGGAGAGAAGCGAGTCCGCCATGATTGGGATATGAAAACGATCCATCGCCCACTTCGTGACAATCGACCAGAACCTGCCACACGAGACATCAGAATGGCGAGAGGAGGAGGTTAAGCTCTGAACAATCTATTTCCATAGGATCGAACCATAATCAAGATGTACCCCATTGTACAACCTATAAAGGATAGTCATGAATGATTTACTCGCCCCATCTGATCCAGCATTGCGCTCTGAGAGACCTTTGAACAAGAGAGTGAAGAGGTCATTCCATTGTGGGGGAAGGCAAGATTTCTTGAGCTTCATCACTGTGGTTAGGGTTTCAGTGTACCCCATGTTGTAGAACATTGAGAATAGATGACCAGTAGTGATGGAATCAGGGTTTAGCATGGTGGGTTCATGAGCAAGACCTAGCAGTGTGCAGAAACGATTTTTGGAAATCGGGGTCTTCTCGTTGTGAATGTCGAAGTGGATTCTCTCTGCAACTTTTTCATAATGGACAGTTGAGTAGATATGAGAGAGATAGGACATGGGAACTACATCCACCTTTGTGAGAGCGTCTACAAGCGGAGAGTGTTTGAGGCATTCCCTAACCTGCAGCATGTTGGGTTCATAGGTGAACGGTGTAAGGTCGATCAAGAGGTTTTGTTGAGGCTTGATGGTCAGAAAAGTGGAGTGAACAGAGTTATCTTGAACAGAAGAGGATTCCGCCATGGATGAAGCTTGAGAAGAAGATGATGAATAGTGAGAGAAATTGTCGTTTGCTTTTAGAAGATTTGAGAGCGGTAAAAGAGTAAAGTTGATTGGGAGAAACCCTTTTATACGTGAGAGTAGGAGAGAGAAAAATCTGCCTAAAATCATGTCTTTTGTGAAATGGTTCCTGATGCAATGGGGATTAGACAGTTGGCAACCTTGATGATGACCCACGAGAGAGAAAACGTTTCACTTTTACGCGCCTTTCCATATAAATCACCTTTTTCAAATCGACGAAACGTTTGGATAACTGCTGACTCATCCGTTGTGCTTTATCTGAAACGTCACCAACATAAATAACATGAACCTTTTTCAACCTGATTATTTCGTATGAGAACTACCATAACACCTTTAGAGCCCAAGCTATACGAAAAATAGATTATAGAAAATAGAACCAGATTTTTGGAAAATCAAGGATTTTCGTGCATAGAGTGTGAATGATAAAGAAATAAATCAAACTTTGTGGGATATTGTGATGTCGATTAAGACATAAAACAGTGGATCCCGGGCACGAATCTCTTCTTTTCAAGTCAAGAGAGACTTCAAAGTGTCTGTGAGGTTTCTCGTTAAAATACGATCAAGTGCCTTTTAAGAAGCAATGAAAGGTATCTTCTAAATATAAGGATTGTAAAGGTGGCTTTCGCTTCAATTCAAGTTCCGGTTCTTGATATAAGACCAAAAGAGAATGAAGTACCTGTGAGGCCAATGTGTCCTGTTGAACAAGAAGGTTTTACATGTATTTAGTGACTTGTTGAAACTAAGAAATCCCAAAAGAAAATAAAATCGGATCCTTGGGAAAGAAAAGTCTTGGTGATAGACATTTTCAAAAGGATCTCTCAAAATAAAAAGAGATTTCATGGAAACATCACATAAAGTGGTTTTGTTAATTCACTGGTGAAAGCTAGAACATAGTGATTGTTCACCGTCAATTCATTATAGGTATTGAATTTTAGGTTTCACTTAGTACGTAGTAGCACGAGACTAAGATCATAAACACAGATCTTTGTGTAACCATAAACCTCAGTGTCAATTGCTGAGAGTCTCAAGGGTTACATGAATGATATGAAGTGAGATGGAGAAAAATGATGTAGATGGTTAAGGAAACAAATGTACCTCTGGTATAAAAGAGGACCAATCAGAAGACTCTAAGCTCAATATGAGAAGAGTAAGGTAGCTCATGATTAGAGTGAAAGTAACAGCCTAATTAGGAAAACATGATTTGTATATATCATATTATTAAGGCTTCACTCAAAATCTTTAGAAGCTTCGGTCGACATGCAACAGCATGCATCTAGGGACACTTAACTGTTGGATTAGTGTCTAAGTCCATAACTATTTTGGAATGTACTTGACCCGATGGTGCATGGTCCTTTTGGGTTGCCTTCACCAAAGCAACTTGATTGGAGAAATAAATAAAGAGAGAGGTTATTATGATTTATTAATATGTTATAAGAATAATATATTAAAGGAGAAATCATATTTGTTTAATTAATATTGGTCAATAATTAATTAAGAATTAATTAAACTAGAGGGGCTGAATTGTAATTATGTGATAGTTACAAAATAAGGTAAGGATTATCTTATTAATAGGTTGGACGAATTTAAGGTGATAAGGCCTTAGAATTCGACTAGGATAAGGGTTTTCAAGACTTATCTTATGGTTACTTGGTGGGCAAGCAACTAGATAAGGATAAGGATTAAAACCCTAATCTCTACACCTATATAGAGACCCCTAAGGCTTATGAATTCGTCCATGCCTTCCCAAGAGGTCCTAGAGATGAATTCTTATACCTCTCCTCTCTCTTTATACCTTCTCCATTTGCTCTTGGTGTTTGTAAGCCATTAGAGGAGTGACACTTGTGACTCTAAGCCTTCCAAAGTCAATTCAAGGAGGAATTGGGATTGTTATTGCTACATAACAATCAAGGTAATATCATAAACCTAATTATATGTTAATATCAATTTCCATATGCTAGAATTAGGGTTTATAGTCTTGGATTCAAAGCATGTACAATAGAGAAACCTAGATCCAAGCATTAGGGTTTGTATGAGCACATAGGATGTCTTATGACCAAAACCCATCAGTGGTATCAGAGCCTGGTTGGTTTCTATTGTATTGATGCCTTGTTAATTTGTTCATGCTTGAAAAAATCATTTTTTGCCTCCTGCCTGATGTACTCGGCGAGTCCATAAGGGGACTTGGCGAGTTTAGCTGTCAGACAGGCGGATTTTCGGGATTTTTACCTATTTTGACTTAGGATAATTGCCATAATTGTTTAAACTTAATAAAATTCGAATTTTGTTAATCCCTTATGATTATCCTTGTCAAAATAAAAGATTTTGGTCATCTAATTAGATAATTGTTACCTTATTTGATATATGTTAAGTTATGGAAATTATTTGATCATTATCTTGCAAGAATTTGAACTAGATCTAATTAGATAACCACAAATTATAGTTAATTGTCTTATTTGAATTATGTGATCTAGAATATTCTTGACAAAGTTTGGAATAGTTTCAAATTAATCCCTTTAGGTTTTATAGTTTAAATTAGAACTCAAAAGTTTAGTTTTGAAATTTAAATAGTTGAAACCCTAATGTTTTGAAAAGCTTTCAAAACTTGCCCTCAAGTTTTGGAATTTAAATTTTGATTAATAGTTTAAATTTGATGTATATTTAAATTCTAAACCCTAAGTTTTTGAAATGTTTCAAAACTTCCCCTCAAGTTTTGGAATTTAAAAGTTGATTAAAAGTTTAATTAGGAATGTTAAATTCTAAAACCCTAGTATTGTTTTGAAAAAGTTCAAATCACACCCTTATGGTTTTATTAATTAATTAAGGTGTATAATTAAAAGAGGTTTAATAAATCCATAAAAGTTTAGGTTAACAATTTAATTGAATTAAAAGGGTAATTGTTTAATTTAACCACCTAATATTTTAAAAGTTGTAAAATACACCCTATACTATATATAACATTAAAAGTCAAATTTAACCACCTAGTATTTTAAAAGTTGTAAAATACACCCTATACTATATATAACATTAAAAGTCTAACATTTTATATATGTATGAGTAAAAAGTCAGTCTTACCGTTAGTAGGCCTCATTCACGAAGCTGGTCTATAAGGGGTGTTTAAGGAAATTGCGTATAAAATGGCGATTGAATGGGTATCCACTCTTATCCACCGCACTCTTGACTAGTGGAGGGTCGTTAGCCGAACGGGTAGGATAGGATGAAACCTTCCATTATAAGTATAATGAATTATTAAAGTAACTAAATGTTTTTAAAATTCCCAATCTTAGTTACTTAGGCAAAAGTGAATTGATGCAATTCCATGAAATTACACTTTGTGCCCTTGCGAAGACGCTAGTGGAGCGTGTGTGGTTTACCGGCACACTAAATGGTTCTAAGCAAAGGTAGCAAAGGGTGACTCAATGTTTGTCATAGTTCGGTGGAGCGTGTGTGGTTTACCGGCACATCGAATAGGTGAATGTAACATGTGGGGGCACCATGTAGTTTGCATGGTTATTCACACCCGCTTTGTGATCCTCGGCATCCCAGTCACAAACAAGAGGGGCATATCGAGATTTAAACATGTCATTGAAATGTTCAATGAATCTCAAAGGATCTAGGAGTTTTCATATATTTAAAACTTAATTTTTTTTTTCATTTTTCATGGTGGAAATTAGTGAATCGTCATTCACTTACCTTCATATGTTCTGCAATTTGGGTTACGGCATCCCTCTCCCGAGTTGTAGAATATTGTGTTGGGTCCTAGCCTTAGTATCTCATTTGGGTGATTTACTAAGGACTCAATCAATCAACTAACTTGAATTTATTTTCTCCCGTTTTGTAGATGTCAAAGTTTGACAACTATGGTCTTCTCAAATCCCGTGGAACAAGCATTCCACATGAAGATGATATTCCACAATTCGATCGAGGAGCAAGAGATCATACTTCACTTCCTCTTCCTCCTCCAATTATTCTCCCTAACCCATAAGTTCGAAGGCTTGAAAAGTTCAAGATCACTCAAGCCCTTTTGGCAAGTAAACATGAAGAAGGAAAGCCGATGTGTGCACACATCCTAGGGATGAAGTCACACATTGATAGGTTAAGAATGTTGGGATCCGTTATCTGTGAGGAGATGGTTGTTGATTAGGTTCTTCAGTCACTTCCTAACTCATATAGTGAGTTCGTAAGAGAGTACTATATGATAAACCGCGACGTGACCCTTATAGATCTCACCTATATGCTTATTGTTGCTGAATCAGCAATGGTTTGGCGTAATAGAAAAGCAAAGTGGATTGGTGAATCTGCCTTCAAGACCTCTATGGATATAGACAATGGCAACGAAAGACTTGCTATGATCAAAAGGTTTGATCATAAGAGAAAGGCAATGTCTAAAGTAGTTCCATGTCATGTTCCAAAAGAGTCAATTTGCTTTTATTGCCAAGAGAAAGGGCATTGGAGACGAAGCTGCCCCATTTACCTAAGAGATCTAAGATATGGGAGTGTCGAAACGTGTGGCTCTAATATAGGTAAAATCCATTAACTAACTCTTTTAAGCTTCTATTCTATATTCTTAATACATAATGTGATAAGATTGCAATTGATGTTTTGTAGGATCGAAGAAAAGAAAGGAAGCTTAAGGGAAGAAGTGAGCAGAATCTAACCGTGAAGGAATGGATTTCGATCGCATTTCTCGAAGATTAGATTCTTAAGCTACTACTTAGAGTTAGAATTAGATAGCTAAGAAAGATGTATTAGCATAGTTTTTCAATGAATTTCATTGTAAGGACAAAATTTTTCCGCAATAAAATAAATTTTGATTTTATATTATTTATCCTTGCAATGGCGTATATGAAAAATTGATGTTTGAATGTTTCTATTATTAGCAATAATGGATTTGGTTCTTATTATGTTATTTATGGAAAGTCGAGAGTTTACCAAATAGGGAGAGTTTCTCATCGTCCAAGTTTCAATTGGACAGAAACTTGGAATCATGCAACTTGGTTGCACAATGAATGAGAAATTTCATATTTGGAAATTAGACGAATTCATTGACAAAGTGTCAAGTGAAGGACTTGGAGATCGAATACACAAAGTTGAGTGTTGATCAAGTCCACCATAAGAGTAACAAAGATATTCGTCATGATTTACTAAAAGTTTAGTAAATGTGATTATACTCACAAGATTAAGTGTATTTCTAGATTGATTGAAAAAGGTTTAAATCAATAGTAGAACGAATAAGAAGAATCAAGTAGGCAGAAAGATAAAAGTTTCTCCATTATAAGAAGAAGGGAGAGTAGCTTTTATGCTTTATGATAGGTCTTAATGATTAAGAACCATATTTCAATTGATCCTCTAAGTGAGTCTTAGTACAATTGTATGTTTAAGAAGAGGATTCAAGGATTAAAGAAATGGTTAAATCAAGAAGTCTATCATACTTCGTTCCAATGACAAGTCTTAAAGTTAAGATTGTGACAATGAGTGAAAAGTATTAAAGGTTTATAACATTCATCAAATGTGGAAAGTTGTGATGACTTGGATAAGACAAAGACCAACTAGAACCAATTTATGAAGTGTTTTTGATAAGAGCTACACTAACTCTTGAATATTTGTTTGTTAAGAAATGGTTATTAACAAGAGAATGGTATATGTCAAGGAGTCAGTGGGAGTCTTAATGGTCTTGAAAGGTTTCAAGAACAAATCAAATAAACCTTATCGATCATCACTAGCACACGAGTTGAGGTTTACAACCTATCGTGTTGACATTATTTTTTTTATGTGCCAATCCAATCGAGTGAGTCCTATGAGTTCTCATTTGAATGCATAAAAGGCAAGGACCTTGATCAATGGAAAGTACATTGATGAGAAAAGGTGAGCTGCTTAACTTCTTGGAAGACATGGTGGGCAGCTGTGCTATCATGAAGGCAAGAAATCAAGATTAAGAAAGTTCGATCCATATAAGTTTGAATTTGTCGTAAACTTTGGTTTTAACAAATTCACATGGATAGGAACAAATACACCGTTTAAATCTAAGTGTCATAAAATTTCCTCCTTCATGAAAATGATTGTGAGGAAATGCTTTCACTAAGAAAGATTTTAAGAAGATAGTAATTGTAAAATTGCATTCTCGAATTCAATCATGGTTACAGTATCCCTTTCCATAATTTGAATTGTGAGGTTTTGCAATTAGTCTTAATTGTTTAGACACACATATGAACTATCTAAGTCAAAGGTGTATAACTTCAAGAAGCATCGATAAAAGATTATCAAAGCACTAAGTATTAGAAACATGAAGTTAAGAAATTCAATAAGTATTGTTTTTCTGAAAGTTAAGATGTTTATGAATACATGTCAAAGCTAGTGGGAGCATAAGTGTTATGTTTTATAATAATCATCATGATAGTGGGAGCATAAAAGTTATGATTGTATGATTATTAAGGCACGTATTGCAAGTTGGCAATATTAATTATAGAAAACAAGAGTTATACCTTGCAAAGTCGTAAGGGTTGTAAAGTTGTTTTGCTATAATTAAGGGAGAGAAGATTATGCTTCATTTCAAATCTAAAGGATTAGGTTGAGAAATGTTAATAAATTTAGTCAAGGGTACATAGTGTGTTCTTAAAATTTCAATTATGATTACGGCATTCCTCTTCACAATTCAAATTTTGAGAACATAGCAAATAAAACATTATGCGTCGTGTTCCATACGCTTCGGGTATAGGATCGATTGCAAATGCTTTAATGTTTGACCATTCTAAAATTTTCCAAATGTCGAGCGCATTTAGAGGGAAATGGGACTAGAATTGGTTTTGACTAAAATAATTAAACAACTATCAAAGGACAATCCAAAGTTTGACGAGGATTAGTCGATTGAGTAGTTGGAAGCATGGTATTGGATGGACCATATCGACATTATAATGAATAGAAAAGATTCTATTAAGAATGAGTTGTCATATGGAAAATGTGGAAATGTTTCCATATTGGATGGACCATATCGACATCATTACGAATAGATAAGATTCTATTAAGAATGAGTTGTCATATGGAAAATATGGAAGCGTGTCCATATTGGGAATTGAATATTGAAAATCTATGACTAGATTAGAAACTTTTATGCAAAAGGATGTTCAAAGGAACGTACTTTGAGTGAGAGACATCACGTCTATGGAATTGTCTTGTAACAATCTCCGATAGAGGACTTTGTAATATCATTGGCAATAGTCTTTGTGACTTTGGTGCAGTGACACTACGAAAGGATAGTTGAATAGAATGTTAGAATCTAGCATATTCTATAAGTAGCAAGAATTTGATATTCTTTAACTTATGAAAAACGGATTTGGAGTTGTGAAATGAGAATGATTGGAAATGTGTTCAATTTGGTCTATTTCACAAAGTAAGATCCATAGGTTAACATTGTGTGCATGCTAAGAGCATGGGACAAGTGTAATAATTCAAGTAAGAAGTTGATTAACCGAAACGACAAATAATGAGTAATCGATATGGTGATAAATAAAAGGTGTTTTATTTATGCTCAAAGGATTGAGGCCATATGGGATTAGTATTATTCTTGTGTTTCACTTTGCATGTTTTGACTTCCTGAATAATTTAATTGGTTAAGAACAGTCAAATTATTCGAACGGGCCAGAGTCGTTCATATGTTGGAAGTAGGTATGAATGAAGACTGTCGTGAATTGGTGTGTGGATTGTCTAAAAGAGTATTAGACATAAGCAAATGTTTGCTGCAACGTTCATGAGTGCTTATGAATATGATTTGAGCATTGGATCAAACCCACGCTCACTTGGATCACTCCATGGATTGTGTCACGAGTGATTGGTGAGACGATAACATCTTATATTCTTGAAACCGAGATGTGTGAGTTGTATCTTGCAAATCGGTTGCACATTGATAATATGTAAACGCACAAGTAACTTGGTGTTATAAAACATATTGTTGTGTGTGATTTGGAGAGTAAGTGCAAGCAAGCATTGTATCAAAGTTTATCCGTTCCTTTTATCCAAAGTAGGATAAAAGCGATATCTTTGGGCCCCTCGATGGTTTAAGTGATGACAAACATAAATGTTCGGCTGGGCTAGGGCTAATTTGATTTTTTCAATTAGTCAGTCGTCATAAATCGGAAATCGAGATATAGTACAAAGAGAATGATTTGAAATCATATCTCATACGATATCTAGAATGGAGGAATATATGATCCCTTATCTAAGGACACGCGTATCTGATAGGATCAGAGTTGACAGCGGCTTTGGAAAGCTACGATTGCAGATCAGGATCTGAAGTCATATGCAGAATAGTTGTTAGACTTATCCAAGTGGGAGACTGTTGGATTAGTGTCTAAGTCCATAACTATTTTGGTATGTACTTAACCCGATGGTGCATGGTCCTTTTGGGTTGCCTTCACCAAAGCAACTTGATTGGAGAAATAAATAAAGAGAGAGGTTATTATGATTTATTAATATGTTATAAGAATAATATATTAAAGGAGAAATCATATTTGTTTAATTAATATTGGTCAATAATTAATTAAGAATTAATTAAACTAGAGGGGCTGAACTGTAATTATGTGATAGTTACAAAATAAGGTAAGGATTATCTTATTAATAGGTTAGACGAATTTAAGGTGATAAGGCCTTAGAATTCGACTAGGATAAGGGTTTTCAAGACTTATCTTATGGTTACTTGGTGGGCAAGCAACTAGATAAGGATAAGGATTAAATCCCTAATCTCTACACCTATATAAAGACCCCTAAGGCTTATGAATTCGTCCATGCCTTCCCAAGAGGTCCTAGAGACGAATTCTTATACCTCTCCTCTCTCTTTATACCTTCTCCATTTGCTCTTGGTGTTTGTAAGCCATTAGAGGAGTGACACTTGTGACTCTAAGCCTTCCAAAGTCAATTCAAGGAGGAATTGAGATTGTTATTGCTACATAACAATCAAGGTAATATCATAAACCTAATTATACGTTAATATCGATTTCCATATGCTAGAATTAGGGTTTATAGTCTTGGATTCAAAGCATGTACAATAGAGAAACCCAGATCCAAGCATTAGGGTTTGTATGAGCACATAGGATGTCTTATGACCAAAACCCATCATTAACTAATTCATAGAAAAGAGTTTATACCTGCTTCAGCTTCATCATCGTGTATACATAGAAAAACAAGAGAAAAGTGAAATAAAACGAAAAATATTTTTGTATTTTGTGAAAAAATTCTAAAGAAAATGAAATAAAAACAAAAAGAAAATTATTTTTGGATTTTATGAAAATAAAATAAAAAAATGAAAAGAAAAACATAAAAAGAGTATGTAAAAGAGTGTACAAAAGAATACAACCAAAATTCCTTTGAGAAAAATAAAGCGAACCGAGTTCAGTAGGACCGAACCTGAAATAGACCGAGCGTTCGGTTCATTTCGGTTCCCGGGTGAACCGAACCCAAAATAGACCGAGCGTTCACTCTATTTCGCTTCTAACCTTTAATGAAGTGAAGGCAATTTCGGTACAGATTCAGCTTCCATCATTCCTAGGCCTTGTAGGATCTTATTGAAACTTGCTTCAGGTAAGGCCTTAGTAAAGATGTCTGCTAATTGATCAGTGGTTCCGACGAAATGAATTTCTACGTTACTGATATGTACATATCTACACATATATTTTACATCATATCTTAATATTTTATGCTATATTTATGCTTATTATAGAACAAAAAGTACTTAGTATGTTTAATATCTGTTATGTAGCATAAAATACATGCTCGGAAGCAATATGGAAGCTGGAAGCAGGAAAATACGAGCTTAGACAAGAAGAAGACACAAGAAGGATGTTGCTAGACAGCTTGACCCCTTGTTAGTATTTTGACCATATCTCATGTCTCGTAACTCCGATTAAGGTTATTCAAAATGATCTAAAAACTAGACACAATTTTTGGGCGACTTTCGTGTTTTGAGAAAAGTCGGATTTCCAACCACCACGATGTGGTGATCCCACCATGACGTGGTGAATGGAATCTTCGCAATTTTTGACGTTGGCTTGGAGAATACGGGATAAACACGAGGACCACGACGTGGTGGCCAGATTTTTGGCAAGTATATATATCCGGACATTATAACGAATTAAGGGACTTGGAGGTGACTTTCTGGAGAAGCATTATGAAAAATAACCTCTGGAAAACCCTTAGAAGAGGAGGAAACAATTGGAGCTCGAGATTTGAAGAGACCTAGACGAAAAAATCAATTTATTCGGTTTGATCATGTTTAGATTTATCTCTATTGAGTTTTTGTGTTTGACTTTTACCATGAGTAATTGAATTTAGCTACTCCTGTTTAGCTAGATGAAGCTTCAACTTATGAATTAGTTTAATTAATTATGGATTTGACTTGTTGGTATTATGATTGTGTTTGATTGTTAATACCTAGCATGCTAATATTTGGTTGTTTAGTCACTTGAATTCATGTTCTGTGTAGCTTAGTGATTATTAAATTACATGAACTTGACACCTAGTGATTTAGTGAATATTGAATTGCTAGAGCTAGGATCGACCCAATCTTAGATAAGTGATTGAAGTAATTGCTGGAGAACATAAATTATGACCATAATTATGTTTCCATAATAAATCTTACATAGCCTATTCATAATCCATAACTGATTATGTGTTTGATTGTGTGTGACCATGCATAGTTTTACATGAATTAGTTAAATATTAGTAAATTTGGACTTAAATTGCTAATAATATAATATTAGGTAACCAACTTTGATAATCCATAATTGTTAGCTAACCATAAAGAAGAAGTGGATTCGAACTAAATGGGAGTGTTTTTAGTAATTGATTGAACTTTTGTTTAGTAATTAAGTTTGTCTGAACTTGCAAAATCAGATAAAAACCTTTTAAATTATTGTTTGATTTTAGATTAATTTAGAGTAATTATTTTAGTTAATTAAATATGTTCCCTGTGTTCGACCCCACCTTACTTTACTACACTACAATCCGACTAGGTACACTACCTAGGTGCATATTAGTTAGTTAAGTTAGTTAGGTTATAAATTTAAAACTAATAGGTACTTTTGTGCACATCAGTTACCATATTCCACATGATCTTTGATGAAGTGATACCGCAGTGCTATGTGCTTTGTCTTCGAGTGTTGCACTGGGTTATGACAAATCCTAATTGTACTTTCTGAGTCGCAATATAGTGGGATTTTCTTCATGTTCAACCCATAGTCTCTAAGCTGACTTTGTATCCAAATGACCTGAGATGTGCATGAAGCTGCGGCTATGTATTCAGCTTCGGCTGTCGAGAGAGAAACACAAGTTTGTTTCTTTGATTGCCAGCTTACTAATTTTCCATCAAGAAATTGGCATCCTCCAGTAGTGCTTTTACAATCCAATCCACAATCCCCTAGGTCAGCATCTGAGAATGCTTGGACAAAAAATCTTGAGTTGGCTGGATACCATAGACCGAGAGAGGAGGTTCGCTTCAGATAGCGAAAGATGTTCTTCACTGCCAGCATGTGAGGTTCGCGTGGGTTAGTAGCTTGCTTCGCTTCCAGCTGTGATCGAGTTAAGACCTTTTCAGAAGATTCTCCAATGATTTGACTTTGAGGATGATCTTTGGTCCATTTGATGAGAGGAGGGTAATTTGGATCACACGAGGGATCCAGTTCTGCATTTATTTCTTCTTCAAGTTCTGATTGAGTATCATCATATTTAGCATTTGTATTCTCCCCCTCGAATGATGATACAAGTTCAATTTCTGAATCAGAACACTCCCCTTCGTTTGGACTTTCGATTGAACTTGATGATGATGATGATGGATTCTCCACCTGGAATGATGAATATTGATTATTTGGAAGAGACGAACCCTCCCCTGGATATAAGGACTATCACTGGAAGGTTCTCTTGAGTCTGGCTTTTCAGTTGCTTTCGGTTGTTCATATGTCATCTTCTTTGCAGCATCGTCAATGATTCGCTTCAGATTGTCGACCTGGTTATCTTTAGCCTTGGATTCGGAATCAATAGCCCTCTTCGGTTCATTGAAGAGTAGCATGTATTGCTCGAAAAGATTTGAAATTGGCACTGTCACTTGACCAGACTTTGGAAAGATTTCTTGCATCACACCTTCAGGTGCCTTCAACTTCTTAACATAGTTGTCGTCAAAAGTGACATAGTATGTTTCTTCAATCTTCTTTGAACATTTATTCAGAACTCTATACGCCTTTGAGTTCAAGGAGTAGCCCAAAAAGATCCCTTCATCGGCCTTAGCATCAAACTTGTTTCGGTTCTCCTTTGAGTTGAAGATGAAGCATCTTGAACTGAACACGTGAAAGAACTTCAGATTCGGATTACGGTTGTTCAAGATCTCGTAAGGAGTGATTGAGAAGCGCTTGTTCATATATGATCTATTCTGCGTGTAGCAAGCAGCAGTAATAGCATCAGCCCAAAAATATAAAGGCAAGGAAGCGAAGTTCAACATAGTTCAGGCTGCTTCGCAGAGAGAACGATTTCGCCTTTCGACGATTCCATTATGTTGTGGAGTATATGGAGCATAAAAATTGTGATTCGTTCCCTTCTCTGCTAGAAAGTCTTTAAAATCCTTGTTCTTGAATTCCAAGCTATTGTCGCTTCTCATGTTACGAACCATTTTTCGTAGTTGAACCTCTACTTTCTTTATAAAGAGTTTGAGCTTCGGAGTGGCCTCTGATTTTTGCTTCAAGAAAAATACCCATGTGAAGCAAGAGAAATCGTCTACTATAACAAGTATATACTTGTTTCCACCAATACTTTCGATTGAGGAAGGACCACACAAATCGATGTGTAGTAGCTCTAGTGGTTCTATCACCTTTTTGTTGATTATAGAAGGATGACTAGGTCAACTTTGCTTTCCTATTTCACAAGCTGCACATAGATGTTCTTTGTCAAATTTGAGAACTGGAAGACCTCGAACGTGATCTCCAAGCACCAGCTTATTGATATCTTTGAAATTGAGATGTGAGAGCCTTCGATGCCATAACCAGCTTTCGTCTAAGTGTGCCTTCATTAGCAGGAAAACAGATGGTTTCCCTCGATTTGGATTAAGATTTAGAGGGTACATTTCTCCATTTCGCTTCGACTTCAGCAGAATATTATTCGACTTCTTTTCGACAATTTCTGAGCCTTTGTCATCAAATGAGACCTTCAATCCAGTGCCAACCACCAGCTGTGAGACACTGATGATGTTATGCTGCAACCCTTCAAAGCATGCTACCTTTCTAATCGAGAAGTCACCATTTGTAATCATACCATAGCCTTTGATTGTTCCAAACGAATTGTTGCCATATTTTACCGTTCCACCATCCTTGAGAGACCGAAACTCCCTCAGTTCTTCCTTTCTACCTGTCATGTGTCGTGAGCGGCCACTGTCAATGTACCATTCTTCATCAAACTGCTCGTCACGAATAACCTGCAAAACATCAAGCAGATTTAGGAACCCAAAGCTTCTTGGGTCCTTGTGAACCTTTTACAGGACATGGAATAGTAAGAGAAACATCAACTAGATAAGTTCATTTTATTAGTGTTGTTTCATCTTTTCTTTTTATGGTAAAAACTTTGATTTTATTTGACTTGGACTCATTTGATTTAGATGTACGATTTGTGGTTTTGACGTTTGCATGCTTTTGGGTCTCTTTCGAGCGTCTTTCGTCTTCTGGATAGTGCTTTTCTTTCCCTTTTGAATCTTTAGATGAATGAATTTGAGAATGAGAATGAGAATGAGAATAAATAGGTTTAGAAGCAAGGCTAGATTGTTGATTATTGCTCTTCCTTGGTTGAGAATGAAAACTGTCTTCCCTTCGGTTCTTCTAACAAGTGGATTTGGGACCGAACCCATCCTTTCGGTTGCTTACATGTTGAGGACCGAGACCTTCCTTTCGGTTGCCTGCATGTTGAGGACCGAAACCTTCCTTTCGGTTGTTATAGCCATGGGGACTGAAGTTACCCTTTCGGTCTATTTTATTTTGTGGACCGAAAATACCCTTTCGGTTGTTGATCACCTGATGCCCAAAACTATCCTTTCGGTTGTTGTGACTTTGTGAACCGAACCTTTGCCCTTGGTTGTTTTCGTGGTAGTAGCCAAAATCCTTCTTTCGGTTGTTCTTGCCATGTAAGGGAGACTGCTTTCGTGAAGTGGAATTGTCTTTTGGCTCTCCTTGTGACTTATTTGTCTTTTCATACCTAACGTAATGAGGATTCTGGGATCGCCAAAAATGTTTTCTTTCTGTGAGATTTTTCTTGTATCTCAGGTTTCGTTCTGCCACTTGTTTTGGATTTTTGTGAATGTTGGCCTTTTTCTTCGGTACTTAAGCATGAATTTCTCTCTTTAATGAACATGTCTCACTTGATGCCATGACTGGTTCGCCTGAAGATGTTTTGGTACCACTTGTGCTTGGCACATCATATCACATAGGTTCATTAAGTGGTTCTGCCACATACCTACTCTTCACTCTCCATGGCGTTTTCTGAGAAAGACCTTTTGTTTCATCGGCGTTATCAATCGGTGCTGACCAGAAAAACTCATCACACCCATTAGCATTATCTTCTTCTACCAATGCTGTTAGTTCGGCTGTCTGTTGTGGTGTGACTCCTTGAACTGTGTAAACTTGATTTGGAGTGGTTTGAACCTTTTGATATACAACAACTTTTTCTTTGAGGAATTTAGTCTTGTCTATTGATGAGCGAGCGAACTTAATAGAGTTTTCAGAAATGAGATTTTTATTTGTTTCGGTTTCGCTCTTGACAAATTCAGAACAGTCCACCTCATCCTCTACAGAGATTTCACTCATGTCATTGTCCTCATTAAGTTCAGATGCAATTTCAACATCAATTTTATTTTCTGAACTTAACTTGGCATTCAATGAGTCAAATTTCTGTACAGTTTCAGTTCTCAGTTTTAGTTTGTCTTTTTCATCTAACAGATTTTTGAGCATGTCCTTATGGTCTTTTGACTTTATGTAGGACTTTATTTTGTCAAGACCAATTTTGTAGGCAGGAGATATTTCATTAGAAGATACAACATTTTCACAGTTGTAATCTTCGACATCGACTTCATCCTCCTTTACCTCAAGGAAGGGTAAAACAATGCGATGTATCTTCTTTCCTATTTCACAATCAAGATGTAACTGAGTGATATTAAAATATAATCTCTTAGCAATCAAACAAAAAACATTTCCTTGTTTTAAAAGCTTAAGATTGTCTCGTTGCAAATATATTGAATCATCGGTAGACCTAATTAATTCCTTCTCCTTTTGCTCAATCCAGATTCTCCTCTCCTCACTCTTCGACGATACCCTGCTAATTTGATCAGTCAGGTTAGAGTTTGTGACACGAGTTTGGTTAAGACTACTACTTAAACTAGAAAATTTAGATTTTAATCCATTTAGTTCCTTTTCATAGTTGGTAATAGGTTTTTTCAGAGAAATGAGAGTATTTTGTACCTTCTTGATCAACTCATCACATTCGTTGATCTGTGGACTGACAGGTTTTGCAGCGAAACATCTGTCCTCTCACTCCTTCTTGTCATCCAGTCCACCATATGTTGTGTATCCTCGCATCTGTGATAGACCATCCACCACCATCAAACATCTTCCCTCAACCTTTTCTTCTTTCACCAGAAGAGCCTTGCCACGAGTGGGCTTTCTTACTTCTTCTTCCTCTGAATCTGTGGACCATACCTGATTTCTTTTTGTTGATCTCCTCCAATCGTCTCAGGAGGTTCGCTTCCTCATCGTCTTCATCAACTCTTTCCGACGTCTTCTTCAGCATGCAATCTTTGGCAAAATGATTCTTGCCTCCACAATAATGGAAATCAAAACCTGATTCGCCACCAATCTTTGTTTCCTTCTTAGATTCTTCAGTCTTAGAACCCATCTTCGGTTCCTCCTTCACCTTTTCGGAACTATAACTTCCCTGCCAGTTTCGGTTCTTGTTGGCGGGGAACTTCCTCTTGATAAACTTTCTCGGATTGGAAATCATCAAAGCATATTCTTCACCAGTTAGATCATAGTCAGCAAGATCAAATTCTTCTTCTTCTTCTTCAACTGCACTTTTCCCCTTGGAAATTAGAGCTAACGAACCCAAGCCGGAAACCACATTCATTTTCTTTGACACAACACTTTCATGAGACTTCAGAATTCCCACCAGCTTTGCCAGAGAATAGGATTTGAATTGTTCGTGTGCCTTCACTGTAGACACAACTGGCAGCCATTCGGGCTAAGACCATTCATGAAGGTAACCTTCTGCTCAATAACTTTCCTTTCAATCGCATGCTTAATCATCATACTAAGAAGGTGATTCAATCGATCAAAAGCCTGAATAAGCTTCTCTTCTGGCTTCTGTTTGAAGTCACCAAATTCAGAAAGTAATAGAGTTTGAATCGAATGATCCGGATCTTCATCAGTTGAATATAATTCCTTTAGCCTATCCCATATCTCCTTCGCTGTAGCACATGAACTCACCAATCGAAACGTGTCTAATTGTAAAGCAAACCTAATCATTCTTAAAGCTTAATGTTGCACTGAAACTTCTCTTTCTCGTCTTGAGGAATGTCTTTCACATCATTCACGAGCTGATTGTACTCCTTTTGAGTTTAGAAAATTTTTGAAGTGCTTGAGTGAGAAAACAGACCAACTGTGATTGCTTCCCAAATCAGATACCCATTGTCTTCTGAACCAATCACATAATCTTTGAAGTGATGCGTCCAGACTTCATAATCCTGGGTATATAGGATTGGAATCCTTGTTGTCGATCCAATACTATTGGAGATATTGATCGGATTAGATTGTGAATCATCCATAAACATTGCGATGACGTTTGATCGATAACATTCTTAAGATCAGACTTGTAATATATCGTTAGGGCAAGATCAACAATTAATGCTATACACCAATGAGGAATGACGACTCATTTAATATCAATCAATGCAGAAAACCCTAATAGCTTCTTCAACAGAAGAGATGTGTATGAATTACACAGCCTCCTGCTCTGATACCAATTGATGAGACAAAATCTCTAAGATTGTTTAGATCTTTTACAGGTTAATCAACGAGGGACAAACAATTATAATAAACAAGACAATGAACAGGATATGGAAACAAGATAATACTGAATGATTCAAATGTAGTCACGCCTCAGCAGAACTCGATTAAGAACTTCCACTATAGAGGTGAGCTAGGGTTTACAATACTATAATGAGAATGATCAAAGTGTTAATTACTAAGGATGCATGCATGCACCTTAAATACTAAAACCCTAAAATAAAATAATACACGGTTGGACAGGCCCAAACCGGTTACAAAACAGGGCTAACAAGTAACGAGCCCAAGACGCAACATCTCAGATCCCAACAATGGCAATAGAATAACAATCACAAAAGTCTAATTGCATAAAAAAACTACCAATAACTTGGAAAGATGAAAAGAAATGAGTTTCAAGATCCAAAGTCATCTTCTTTTGGTCTCCAATGGTGTAAAATCGAAGTGATGCCAGATAGATCCAATCCCCCAAGGTAATGGCAAGCCAAATGACCAAAATGCCCAAAACTGGGCAGTTACGCGGGTACCAGCGCGACGGAAATTCCGCCCGCACAAGAGCTGCTGGAATGCTATTGGCTCATTTTTCCTCCACTAACCATCCCACTACCAAAGATTCCCTTGGTCCCCTCCATATCCCGCATGATTCAAATTAACCAATCATCTATTAGCTTCAAATATGGATGCTCCAATCCCAAAATAAGAATCCATGATCCATCTTCACAAGCCCACTTCATCTAAGTCTTTAGACTTTTAAGTCCAAATCTCCTTTAACGGATCCGCCAAGCCCAATAATGCATCGAAAATCCACTAAGCCCAACTCCATTCAAAATGCAACCGCAATGAGCTCCAAAGTCCTACAAAATACCTCATGCAACATAAAAAGTCCCCGGTATGATCCATAATAAGGAAAATAAATAAAATACAATGCAATAATGATAAAAAGATCTAAAAATCTAAAATAAACTAATAAAAATAAGGAAATAAAATAAGATATAAAATCACACCAAGCTTAAACCTAACTCAACATCAGTCAGCATGGTCAGAATAAGTCTTTCATGGACCCTACGCATCTTCAAAATGTTCCCCGCTTTAGAGCCATAAACCACATTCTCGAACCACTTGAAGGGTGAATAGATCACGGCTGGATGTAGTCACAGTGTGCAAGACAAAGGAAACAGAGGATGCGCCTAGTGGGGGCACTTTAAATCACAAATGCAGATCATAATACATGAAGGAAATGCGCCTCTTCACACACGATGATTCCTACATTTGTTAGGCTAAGTGTATAATAACAAAATAGGGTTTTACAACGCGGCCCCCGGGCAAACATCCGGTTTTAGAGGCTTGTCCCTTGTACTGTCCTTTACAATCTATCGTCTCATCATCATAGCTTTTTCTCACCAAAAATCAAAAATAAAATAAAATAATAAAAATTCTACTCATCCTAAACCTAAACCTAACAACTTAAATCTTCAATCTTGAACTTCTGCTATTTGGTCTTCAGCCTTCTTTGCTACTTGATCTTTTGCCTTTTTTTGAACTAGAGGTTTTGAACTTGGATTCTTGTTTTTCTTTTGTGTTGCTCTTTTTCTTCATTTTTTTCCAATTTCTTTATTTTTTTGTGTTCTTCTTCTTGGAAGATCTAAGGAATTTCACCATGTAACTTTGGATGGAGGCTAACATGAACACCTAATGATCATTGACGATGTGCAAAGATCAACTAAAAAGGGTGGGATATTGTGAAATCCCCAATTTCACGACCAGAAAAGACCGATTTGTTTATTCTTTGTTTTAAAATCAGATTAATTATTTAAAGAAAACGGTTGCGGAATTTGTTCCCAAAACAAAATATGATAAGAATTTATCAAAGCATTTCTTTAAAGAAATGTATTTTCATTAAATAACAAAATCTCAGGATGTCATGTTCTGATACAGACCAAAAGCATAAACATTATAAAATAGATCTTACAACAGTTATTTATAACTACTGATCTATAATCCAAAATCTCTCGTTAATTCCACCAACTTATACTCTTGTGCCATTACCTATAATGCAAAGAAAACTGAGTGGGTCAGGCTTGGGAGCCTGGTGAGCATATAGGATTTTCAACCCATAATAATATAATTATTATATTTAATCATCAAACAATCAACCCAATTACCCATCCCCATTATCTTCTTTATTTCTTAAGGTTTTACCCTAAGAATCACCTATCCTTCATTCATTCATTCCTAAAGATTGACTTTAAGGAATTGGTACAAAGTCCGTTGCTGCATGAGGCGTGGCTGCTAGGTTTTTGACATTCTCTTTTAGGCGCATCTTCTGATGTTATCCTTTAAGCACATCTGCTAGTATTATCTTATAAACACATCTGCTAGTATTATGACATTCTTTATTTGCCGCTTCTGCCGACATTATCCTATAAGCGCATCTGCCAATATTATCCTATAAGAGCATATGCTAGTATTATGACATTCTCTATTTGGCGTATCTGCCGACATTATCCTATAAGCGCATATGTCGGGATTATCATATAAGCGCATCTGCTAGTATTATGACATTCTCTATTTGGCGCATCTGCCGACATTATCCTATAAGTGCATCTGCCAGGATTAGGACATTCACTACTTGGTGTATCTACCGATATTATTCTTAAGCGCATCTGCTAGTATTATGAAATTCTCTAATTGGTGCATCTACCAATATCATTCTTAATCATCTTTCATACCTCATCATTTTATCACATACCAACTATCTCATCTACCCATGTTCTACCCAACATATTTGTAGATATAAAATACATATACAGTTTAACTCATTTAAAAACTATATAGAACATCCATTCCACACTCATCTCAAATAAGCAAACAATGTATAAACTCATAGCACATATTTCATAGCAAATACTTTATATCTATGTGTTAGAAGAAAGTAACTACACTCACACATATAAACAACAATATATATAAATACATAGCACGTATTTCATAGCAAATACTTAATATTTATGTGTTAGAAGAAAGTAACTATACACTCACTTGATCAGAAGATGATCGGACAGCACTATGGCTTCTAATGGTAGTATTCTTCGGTGAAACCGGGATATCTTCATACACTGGACTTCTCACGGGCAGAGCTTCGGCTCGGAAACTCTTTTCTTCTCAGGATATTCGGGCTTCGGGACTTGCTTCGGGTCTCGAGGTTGATACCGGGGCTTTGGGGGTACTTCTTTGCACGTAAATCGAGGTAATATGGGTGAGAGAAGAGTGAATTAGCAACCTTGGTCAGCTGCCCCTTCAAATCTATTTATAGGGCAAAATTTTCATTTTCCACGTCGTGGGCTTGATCGTCACTGCATGCGTCATGTCAAGTTGGGTCTGGCAGACTCCAGGAGGCGTTAAAAAACATGTCACGTCGTGAACACTGTTTTCACGTCGTGGCCTCTGACAGTTTTGGGGTTTCGCGCCCCGAACTTCAGAAATTTATAACTTTCGCATACAAACACCATTTCCAACGTTCTTTATATCGACGCGTAGGTGAGATTATGCTATAAAACTCTCATTTAGACTCCTTTGGATAATTTTGACTTTATTTTTAATATATTATAAATATATTACTTTTATATTATTTTTAGTAGGCAGGGACAGAAAAACTCCAATACAAATTCATAACTTCTTCATCCGACGTCCGTTTTCGTCTGTCTTTTTACCGTTGGACTACTATCGATGAGATCTTTGATTATTGTTAAGATTGTTTCGGCTAAAAATCACTTGATCTAATATTCGAGTATTCGGGCTGCATACCGCTAAGTCGAAACTCCGGAAAATCATAACTTCCTCATACGAAGTCAGATTGGGGCGTTCTTTGTATGCATGCTCTCGGTTTAACATAATCTACGTCTTTCGTTTTGATAGCTAAATCCAAATATCGCTCTATCGTAAATTCACTATTTACGTCGCGCTGTGTCGTGCTGGTTCTGTCGTGAAACTTCGACAGGTCATAACTTCTTCGTTATAACTCGGATTTCGGCGTTCTTTATATTTACGGAATCCTTGTAAGATATACTAAAACTTAGTTAAGATTACTCCTTCTAAATAATATTCCATCAAAAATTCATTTTTGACGCTTATCGTCTCTAAATTGACTAGCCCTGATCTATGGGCGTTACAATTATCTCCCCCTTAGGATGATTACGTCCCGGAATCATCAACGAAATAGGGCTTGGATAATGATTCCATACGTTATCTCTTCATCCTAAGTACTAATCGTAACTTCTATGTCTCCTCGAAAGAGTATTTAACTCTAGCACTTCTTGACTGCAGACGATGCTCAATCTTGCATCTGCTTTTCTTACCATGTTGTACTTTCAATCGTAACCTACAAGTTACAAAATAAAGCCTTATTGATGACTCCTTCTTCTTCTTAGGATAAGTACTTTCATTTATCTATTGTAACAGACCGATGGGTCATGTTCTAATGACCTCTCATCGTATGATGCACCGTTTACAGTCAGGTCTCTTAGAGTCAAATTCCAGAATGGAATATACCTTCCTTCATATTCTAATGTGAAATAATCACATTTTTGCATGTAGCATTTCTAACTACAAGCTTCCTTAACAACGAGCGTGATGCTATCGATCACATTGATTTCCATTTTCTGACTTAGGTCAGATGTTACATCGAACTTGGTTCTCTGAACCACGTAACAAACTCATCATAGTCAGACTCAATTTGTCATGACCACTAGGGTCGGAATAACAATAATCTCCTTAGTCATTACCGAAACGATGGTAACGACATACTTGAATAAAACGAGACCAATGACTAGCTTCTTGGTAACCTTGTGACTTTCCCTGATCGAAGCGTGAGTCCTGTGCTTCCAGTAGTATAGATCTCTACTACTATTCACACCTACTCACACTCGTCCCAAGTATTGTCTCGCAGTCCCCAAGTCCTAATCACAAAAAATTTAACACGTACGAATGTGTCCAATTAATCATAAAAATTTTCCTAAACTCTACTAGGACTTCTTCCATGCGCATCTTCTATCATCAATCATGCTTCAACTCGATTGGCGATGGAAATTCCAGACAATGGGACAACTTCAAGAATTACACCAATCGTTCCACCATCCTGCCAATCGAAGGTGTACTTCAGACGTACCGTACTCCTCTAAATGTTCCGTTATTTTATCAGACATAAACTAAAGGCAAGACACCACTCTTATGATATCTTCCGATAGGTTTCATTCACTATCATAAGCCTTTCATTTCCTCCATTTACTCAATTCTCTATGAGTATTCTATTGGATATAGTGTCTAAGTCCATAACTTTATTCGGTATGTACTTGATCTGACCCGGCATGGTCCATTTGGGTTGCATGGCATTACAATACTTGGATAGACTAAATGAGAGAATATGGCACTTATGATTATTAATATATTATAAGTTCTAATATATTAATAATAGTATTGTTTAATTAGTATTTGATCAAGTATTAATCTAGTATTAATTTGGCGATCAAAGTGAGACTAATTAAATATATAAGGGTTGATTATGACAATCATCAATTCTTTTATGGTGGATTAATGATCCATGGTTTATGGGTTATGGATGTAACCATTTGGAGCTCCATGGAGAGTCCATGGGAGTTACAAACCCATGGGTCATGAGAAATGAAGAGTCATGACAATTATGGGTCTTCTTAATGAAACCCTAATTGTGACACCACTATAAAAGGAACCCTTTGGCTAGTAAAATTGGACGTAGTAAGGTTACTAGAGAGGGCATAACCGATTTTGAGTGCTAGAAGTATTCTCTCAAGTTATTCCATGTTTTGTGGTGTTGTCTGAAGCATTTGATGCACAACATTTGGGGTGCTAGGCTCACAAAGTCTTGAAGGAATCCAAGCAACAACAAGGTATGTATTTCTACTAGTTTTATATTTCATATATTCCCTATGCCATGCTAGTTAGGAAATAACCTTGAAAAAGAAATTTGCATGTATATAGAGAAAACATAGATTCAAGGTTATTAGGGTTGCATGTACACTTAGGAAGTGTTAGAATGCTCAAAACCCATCAGTAGTATCAGAGCCTAGGATTGTTTTCTGTATACTTGATGCAAAACTGCTTGAAAATCGAAAAAACTGCTCACTGTCGACTAGACTCGCCGAGTTCATGGGGAGGACTCGCCGAGTCCATGTACAAATTCATCCTATTCGTCGAATAGGATCATGCACTCGACGAGTAGGTGCGTGCTGGGCAGTCTTTTCGTGTTTTGTTGTTGGAAATGGATTAAAATCATTATCCCAATCTGTTTTGGACTTGTAAAATCTGTTTTTCAAAATGATAATGATTATGTTAATCCATTTTACATGACTTTTAACAATTTCAAAGTATTATATATGCTTATATGATTTCTTGAAATTGCTTGACATGAATTTGTGTTCTTATGAGTTTTTAGAAGATCATAGGAATTATGTGTAACCACCATGTGTGTTTAATTCTTGATCTTAATTGTAATGATGGTGTTCATAACTTGTCCTCAAGTTATGGATAACCAAAAGTCACTTCTTTAAATTATGATTAAAGAACTAAAGAGGTTTCATAAAATGAAGAGTCTTCATTTTTATGAACCATTAAAACTCATAAGTTACAAATTGAAGAGACTTGGAATAGTTTCAATTCTTGCCCTCAAGTTTTGGAATTTGAAAAGTCTTACACTCTAATACTTTAATTCCAAATTAAACCTTAGATTTTTAAAAAGTTTAAAAATCAACACTTATACTATTATTATAATTTTATTATATAGATATGTATAAGAATATGTCGTTCTTACCGTTAGTAGGCCTCATTCACGAAGCCGGTCTATAAGGGGGGTATAAGGTTGTTGCCTATAAAATGGTGACTTAATGGGTGTCCACTCTCACCCACCGCTTCCTTGATCGATGGAGGGTCGTTAGCCGAACGGGTAGGATATGACTTTAAATTCTCATTAAAAGTATAATGAATTATAAAGTAACTATACATTATAAATTCCCAATCTTAGTTACTTTAGGAAAATGTGAATTTGGTGCTAGCCCATAAAATTACACTTTGTACCTTACCAAGTCGTTAGTGGAGCGTGTGTGGTTAACCGGCACACTAACATGGACTAGTAAGAGTGGCAAAGGGTAACTTGACTTTATTATAGATCGGTGGAGTGTGTGTGGTTAACCAGCACATCGATTAGGTAATATTGTTAAGGGTACCAAGTCAATTTGTATGGTTATTCACACCTTGTTTGTGATCCTCGGCATCCTAGTCACAAACTTGAGAGGGCACATTCGAGATTCAAACATGCCATTTAAAAGTTCAATGTATCTCAAAAGATCTAGGAGTTTCAAAACTAATAAAACCTAATAGTAAAATATTTCGTCTTATGGTGGAAATTGGTAAATCGTCATTTACCTACCTTCAAATATTTTATAGTGTGGATTACGGCATCCCTCTTCCACCTATAAATAGTTTGTTGGATCCTAGCCTTAATATTTCATTTGGGTGACTTATTAAGGATTCTTAATCTAATGAAACTTATCTTCCTTTTATTCCAGATGTCTTCCAATAACGCTGCTGGCTCAAACCCTACAGGCTCCTTTTCCCTAATGAACTTGTGTGGTAAGGTCATCTTTGATGGATCCAACTTTAATGAGTGGATCAGAAACATCAGGATGATTACCCGCTATGAGGACAAAGAATATGTCCTTGATAGGGAGCTTAAGGTTGTTAATGAAGCCACTGCTACTCCAGAAGAGCTTGCGGAGTTCATTGCGCATGAGAAGGATGCCACCAAGGTGTCCTGCATCATGATGGCCACAATGACTCCGGAACTCCAAAAATCTTATGAAGATTTCTACCCCTATGAGATGCACCTGGATCTGATGGAAAGGTACCATCAGAGCGCGTGTCAAGAGAGGTATGAAATCATTTCCTCCATGATAACCGCAAGGATGAAGGATGGTAAACCCATCACCGGTCACTTGTAGAAGATGCAGAGGTTCGTTGACCGGTTGCTAAAGCTCAATGTTGACTTCCCTGAGGAATTGGCGATTGACATCATTCTCCATTCCTTACCTTCAAGTTATGATCAGTTTCGTATGACTTATCATATGAATAAGGAGGAAGTCACACTTAGCAAACTTCAAGGACTCTTAAGGACAGCTAAAAATGGCCTTAAGGGTAAAGCGGTTACTACTTCTACTCCTTTAACAGCCCCTCTCTTGCAATTGGGCAAGGGAAGGGTAAGAAGCGGAAAAGCCCTTCAAAGGGTACCAAGGGTAAGACTCTTGATGGTTCCTCTTCAAGTGGGACAAAGAAAGGTCCTATTACTCCTTCTTCGAACCCAAAGCAAGCACAGTGCTTCTATTGCCAAGATAAGGGACACTTCAAGCGAAGCTACGCCAAATATCTGCAAGATGTAAAGGATGGGAAGGTTAAACCCACCCATGCAGGTATTTACACAATATTGTCTAACAACTCATCTAATGCTAATTCTTTGGTGCTTGATACAGGGTATGGTATTCACATTTGTACTGATTTGCAGGCACTAAGAAAAAGTGAGCAAGTGGAGCACGGGAAGATAAACTTAGTCATGGGCAACAGGAAAGCGTCACCTGTTACCAAGATAGGAGTTTATTCTTTATTGCTTAATAATGGGTTAATGTTAGATTTGTATAAGTGTTGTTACTCGCCCGAAATGGCGAGAAATATTATTTCTTTTCATTGCTTGTACAAACAAGGTTTTACTTTTTCATTTGATAATAAAAATGATGCTATTAATGTTTATTACAATGATGTATTTTACTTTAATGCAATACCTTGTGATGGTGTATATGAATCCGTGAATGTTGTAGACAATCTAGGAAATAATGTGTTGTATATTGATTATTCTGATAGCTTGGATAAAGCATCCTTGTGGCATTGTCGTCTTGGAAATGTTAGCAAGAAGTGCATAGGCCAACTCCAAAAGGCTGGAGTCTTGGAATCATTTGACCTCAAGTCAGATGATAGTTGCGAGTCTTGTTTACTTGGAAAAATAACAAAGTCGCCCTTCACAGGTACTTGTGATAGGGGTGAAGGTTTGTTGGACCTTGTACACACGGATGTGTGTGGGCCCTTCAGAGTTGCTACAAGGGATGCTAATCGTTATTATGTGACTTTTACTGATGATTACAGTAGATATAGATATATTTACTTAATCAAGCATAAGTCAAAAAACTTTGAAAAGTTCAAAGAGTTTAAGCAGGAAGTTGAGAATCAATTGGGCAGGAACATCAATATGCTCCGATCCGATCAGGAAGGAGAGTATCTTAGCATTGAGTTCCTTGACTATCTTAAGGAATGTGGGATTGTCTCACAATTGACACCTCCCAGGACACCACAGTTGAATGGTGTGGCTGAGAGGCGCAATCGAACCCTGTTGAATATGGTTCGTTCCATGATGAGTCGAGCTTCATTACCAATCTCTTTCTGGGGGTATGCCTTAGAGACTGCCGCCCATATCCTTAATCTAGTCCCTACTAAAAAGGTTGCCAAAACACCTCACGAGATGTGGACTGGGAAAGTACCCAATTTGGACCACATCAAGATTTGGGGTTGTGAAGCTTTTGTGAGGCGTGAGACTCATGACAAGCTTGAGCCCCGAAGCGAGAGGTGTATTTTCATTGGCTACCCACAGAGATCCTTTGGTTACCTCTTCTACAGACCCAGTGACAATGTGGTCTTTGTAGCAAGAAGAGGAGTCTTTCGTGAGAGAGAATTCATAAGCCAATGGGACAGTGGGAGGCAAATTGACCTTGAAGAGCTTCAAGAGTCAAGTGGTGAAGGAACCTCAAATGCTATCAGCCAACCTGAGAAGGAAACTCCTGTTGAGCGGATAGATGAGTCTGTACCTCCAAGACGTTCCACTAGGGTGAGGAACACACCTGAATTTTATTATGGTTATCACATCACCACTGAAGGTGATACATTTATCAGTGATAGTACACTGATAGATTGGGATGAACCTAATAATTATAAGGAAGCCATGGCAGGCCCTGAGTTTGCGAAATGGAAGGAGGCTATGGACAGCGAGATTCAGTCCATGTATGACAATCAAGTTTGGAACTTGGTTGACAATGTATCAGGTCGTAAGACAGTTGGGTGCAAATGGATCTTCAAGAAGAAGACCGACATGGATGGGAAAGTACACACTTATAAAGCGCGAATGGTTGCGAAGGGCTTTACTCAAACTCCGGGAGTTGACTATGATGAGACCTTCTCACCGGTAGCTAAGATTAACTCTATTAGAGTGTTGTTAGCCATAGCTGCATTTCATGACTATGAAATATGGCAAATGGATGTCAAAACCGCTTTCCTTAATGGGAAGTTGGCTGAGGATGTTTACATGGCTCAGCCAGAGGGTTTTGTCAATCCAAAATACCCTAATAGAGTGTGTAAGCTTGAAAAATCCATTTATGGATTGAAACAAGCATCTTGCAGGTGGAATCTTTGCTTTGATGAGAAAGTCAAAGAGTTTGGCTTTTCTAGGAGTGAGGATGAGTCTTGTGTGTATGTCAGGGCTAGTGGGAGCATAGTTAGCTTCTTGGTGTTGGATGTGGATGACATACTTCTCATAGGAAACGACATCCCAACTTTGTAGGAGGTTAAGGCCTGGCTTGGGAAGTGTTTTGCTATGAAAGACCTTGGGGAAGCTACCTATATCCTAGGGATAAGGATATTGAGAGATAGGAGTAAGAGACTAATTGGACTTAGACAAAGTACTTATGTGGATAAGGTACTGAAGAGGTTCAGTATTCAAGATTCCAAGAAAAGAGAATTACCAATCCAGAGTAATGCCAAGCTAAGTAAGACTCAGAGTCCGAGTACAGAGGCTGAGATAGCTTAAATGAGTCAGATACCATATGCTTCCGCTGTGGGCTCGATCATGTATGCTATGACTTGTACTCGCCCTGATGTGGCCTTTGCTTTGAGCATGGTCAGTAGATATCAAGGGAACCCTGGCAAGGCACACTGGACAGCGGTAAAGAACATTCTCAAGTATTTGCGGAGTACTAAGGATTGGGTCCTTACCCTCGGAGGTAGTGATGACTTGCGAGTGGAAGGATATAGTGATGCTAGCTTTCAAACTGATAGGGATAATTTCCGCTCTCAGTCAGGCTGGGTCTTTATCCTAAATGGAGGAGCCATTACTTGGAAAAGTTCCAAGAAGGAGACAGTAGCTGATTCGACTTGTGAATCAGAGTACATAGCAGCAAGCGAGGCAGCAAAAGAGGCGATATGGCTGAAGAACTTCATCGGAGACCTTGGAGTTGTACCAGCTATAAAGGAGCCAATGGTAATTTTTTGTGACAGTGAAAGTGCGGTTGCTTTGGCGAAAGAACCAAAAGATCACGGGAGATCTAGGCACATTGACAGAAACTACCATTTCATCAGACATAGAATAGAAGAAGGACTCCTCGTGGCAAAGAGGGTATCATCAGATGAGAACCCGGCAGATCCCCTCACGAAGGGACTGAGCAGGGTTAAGCATTTACAGCATGCAAGGCGCATTGGGCTGAAGGATGATATTAGTTTCAATAATTAGATTCCTGAAACTTGTAAAATGTAATTGACATTTGATGATAAATAAAAGTTGTTATTTATTTATGAGTAAGGTGTTACTATCTTGTGTTGATTGTTTACTATGTTTCAATTTTGCATGTTTTTATTTCCAGAATAATTATGTTATGGTATATATCATATTATTCAAACCATCCACAGTCAGTCAAACTTTGGAAGTAAGTATTGAGTTAAAACTGTCATGAATTTGGCTTGTATGATTTGTCTAAAGTGCTTTGGACAATGCAATGGTTGCTACAACATTCATGAGTACTCATAAGGGCTGAGTATTGGATTCAACCCACGCTCACTTGCATCACTTCATGGAATTTATCTCGAGTGATCGTGAGACAGTAATATCATATAAATCTTCAAACCTAGAGATATGAGTTGTTGACTATGAGTTGGTTATTCATTGATTGTACGAAAACGCATTGGTAACTCGATGTTATAAAACGTGCCTTTGTGAGTAATTCAACAAGTAGTTAGTACAAGCATATCAGTCGAAGTTTATATGTTCCTTCTAGAAATAGAAGCGATATCTGGGCCCCTCGATGATTTGGTTTTGACCTATGTACCGGGCCCGGTCAGAACCTAATTGATGTGTTCAATTTAGTTCTATGTCGAAACAAATCGGAGATCGAGAAACAAATGCTGGACAATAAGTAAGACCATATTCCATGTGTTTGTTCGGCTGATATCATGAGAGCAGAGGATTATATGATCACTTATCTTAAATGGCGTATCATCATCATCTCAGTTCCGAGAGACTTTGAAAGAGCTACGATTGTTAGTCGGATTTTGAAGTCATATTTGCAAATATAGTTATTAGACTTATCCAAGTGGGAGACTGTTGGATATAGTGTCTAAGTCCATAACTTTATTCGGTATGTACTTGATCCGACCCGGCATGTTCCATTTGGGTTGCATGGCATTGCAATACTTGGATAGACTAAATGAGAGAATATGGCACTTATGATTATTAATATATTATAAGTTCTAATATATTAATAATAGTATTGTTTAATTAGTATTTGATCAAGTATTAATCTAGTATTAACTTGGTGATCAAAGTGAGACTAATTAAATATATAAGGGTTGATTATGACAATCATCAATTCTTTTATGGTGGATTAATGATCCATGGTTTATGGGTTATGGATGTAACCATTTGGAGCTTCATGGATAGTCCATGGGAGTTACAAACCCATGGGTCATGAGAAATGAAGAGTCATGACAATTATGGGTCTTCTTAATGAAACCCTAATTGTGACACCACTAAAAAAGGAACCCTTTGGCTAGTAAAATTGGACGTAGTAAGGTTACTAGAGAGGGCATAACCGATTTGAGTGCTAGAAGTATTCTCTCAAGTTATTCCAAGTTTTGTGGTGTTGTGTGAAGCATTTGAGGCACAACATTTGGGGTGCTAGGCTCACAAAGTCTTGAAGGAATCCAAGCAACAACAAGGTATGTATTTCTACTAGTTTTATATTTCATGTATTCCCCATGCCATGCTAGTTAGGAAATAACCTTGAAAAAGAAATTTGCATGTATATAGAGAAAACATAGATTCAAGGTTATTAGGGTTGCATGTACACTTAGGAAGTGTTAGAATGCTCAAAACCCATCATCTTCACCATAACGTTTTGTACACCCAAGCAGACGTTCGGTGTACCGGGCAAGAATTTAAGATAAGAAAGCTTTATTTACGATAGACGTATAAATCTCCTTATCACTACGAAACGTTTACATGCTAGTTCTAATACCGTATTCGTACGCTTAGAATCCTAAACACATAAGGTTTCCCGATCCGGTCGGCAACAGACCATAGATCCGAACAAATAATATCATATATGGCAACATATAACATTTAGCACATAAATGCATTTTAGGCAACTTTCCTAAAATAAACTAGTGCTTGTGCCAATTTAGGTGTACTACCTAAAATATAATAGACACACTCAACTCACAATCATCGCTTAGCATTCTAAGTTTAAGTCTAAAAATTTCCTACAAATTCCTAGTTCGCTTAAACTAATGCTCTGATACCAACTGTGACATCCTCAATTTCACGGCCAGAAAAGACCAATTTTTTTATGCTTTGTTTTAAAATCAGAGTAATCACTTAAAGAAACGGCTGCAGAATTTGTTCCCAAAACAAATGTGATAAGAATTTATCAAAGCATTTCTTTAAAGAAATGTATTTTCATTAAATAACAAAATCTCGGAATGTCATGCTCCGTTACAGACCAAAAGCATAAACATTATAAAATAGACCTTACAACAGTTATTTATACCTACTGGTCTATAATCCAAAATCTCTCGTCAAGTCCACCAACTTATACTCTTGTGCCATTACCTGTATTACAAAAAAAACTGAGTGGGTTAGGCTTGGGAGCCTGGTGAGCATATAGGGTTTTCTACCCACAATAATATAATTATTATATTTAATCATCAAACAATCAACCCAATTACTCATCCCCATTATCTTCTTTATTTCTTAAGGTTTTACCCTAAGAATCACCTATCCTTCATTCATTCATTCCTAAAGATTGACTTTAAGGAATCGGCACAAAGGTCATTGGTGCATGAGGCGCGACTTCCAGGTTTATGACATTCTCTTTTAAGCGCATCTTCTGATGTTATCCTTTAATCGCATCTGCTAGTATTATCTTATAAGCACATATGCTAGTATTATGACATTCTCTATTTGGATCTTCTGCCAGGATTATCCTATAATAGCATCTGCTAGTATTATGACATTCTCTATTTGGCGCATCTACTGACATTATCCTATAAGTGCATCTGCCAGGATTATCTTATAAGCGCATATGCCGACATTACCCTATAAGCGCATCTGCCAGGATTAGGACATTCACTACTTGGTGTATCTACAGATATTATTCTTAAGCGCATATGCTAGTATAATGACATTCTCTAATTAGTGCATCTGCCAATATCATTCTTAATCATCTTTCATACCTCATCATTTTATCACATACCAACTATCTCATCTACCCATGTTCTACCCAACATATTTGTAGATATAAAATACATATACAGTTTAACTCATTTAAAAACTATATAGAACATCCATTCCACACTCATCTCAAATAAGCAAACAATGTATAAACTCATAGCACGTATTTCATAGCAAATACTTTATATCTATGTGTTAGAAGAAAGTAACTACACTCACACATATAAACAACAATATATATAAACACATAGCATGTATTTCATAGCAAATACTTAATATTTATGTGTTAGAAGAAAGTAACTATACACTCACTTGATCAGAAGATGATCTGACAGCACTACGGCTTGCAATGGTAGTATTCTTCGGTGAAACCGGGATATCTTCACACATCGGACTTCTCGTGGGCAAAGCTTCGGCTCGGAAACTCTTTTCTTCTCGGGATATTCGGGCTTCAGGACTTGCTTCGGGTCTCGGGGTTGATACTGGGGCTTTGGCGGTACTTCATTGCACGTAAATCGAGGTAATATGGGTGAGAGAAGGGTGAATTAGCAACCTTGGCCAACTGCCCCTTCAAATCTATTTATAGGGCAAAATTTTCATTTTCCACGTCGTGGACAGTGTATCCACATCGTGGGCTTGATCGTCACTGCATGCGTCATCGCAAGTTGGGTCTGGCAGACTCCAGGAGGTGTCAGAAAACATGCCACGTCATGAACACTGTTTTCACGTCGTGTCCTCTGACAGTTTTGGGGTTTTGCGCCCCGAACTTCAGAAATTCATAACTTTCGCATACGAACTCCGTTTTCAACGTTCTTTATATCGAAGCGTAGATGAGATTACGCTCTACAACTCTCATTTAGAATCCGTTGGCTAATTTTGAGTTTATTTTTAATATATTATAAATATATTACTTTTATATTATTTTTAGTAGGCCGGGACAGGAAAACTTCATTAGAAATTCATAACTTCTTCATCCGGCGTTCGTTTTCGTCTGTCTTTTTACGGTTGGACTACTATCGACGATATCTTCGATTCTTGTTTAGATTGTTTCGGCTAAAAATCACTCGATCTCATATTTGAGTATTCGGGCTGCATACCGCTAAGTCGAAACTTCGGAAAATCATAACTCCTCATACGAAGTCAGATTTGGGCGTTCTTTTTATGCACGCTCTCGGTTTAACATAATCTAAGTCTTTCGTTTTGATTGCTAAATCTAAATATCGCTCTATCATAAATTCACTATTTACCAAAAAAACTTGGTCCTAGAAGATGTGAATTGGGGGACCCACTTCAAAGTTCATCAGTTACCTCAATGCAAGGTGTGATAAACAAAATCTATCAAACTATCTACTCTAGACCCCTAGAAAAATGATGGCTTATCCTAAAAAGGTGGTGAGAATCTAACTAAGCAAGGCCCGGACAAGAATCAGGAGTACCAAGGGGTACTCCCCCCAAAACCAAGATGCGAGTCTTCCATGTCTTCAAAATATCTTACCGGGCTAATCTTTGCTCGCACGCATCGGTTTGACCAACCACAACCCTCCGCACCTAGACCCAATCAAGCTACCTGCATCTGACCCCCACACAAGCAGTCTTAAAGTGGTATGTGAGGCTCAAACCGTGTCCTATTTCTCAAATACAAGGAATTCCATATCAAGACCCGGGACCAATCTATGATTCAATATTTATGACTCGGTGCTATGGTACCTATAGGGATGAGAAGACAAGAGAGAATAAAAATGCATGAGCTTAAAATAGAATGCATCTAAAAAGTATGAAAATTAGAAAAGAAGGAAACAAAATACGCAATTTTTTTGCAATTTTTATGAATGACCTAAATGACTTACTCTAAATGCAACAATATACAACCTAAATGCAATTAAAAATAAAATATAAGAATACCTCACCCCAAGCTTAAAATTAAGCATTGTCCTCAATGCTTAGGATAAGAGTAAGGAAGGATCATATTGGGTCCAAGGTGGAGGAGGCCCGTGAGGACGGTATGGAAGCAACACATGGGTCGTACAATGATGTGTGGGTGGAGTTCTTGGCTGCCAAAATACACATGGATGAAAGCTTGGTCGCGCAAAGGAAGCATATGAAATGGCTCGAAATTTTCTTATGAAGTGACATATTTGCACAAGTACCCTCGCAAACCTTGCGCAGGTGGGGGGCAGCCCAGACATAAACCCGCTTTCGTCAACCTTTGTAAATCGTAGTTTCCAATGTTATGTTGTTGAATTCTCCTGTGTCAAAGCCTTCATAAAATGGTTTCAAATGGTGCCCATTCACTTTGAAGATTTGGTTCATTTCCAAACTCTTGATTTCAACCACACCATGATCAAAGAATTTTATAACAATGAAAGGTCCGTGCCATCGAGATCGCAATTTTCCCAGGAATATCTTTAAGCGTGAATGATAAAGAATAACTTCTTGACCCGGAATAAAGTGTTTTTGGGTTATGTGCTTGTTATGAAATGCCTTTTTCTTCACTTTGCACCTTTTGAACCTTTTAATTATCTTTTTCTTGACTACTTCCATCATTGGAGAATTTAATCTTCTTTGAGCCTCTCTCCTATGCTTGCAATAATATCCCATAAGAATCTTGTGTGTGCATAAATTAGGGCTTATCCCGTTTATTGGCTCAATCACATCAACCTGGTACAATGGAGAAATGGTGATAGGGTACCTCATTGCTTCAAAGATGTTGAAGTGAATGATCTCTCCATCAAACTCCATAGTAATTTTTCTTTTATGGACATCAATGATCGTGTGAGCGGTATTCATGAAAGGTCTTCCAAGGAGGATCATAAATGATTTGGAAGGAGTCTTCTCTTCAAGATCAATGAAATAAAAATCCATGGGAAATACTAGTTGATTAACTTGTACTAACACGTCCTCCAACACTCCTATTGGAGACACACTTGACTTGTCCGCTAATTGAATGATTACTCCCGTTTCTTCCAAAGGTCCAACATTGAGAGATTGAAAACCCAAATATGGCATCACATTGATCGAGGCTCCAAGATCTAATATGACACTTTCGACATGCAAATCACCAATGGTATAAGGGATAACAAATATTTCTAGATCCTTGCATTTGGGAGGTAACTTCTTTTGGATAACCGCAGACACGTTTGCATTGACTTGAATCTTTTCATTTTCCTTGAATTTCCTCTTCTTGGTGCACAAATCCTTGAGAAATTTTGCATAACTTGGAATTTGCTTAATAGCATTCAATAGTGGAATGTTGATTTGGACCATGCAGAAAGTTTCAAATAATTCATTTTCTTCCTCTATCTTCTTGGAAAAGGCTAACCGGGAAGGGAAGGGTGGTGGTATGACCAATGCCTTGATGGTCTTGTTGGAAGATTCAGGTTGCTCAATATTTGTCACAATCGGTTCCTTAGGAGGAACTACAACCTTTGTAGGCTCAACAACAATAACTTCATCTTCTTCTTCTCTTGAAATTCTTTTAGGGTTGCTTTCTCCAAGTGTTTTCCCACTTCTCAAGGTTATTTCACTCACATTGGAGTTCTTCTCGGTTTCAGAAGGAATTTTACCCCTTTGTTGTTAAGAGCGGTGACTGAGTCTCCAATTTGTGATTGAATGTTGGGGAAAGTATTCTTGGTTTCTTGTTGAAATTGGGTTTGACTTTGAGCAAGAGAACTGACAAGTTCTTGAAGGCTCATTTGGTGGTTACCACTTGATTGGCCTTGTTGTGGAGGTTGTTGATAATTTTGAGTGGGATGAGATGTTTGGGGATATGGAGGTTTTTTTTATGGGTATCGAGAAAATTGGGGTCTCATCATAACATGTGGTGGGTTTTCCTTTGGTGGGTATGGGTTGGTTGGGTTTTTCCTCCAATTTGGTTTGTAGTTCTTTTGAAATCCCATGGGTCTTGGTTGACCTTGATATCCTCCCATTGCATTAACATCCTCCGGTTCACTTGCAAGTGAAGGACACTTATCCGTATAATGTATCGTCATTGCACAAATTCCACACACCATTAATTGTTGACTACTTCCCACCACCATTTGACTTAGCACATTAGTCAAATCCAAGAGCTTTGATTCCAAGTGTTGGGTGTTGATAACTTCACCAACCACTTGTGGAGAATTTATCTTCATTTCATTTCGAGCCCCTAAGTTCCTTTGATTTTGAGAAATGGTTCCAAAAGGTGATCTTATCTCTTGAGGTGTCTTGTTGAAGATGTCACCACCACTTGAAGCATCAATCATCCTTCGATCTTTTTCATTCATACCCTCATAAAATTGTTGAAGAAGTAATTGTTCAGGAATGTTGTGTTGAGGAAAACTTGTACACAAGTTGTTGAATCACTCCCAAAAATCATGAAAAGTCTCATTCTCCCCTTGACGAAGTCCCAAAATGTCACTTCTTTGACTTGATATCCGAGAGGTGGGATAGAACTTGCTATTGAAGGATTTGAGTAACTCTTCCCATGTGTGAATAGATCCTGGTGGTAAGTTGAATCACCACACTCTAGCTTTATCTTCCAAGGTTAGCGGGAAGGCGGTTAGCTTGAAATCATCCAAGGTCACATGTTCGGGCAACATGCTAGCACATATCATATGAAATGAATTCAAATACTTTTGAGGGTCTTCTCTATCCAAACCATGGAACTTGGTTAGTTGATGTATGAAACTTGACTTCAATTCAATCCCTCGACGGTTTGCAGGATAAACAATACCAAGAGGTGTGTGAGTAACATCCGTCTCCATCATTTGTCTAAGTGTCCACTCTTTAGGGGGATTGGGTGGAATGGGGTGATTGGGATTGGGATATTGTTGCATGTAAAATGGATGTTGTTGGTAAGGTGGGTATGGGTATTGTTGGTGATTATACATTGGTGGTGGATAAGGTTGGTAGTTAGGATATTGATTATAAGGAGGTTGTTGTTGTGGGTACATTGGGTTATGGTACATTGGAGGGTGTTGGTAATTGGGTTGATTTGGGTAATGTACTTGTTGTTGAACTTGAAAAGCATTGGTTTGAGGTTGGTTGTTTTGATAGAAGTTTTGGGTTTGTGGTTGTGGTTGTTGATTATTGGGTTGGTTTTGAGGAGGGGCTTGATTCCAAGGTGGCATATCAATGAGAGGTTCTTTTTGTTGTTGTCTTGGATGTTGGGGTGGGTTATTGGCATCTTGATTGTTTGGGTTTGGGATGGGATTGTGAGGTGGAGTGTGATTCAAGGCTATGTAGTTTTCAAACGGAATGTCTTCAAAGGAATGACCAACAATTGGAGAACTCGGCTCGGTGTCAGTATCACTTGAAATATGAACTTGGTCTTCTATGTTGATTAGCGGAGAAGAGGAAGAAGCTTGAACGGGTTGTTGTTGCTTTACTTGTTTAGCTAAAATTTTCAACCTTTTTGCTTCTTTTTCAATTTCCGGATTGTAGAGTAGTTCACCGGTTCTGGTAGACCTAGGCATAAACAATCAAATAATAATAACCAATTTCCCCAGCAACGGCGCCAAAACTTGGTGGGATGTCAAGTCCACCAAGCAAATTACACCCTCTTTTTGCAAATTAAATGTAATATAATGGTAAAAAGGGGTATCGATCCTCGGGGAAATGGTTGTATTCAATCAACAATCCAATCTAAAAGGACTATTGTAAATAAACTAACTACAATTAAACTAAAGGGGGGGGCTGTTATGATTTCTTGAAAACTAAAAACTTGCAATTAAGCAAGAAAGTGAGATGCTCAAATATTAGAGAGAATTGGAAAACCAAGGCAATTCAACACAATGAACATTTGTGTGTTTATCATTAGGATTTAACATGAAGCTTATCATTCACCCCAAATTGGTTATATCAATCATGAAGCATGATATGCCAAGATTTCTCATAGGTAGTATGGAGGTTGGGGAAGCCCACAACTTACCTTCTTAATCAAAATCAAAGATCCAACAGAAGAAATTGAATACAAGAAGTTGATTAGCCTTAAGAATGAAGAAATCCCCAATTCCTAGAGGATGTCAATGCTTACACATCCATAAAGGATTTATGATTCATAAGCTAGAGATGATTTCTACCATCATAATGCCCTTGTTCTAAGTAAAATCAATGATTCAATGCTAAACCAAAGAAATAAACCAACAATTGCTTATTAAAGTACCAAGCTCATGATCAAAGCTTTAAACAAGCATATGAATTATGAACTAGAATCATAGACATAAGATAAATGATAAATAAGCATATATCCTTCAAAAACCCACAAACATTCAAAGGTTTTAGCCAAGGTCTACCAAATAGAGGATTTAGCCACTCATGGCAATAAAATAACAATCACAAAAGTCTAATTACATAAAGAAACTACCAATAACTTGGAAAGATGAAAAGAAATGAGTCTCAAGCTCCAACATCGCCTTCTTCTAGTCTCTAATGGTGGAAAATCGAAGTGATGGCCGATAGATCTGATCCCCCAAGGTAATGTCAAGCCAAATGACCAAAATGCCCAAAACCGGGCAGTTTCGCGGGTACCCGTGCGACATAAATTCCACCCGCGCAAGTTGTCACACCCCAAAACCGATAACAGCGGAAAACGTTTCGGGGTAGAGGACGTCATGTACAGTATCATCACAATTGCATAATAGTAAAAACAAGAAACATACAACCATTGCGTTACATAGTGAGTTTAATTACAAGTGTGTTTTGTAATGTTTAGCAATCACCAAAAATAATACAAAAATAAGAGATGGATCTTGTATGCTCCACCTTCTCCAAAATGTTGCACCTGAACCTGTCTATCTTTGACCTGAGGATACAAGTTATTTTGAAAACGAATATCAGCATAAAGCTGGTGAGTTCATAAGAGTTTAGTGTGAGTTTTTGTATAAACGCATTTGAACCGATAGTATGAAAAGCTGCAATTTTACAATCATAAGTAGTAGAAAATCCTAGAAAATCCTATATTTTCCAGAAATACATTGTAAGTGAAAACCTTTAAGAAACATGTCATTTTCATCTTTGAAAACATTTATTGTAAAAGTATAATAGTGAATTTCCCATAAGTAATGCAATTCGGTAGATTATGACTAAAGTCAATAATAGTGGTGCAAACTTTCTTTAGTGTTAAATACTCGTTTACTTCGGGATATTAACTTAGCCTTTATTTTAGTGTTTTGGTGTGGTTATTGTGTATTCTTTGTATGATGCCAATAGTGTGTATAATAGCGGACCCCATGATCTTCCCGGTCATGCACAGTGTAGTGAAGTAGCGGCATCCCTGGGCCTGCACGGCTCGGACTGAAGTTAACAGTCGGGAAGTACTAGTGTCTGCCCCATATAGATCTATACATATAGTGTCGTCTTCCTGTCAGGAGACTCTGGGCGTAGTGCGTAGCGAATAGAGTATCTCGTAGTGAGTTAGTGTGTTATCTCCTGATTATTGCTTTCTCTTGTATTATAGTGTAGTAGTCTTTTGTATAACTCGTAGTGTGTTCTCTTATTAGTGTATAGTATCGTAATAGAGTGTATTATAGTGTGTAGAGTAGTAGCTATAACGAGTAGTAGTGGCCTTAATTATACCTATTATAGTTAACTTAGTGCGTATGATTCTTGTCAGTTTAGTGGCTTCAACATCGAATGAACTGAAAATACTCATATCCAACACTAATATATATGATATATAACTAAGAAATCAATGACATTCGGACGGATAACAACTACCCTAAGCCCACAATCAAACAAGAACAGGAAATAAGGCGAGCTATCGGTCCTAAGTCCTTCAAGTCTTACTTATATAAATATATTGGTGTGGTTACATTTTATAAGGAATTTATTTAATAAAAATCTTGTCAAAAGGGAACATTTAGAAAATTTTTTATTTATCCAAAATAGTTTTGAAAACGAAAATCCTTTTTATGAAACATAGTGGTAAATCACATGTGATTTGAACTACGGATAGTGAATCACATGTGATTAATTTCCGTAACATGAATAATCGACTTGTATAAATTTCCATAAACATGTATAATTGACTTTTATCCCCCCCCCTAAAACATATAAAACATTTGAAAGGTTCATTAAAGGGGTATGAACTCACCTGAAATCGCGTAAATCGGGTGAATCGGGTAAATCGGGTGAAAGTGTCGGTTGAGCGTTTTGTACCAAATAATGACTTGTGCACCTTTTAGGGCCCTAATGTCATATGAAATATGTATTTTACAAGGAATTAATCATTTTATGCTTTTCATTAAAGTATTTAGGCATTCAAGCAACGATTCGGGGTTTTAGGGCTTAGAAGGGGTTCCCGGGAGTAATACAAGGCCAAGAGGGGTTTACGGGGGAGTCCAAGAGTTTACTCCCTTGGAGTTTACGGCCCAAAGGCCACTCCTTGGGTGTTTACGGCCGTAAGCCTCTAGGCTTGGCCGTAAACTCTTGTTTTCCCTCAAGAGTGCAATTTAAGGCCTTATTTCAACTCCATATATTTCTAGTAAATGCCTAGGACTAATTTGGAGGGTTAAAACCTTCATTTGGTGTCACTTGGGGGAGTTTACGGTCCAGGCTTGTGCTTGGGCCGTAAACTCCATTTTGTCCCTCAAAATGGTTTGTTAAATGGTCCAAATCACTCCCTTAATTCTTAGTTAAATTCTAGAAGGCCTTAGGTGAGTTTTTGGGGCTTTTTACCAAGGAAATTGGGTGTTTACGGCCCAAGCATAGTCTTGGCCGTAAACTCCTCTTTTAGGGTCTAGAATGTGTTGTTTAATGGCCTTAAGCATTTCCTAGGGTCATAACTAAATTCCCACATGCCTTAGATGAGATTTTAAGGCACATTAGCATGAAATTTTGGTGTTTACGGCCTAAGCACAAGCTTGGGCCGTAAACTCCCTTTTAGGTCCTAAAAACTTGTGTTTTCATATCCAAACTCATCTAGGCTATTTCCTTAATTAATATCTAAGCTTAAAGGAAAGGAAAATGGGACATTTGGCTAAGTTTTGGGTGTTTATGGCCTAAGAGGATTTCTAGGCCATAAACTCCCTTTAATCCACTAAATCTTATGATTTTTGACCTTTAAATGCAATAGACTATGTTTAGAATGAGATAGGGAAGAAACCCTTACGTTTGGAAGCCGGAATTCACGGTTTTGGAGTTGTGGGTTCGGGTCTAGAGAGAGAAAGTAGTGAGAGAGAGTGAATGAGTGGTAAAAGAGTGTTCAAATGGTGTTCACTCTCATTTCATATGCCTCGGATATTGCACTCGATACACGGCCACCCGATGCTAAAGTTTAACGGGGTTAAAACTTTTTACCCGGGTGAAGTGGTTGAAAAGTAATATAACTCTATTTAGTTAAACTGGGTTAACACTTACAAGCTATAATTACTTATGATAATACCAATAAGTATAAATGACTAGATATTTATTTATTGACGACTCCACACATTACGGAAAATAATATATAACGACGAATTCCGTTAGTGAAGACGGGTTTTTGTAACGGCAATAAATTTGGGTTGTCACATCATCCCCCCGTTAGGAGAATTTCGTCCCGAAATTTAGAATTCAAACAGTTAAGTTATTACAATACTACTAAGCAAAGAGATAAGGATATTTGAGTTTCATTTGATCCTCGCGCTCCCAAGTGAATTCCGGTCCCCGCTTGGCGTTCCACCGAACCTTCACGATTGGGATGCGGCTTTGTTTCGTTCTTTTTACTTCCCAATCCATAATCTCCGCAGGCTCTTCCACAAAGTTGAGGCTCTCATTGACCTCGATCTCGTCGAGGGGAATCATGAGAGTCTCGTCGGACAGGCATTTCTTCAAGTTTGAGACGTGGAAGGTAGGGTGTATGTTGCTTAGCTCGTGGGGTAGGTTGAGTTTGTAAGCTACGGGGCCGATTCTGGCGAGAATCTCAAAAGGCCCTATGTACCTTGGGTTCAGCTTTCCACGCTTTCCGAAGCGTATCGTGCCCTTCCAGGGAGAGACCTTCAAAAGGACTCGGTCTCCCACCTGGAATTCCAAGGGTTTTCTCCGTTTGTCCGCGTAGCTTTTCTGTCGATCCCTAGCGGCTTTTAGTCGTTCGTGAATCTACACAATCTTTTCGGTCGTTTCTCGAATAATCTCTGGACCAGTGAGAGCGCTATCAGGAACTCGTCCTTTAGCTAACTGAGTGTCACCTACCTCCACCCAGCACAGAGGGGATCTGCACTTCCGACCGTAGAGGGCTTCGAATGGAGCTGCCTTGATACTCGTATGATAACTGTTGTTGTAGGAAAACTCCACAAGAGGTAAGTGTGTATCCCACGATTTACTGAAGTCGATCACACAAGCTCGCAGCATATCTTCTAGAGTTTGAATCGTCCTCTCACTTTGTCCGTCAGTCTGCGAATGGTAGGCTGTACTCATGTCCAGCCTCGTCCCTAGCGCCTTTTGTAGTGATTGCCAAAATCTAGAGGTAAATCTACTGTCTCTGTCCGAGATAATAGATATAGGGACGCCATGCAGCCGCACTATTTCCTTTATGTATGTTCTTGTGAGTTTCTCCATCTTGTCCGTTTCCTTGATGGGTAGGAAGTGCGCAGACTTGGTTAATCTGTCAACGATGACCCAAATGGTATCCAACCTACCCGCTGTCTTGGGTAGCTTGGTTATAAAGTCCATTGTAATCCGCTCCCACTTCCATTCCGGTATCTCTGGCTGTTGGAGGAGTCCTGATGGCTTTTGATATTCGACCTTGACCTTTGCGCAAGTAAGGCACTTGCTCACAAAGGTAGCGATCTCCGCTTTCATGTTAGGCCACCAGTATAGCCTTTTGAGATCCAGATACATCTTATCTGATCCTGGGTGGACGGAGTAGCGAGTGTGTGTGCTTCCCTCATGACCAAGTCTCTGAAACCTCCATGGCGCGGAGTCCAGATTCGGTCCATGAAGTAGTAGGCTCCATCACCCTTGACCTCCAAACTTTTATCCATTCCGCGCAGGGATTCTCCCGTCACATTCTCAGGCTTTAAGGCTTCTAGCTGAGCCTCCCTGATGTGCGCGGATAGATGTGAATGGATAGTCATTGTCAATGACTTAGTTCTTCGTCCAGGGTACTCCTTCCTACTCAGGGCGTCTGCTACTACATTGGCTTTCCCCGGGTCGTATCGGATTTCGCAGTCGTAATCATTGAGTAGCTCGACCCATTGGCGTTGTCTCATGTTGAGTTCCTTCTGGTTTAGTATGTGCTGGAGGCTTTTGTGATCAGTGTAGACCACGCTCTTCGTCCCATACAAGTAGTGTCTCCAGATTTTTAGTGCGACGACGACCGCTCCTAACTCGAGGTCGTGAGTAGTGTACTTCACCTTATGTGTCTTTAGTTGTCTTGAGGCATAGGCGATGACCTTACCTCGTTGCATTAAGACACAACCAAGCCCCTGATTTGATGCATCGCAGTATACAACAAAATCCTCTGTCCCTTCGGGAAGGGATAATACCGGTGCGGTGCATAGGGCTCGCTTCAGGGTCTGGAATGCCTTCTCCTGTTTCTCTTCCCAATCGAATGATACACCCTTCTACGTCAACATGGTGAGAGGCTTTGCAATCCGAGAGAAGTTTTGGATGAATCGGCGGTAGTAGCCAGCGAGGCCTAGAAATTGGCGAATTTCTGTAGGCGTCCTCGGTGCTGACCAGTTCTCAATAGCTTTAATTTTGGATGGATCCACGTGGATTCCTTCTTCACTAACCACGTGTCCTAAGAATTCAACTCTTCGGATCCAAAACTCGCACTTAGAGAACTTCGCATATAACTTCTCTGATCGCAGCGTTTCCAGGACTCGTCGCAGGTGATCCTTGTGTTCTTCCTCGCTTCGAGAGTAGACGAGTATATCGTCAATGAAGACGATGAAGAACTGATCTAGATATGGACGACACACCCTATTCATCAAGTCCATGAATACTGCGGGGGCGTTAGTCAGTCCAAAGGGCATCACTACGAACTCAAAATGCCCGTAACGGGTTCGGAAGGTTGTCTTCAGAATATCTTCCTCAAGCACCCGTAACTGGTGATACCCGGATCTAAGATCAATCTTGGAGAAGTAACTTGCTCCTTGCAGTTGGTCGAATAGGCCGTCGATACGGGGAAGAGGGTAGCGATTTTTAACCGTGACTTTATTGAGTTCCCCATAATCGATGCACATTCGAAACGACCCATCCTTCTTCTTCACGAATAAGACCGGAGCTCCCCAAGGTGAGAAGCTCGGTCTTATAAAACCCTTGTTGAGCAGCTCATTGAGTTGACCGGATAGTTCTTGCATTTCGGCAGGCGCTAGACGATAGGGCGACTTAGCTACGGGAGTAGCTCCTGGGACTAGGTCGATTCTGAACTCAACCTGACGTTTGGGAGGTAGGCCTGGAAGGTCTTCCGGGAAAACATCAGAGAATTCGCATACTACGGGAATGTCTTTTGGATCTTTCGATTTTTGACTAGTGTCGACGACGTGAGCAAGAAAGGCGCGGCATTCCTTGTGCAAGTATTTCTGATCCTGAATACTGGAGATGATAAGAAGACTCGTACTCGGTTTATCTCCATATATCAATAGGGTTTCGTGATTCGGAAGGTGCAGGCGAATGGCTTTGTCGAAGCATAGGATATCGGCGCGATGAAGACTCAACCAGTCCATGCCAACAATGACATTGAAATTTTTGATTGAGACTGGTATAAGATCGATTGAAAATGAGTGATCGTCTAACGTGAGGGTACAACCTACGTAGATTTCGTTAGAGCTTTCTGTCTTCCCGTTAGCCATTTCTACGACGAATGTTTCTTTTAGTGGTTGAGGGGTTTGTTTGAGTAATTGTTTAAAGTTTTGATTTAAGAAGCTTCTTTCTGCACCACTATCGAATAAGACACAGGCATAAGAGTTGTTGGGAAGAAACGTACCCGTGACCACTGTGGGATCCGCTACCGCTTCATTGTGACCGATAGCGAGTAACCTTCCAGTTCCCCCAGCATTTGTAGCCTTCGGACAGTTCTTCTTAAAATGGCCAGCCTCGCCGCAGCCATAACACGTCGGGGTCACTCCCAAACCCGGAACTTGAGAAATAGGTTTGGGAGGGGCCTTGCAGAATCGCACCATATGGCCCTTCCGACCGCAGTTGGAACACTGCAATTCACGGCAGGGGCCGTGGTGGTGGAAAGGGCACTTGGGACACTTGGGCAGATTCCCGCTATAAGCTTTTGGCGGGGCCGGTGCGGCTGGAGTGGCTGGGGTAGTGGCAACATGGACCACCACGATTTGCTGGTCCTTGGAGGAGGTTTGAGTTTTCTTGCCTTTCTTCTTATCCCATCGCTTCCTCTTTCTGTCAGATGAATCGGGTGGTGCAGTGGGAGTGGGGGTTGCTGTTGCTGGAGTGGAAGAGACTTCATGGTTGATCAAACTCTGGGCCAATTCCTTGGCGCTGTCGAACGTGGTAGGGCGTGAGGCCATAAAGTTTCCTCAATACGGGGGCACTAAACCCCAGATGTATTGTTCAATCTTCTTGCTTTCGGATGGGATCATGTTAGGACACATAGCCGCCAAGTCGCAGAACCTAGCCGTGTAAGCTGTTATGTCAGTCCCTTTCATCTTGAGGTTCCAGAGTTCCTCCTCAAGTTTCTGAACTTCGCCCCTAGGGTAGTACTCCCCTCTCATGAGATCTTTTAGAGTGTCCCAGCCCATGGCATTGGCTGTGACCAGGGAGAGTGCGTTGACATGGCCGTTCCACCATGTCAAGGCCCTGTTAGTGAGGGTAGCAGTTGCGAACTTGATTTTGCTCTCTTCGGGGCAAGAGCACATTTCAAATACAGCTTCGGTTCTTTCGAACCATTGGGATAGTGCCAAAATTCCTCCTGTGCCGTCGAAGAAGGTAGGTTTACAGTTCATGAAGTCCTTATAAGTGCATCCCTGCACTCTTTGGTGGACTTCCCCAAATCTAGAGTTTCCACCGCTCGCGTCCCCAGAGTTCATTTGGGCCATGGCTGCTGTCACAGCCGCGATCACCGCTGTTTGGAACAGCACTGGGTCGAACTGTGGAGGAGGAGGGGTTTGAGTTGTTGGTCTTCCTCGGCTTGGACGCTTTCGAGGAGGCATCTTTCACTGGAAATCCATAGAAATGATAGCAATAGTAAGAGTCTATTGCGAATATGAATAGAGTGTTTCATGGATTAAATCAACATAATCCAAGATCAGAATGAGAGTCATAGCAATAGGGTAATCAACTGCCAATATATTGGTATTAACGAGTAACACAAGTTCATGAAAATTGACCCAATAGCAGGTCTTACATCAAACCATAAAGAAGATGTTGACAGTTTAGAGGTCTAGTTAGAGTATTTTTAAGCTAGGAAATGTTTACAGACAAGAGATCTACGGAACATAAAGAGGAAAGGCTAGTCCTTTAAACAAAAGAGTGGGGTAACTAGACGTCTTCTACTGGCGACGATTACTTGTTAGGCGAACCCTCAAATCCGCTATCTGACGCATGACTTCCTGAAGGTGTCGATCATGAGTTCTTTGGCGTGCTCGGAGTTCCTTAACTTTGGCTCGGGATGCAGCCAGCTGATTCTGCAGAGCCTCGTTGGTCCTCCTTGTCCTGTCCCTGGCTTCTTCAAGTTGGCGGATGCGAACCGTGTTGAGATTCGAGTTGGCATCCACTTCTACAACTCGACCAATAGCAGCTTGACCCTGCTCGACATTCCTGGCAATCCTCCGGATCATGATGGGAAGAACCCGATCCGCTGATCCTCCTTCGTTTATGTTGTAGAAGCTTCGGTCTCCATTGTAAGGCAAGGGCTGACCCTGCTCCTCGCTCCATCGGTGCAAGGATATGGCCCACATAAGGGTGGGACCCTGAAATGCCGGACGGGGGTTAGGGTTCGGAGCTTCAGGAGGTTGGTTGTTAACTTCTGGTTCGGAGCTCGAGCTATCCGAGAAACCTTCAGCATGCTGATCATCCAAAGGGATCGGGTGATCATCGTCTGAATCCTCCTCGAGCCATCCTCCATTGCCATGGTTTGGATAGTACGGATCACCGGGATGGTGGAAGCCAGCCATGCTATCTACGCGAGAAAGGGGAAAGGAAAGGTTAATGGACGTATTACTCTAGGATACTTATAAGATGAATCGTTATTAGTCGACCCAATACTTGCGTAGTGCATACTGATTACATGTAACCGAAGCAAGATAGTCCTTCGAATAAGCAACCCTAACTTCAGACCCCCAATCAAACAAGAACAGGGAATGAAGCAAAGGCTACAGATTCTGAGTCTATAGCGCCCCAGTCACATGTAACCCTGGTGTATCCACTTAGCAACTATTGTCCTACCAGTAACGACCCTTTTTGTTATCACATACGTGTGTTCTAGAGATACAGAATACTCCTATAGTATTCTTATGGTAACGTCATTGTGGTAGTGTTGGTAAGTTTTTAGACTTGTTGCGACACCACAACCAAACTTAGGCACATGCTAGTCACTCTCAGGAAAACATAGTTGATCAGGCTACATCACCCCGAATGTGACTATATGTCTCTAAGCCCAATTGTGCTGCCCGACAATCTTAATACTTTTGTTCTGTTCTAGTGTGATACTGATTTCTGTGTGTGTATATATATATACTTAGTTAAATCTTTTAGATACTTAACAGCATATATTCTTGGTCAAAGTGTTTTAGTCCCGAAGTGTTTATAGTTTATATATCTTTTATAGGTTGATATACTTGATTCACTATAAACAATGCTCTGATACCAATCTGTCACACCCCAAAACCGATAACGGCGGAAAACGTTTCGGGGTGGAGGACGTCATGTACAGTATCATCACAATTGCATAATAGTAAAAACAAGAAACATACAACCATTGCATTACATAGCGAGTTTAATTACAAGTGTGTTTTGTAATGTTTAGCAATCACCAAAAATAATACAAAAATAAGAGATGGATCTTGTATGCTCCACCTTCTCCAAAATGTTGCACCTGAACCTGTCTATCTTTGACCTGAGGATACAAGTTATTTTGAAAACGAATATCAGCATAAAGCTGGTGAGTTCATAAGAGTTTAGTGTGAGTTTTTGCATAAACGCATTTGAAACGATAGTATGAAAAGCTGCAATTTTACAATCATAAGTAGTAGAAAATCCTAGAAAATCCTATATTTTCCAGAAATACATTGTAAGTGAAAACCTTTAAGAAACATGTCGTTTTCATCTTTGAAAACCATTTATTGTAAAAGTATAATAGTGAATTTCCAATAAGTAATGCAATTCGGTAGATTATGCCTGAAGTCAATAATAGTGGTGCAAACTTTCTTTAGTGTTAAATACTCGTTTACTTCGGGATATTAACTTAGCCTTTATTTTAGTGTTTTGGTGTGGTTATTGTGTATTCTTTGTATGATGCCAATAGTGTGTATAATAGCGGACCCCATGATCTTCCCGGTCATGCACAGTGTAGTGATGTAGCGGCCTCCCTGGGCCTGCACGGCTCGGACTGAAGTTAACAGTCGGGAAGTACTAGTGTCTGCCCCGTATAGATCTATACATATAGTGTCGTCTTCCTGTCAGGAGACTCTGGGCGTAGTGCGTAGCGAATAGAGTATCTCGTAGTGAGTTAGTGTGTTATCTCCTGATTAGTGCCTTCTCTTGTATTATAGTGTAGTAGTCTTTTGTATAACTCGTAGTGTGTTCTCTTATTAGTGTATAGTATCGTAATAGAGTGTATTATAGTGTGCAGAGTAGTAGCTATAGCGAGTAGTAGTGGCCTTAATTATACCTATTATAGTTAACTGAGTGCGTATGATTCTTGTCAGTTTAGTGGCTTCAACATCGAATGAACTGAAAATACTCATATCCAACACTAATATATATGATATATAACTAAGAAATCAACGACAGTCGGACGGATAACAACTACCCTAAGCCCACAATCAAACAAGAACAGGAAATAAGGCGAGCTATCGGTCCTAAGTCCTTCAAGTCTTACTTATATAAATATATTGGTGTGGTTACATTTTATAAGGAATTTATTTAATAAAAATCTTGTCAAAAGGGAACATTTAGAAAATTGTTTATTTATCCAAAATATTTTTGAAAACGAAAATCCTTTTTATGAAACATAGTGGTAAATCACATGTGATTTGAACTACGGATAGTGAATCACATGTGATTAATTTCCGTAACATGAATAATCGACTTGTATAAATTTCCATAAACATGTATAATTGACTTGTATCCCCCCCTAAAACATATAAAACATTTGAAAGGTTCATTAAAGGGGTATGAACTCACCTGAAATCGCGTAAATCGGGTGAATCGGGTAAATCGGGTGAAAGTGTCGGTTGAGCGTTTTGTACCAAATAACGACTTGTGCACCTTTTAAGACCCTAATGTCACATGAAATATGTATTTTACAAGTAATTAATCATTTTATGATTTTCATTAAAGTATTTAGGCATTCAAGCATCGATTCGGGGTTTTAGGGCTTAGAAGGGGTTCCCGGGAGTAATACAAGGCCAAGAGGGGTTTACGGGGGAGTCCAAGAGTTTACTCCCTTGGAGTTTACGGCCCAAAGGCCACTCCTTGGGTGTTTACGGCCGTAAGCCTCTAGGCTTGGCCGTAAACTCTTGTTTTCCCTCAAGAGTGCAATTTAAGGCCTTATTTCAACTCCATATATTTCTAGTAAATGCCTAGGACTAATTTGGAGGGTTAAAACCTTCATTTGGTGTCACTTGGGGGAGTTTACGGTCCAGGCTTGTGCTTGGGCCGTAAACTCCATTTTGTCCCTCAAAATGGTTTGTTAAATGGTCCAAATCACTCCCTTAATTCTTAGTTAAATTCTAGAAGGCCTTAGGTGAGTTTTTGGGGCTTTTTACCAAGGAAATTGGGTGTTTACGGCCCAAGCATAGTCTTGGCCGTAAACTCCTCTTTTAGGGTCTAGAATGTGTTGTTTAATGGCCTTAAGCATTTCCTAGGGTCATAACTAAATTCCCACATGCCTTAGATAAGTTTTTGAGGCACATTAGCATGAAATTTTGGTATTTTTGGCCTAAGCACAAGCTTGGGCTGTAAACTCCCTTTTAGGTCCTAAAAACTTGTGTTTTCATGTCCAAACTCATCTAGGCTATTTCCTTAATTAATATCTAAGCTTAAAGGAAAGGAAAATGGGACATTTGGCTAAGTTTTGGGTGTTTACGGCCTAAGAGGCTTTCTAGGCTGTAAACTCCCTTTAATCCACTAAATCTTATGATTTTTGACCTTTAAATGCAATAGACTATGTTTAGAATGAGATATGGAAGAAACCCTTACGTTTGGAAGCCGGAATTCGCGGTTTTGGAGTCGGGTTCGGGTCTAGAGAGAGAAAGTAGTGAGAGAGAGTGAATGAGTGGTAAAAGAGTGTTCAAATGGTGTTCACTCTCATTTCATATGCCTCGGATATTGCACTCGATACACGGCCACCCGATGCTAAAGTTTAACGGGGTTAAAACTTTTTACCCGGGTGAAGTGGTTGAAAAGTAATATAACTCTATTTAGTTAAACTGGGTTAACACTTACAAGCTATAATTACTTATGATAATACCAATAAATATAAATGACTAGATATTTATTTATTGATGACTCCACACATTACGTAAAATAATATATAACCACGAATTCCGTTAGTGAAGACGGGTTTTTGTAACGGCAATAAATTTGGGTTGTCACACAAGTGCTGCTGGAATGTTATTGGCTCATTTTTTCCTCCACTAATGTAATGCCCCATTTCTGGTATGTAAATTTAATTAAAGTGTCTCCATTTCTTAAGGGGTACTTGACGAGTCTGTAGACCGACTCGTCGAGTAGAAGCGGGATGAGCTCGCAATTTAATTTGCCTACTCGGCGAGTCCATATGTTGGGACTCGGCGAGTCTGTCTGTCTGGTGAAGCCCTAATTTCAAGGGTTTGTACCCTATTTAAACGTCATTATTGCCTCCCACCCTAGCCTCCAACACCTTTAGAGCATTTCCCCTATAAACCCTAGCACCCGTTGTTGAGCTTGAGTGTGTTTGTGCTAGTTTGGAAGTTTTGGAAGAGAAGGAACGAAAGAAGGTCCATAGAAGAGATAGGAGATCCAAGAGTTAGCTTCCATCTGCTTCTCATTCAGGTAATAAAGTTATTACCTTGTGTATTCCTCCATTAAACCCTCTTTTATGCTTGTTATGTCTCTTTTGGAGCCTTATATGATTCAAAACTTGAGATATGGACTCTCCTTTGGATGGAAACCTTATATCTGGACGTTATTGAACTCCAGGAGCTTATTATAGCCATCTTTATGCAATCATGGCCTTGTTCCAAACCCTAAGTGCTTAGTATTTGATGATTTTGGGTATTTTAGCCTTATACCCTTGTGCATGCACGTAAAGTTGGAAAGTTTACGTGTAAAACCAGTCCTAGAAGCTCAGATCTATGATTTGGAAGCACTAAAATCGATTAGAATCGAATGTATAGTAATAGCATGCTTGGGATTCGACGAGTTGTTCTTCAACTCGATGAGTTGTTCTTCAGACTCGACGAGTTGTTCATACGACTCGGCGAGCTACAGACTGGACGTGTACATATGATGAAGGAGAACTCGACGAGTTGTTCATACAACTCAACGAGTCGGATGAAGTTAGACTCGATGTTAGTATCAAAGAAGAACTCTTCGAGTCTTTGCCAAAATCGACGAGTATAAGTGAGTAGAGGACTAGAATGGATGATAGGGACTCGGCGAGTTGGCGGTCCAACTCGGTGAGTCCGGTCAACTAGAAGTTGACTTTGATTAGGAAGTTGACTTGACCTGGGGTAAATATTCATTTTACCCTGAGAACAGTTATCAGTATCTGATTTAGTGTTTATGGGATTGTAGTCGGGGAGTTCCGGAGCAGCAGTCGGGCAGTTTTAGATCTAGCATCTCGACAGCCGTCGTTACGAGGTGAGTTTCCTTCCAGTAGGAACGGGTCTACGGCCACAATGTCGGCCCGTCTAGTTAGCAGTAGTTCCGGACTTCTGTCTGATGCAGTAGTTTAGGGTGCTTGAAGTCTTTCTTATTCAAGCCTGTCTTTGTGTTATGTGTTCCGGACTTGGGTCCGACGCAGTATGTAGTATATGTGTTTATGCTAGTAGTTATGATTATGCTATGCTATGTTCAGTCAGTTTCCGGACTTCGGTCCGATGCAGAGGGCAAGGCCCTGGTTAGTTGCGGACTTCGGTCCGATGCAGTTTCCAGACTTCGGTCCGATGCAGAGGGCAAGGCCCTGGTTAGTTCCGAACTTCGGTCCGATTCAGTTTCCGGACTTCGGTCCGATGCAGAGAGCAAGGCCCTAGTTAGTTCCAGAATCTGGTCCGATGCAGTGGGCAAGGCCCAATATGTGTTTATATGTTGTTGTATGGTATGTGGTAGTTTGGGGGAGCTCACTAAGCTTCGTTCTTATAGTTTCAGTTTTGGTTTCAGGTACTTCCGCTAGCAAAGGGAAGAGCTCGGGTTGATGGCATCGCATCCACCACAGCTTCAGTTTTATCCTGGGAGTTTTATTCAAATATTTTGTTATGATTGATACAGTTTTGTTTTGACACAGTTACTATGACTTTTGAGTACTCATTCCATGGTTCTTATTATATATGACATAGGATGATGTGATTTTTAGTAATATTAAAACAAAAAATGTTGGGTCGTTACGACTAACCATCCCACTACCAAAGATTCCCTTGGTCCCCTCCATTTCCCACATGATTCAAATTAGTCAATCATCTTTTAGCTTCAAAAATGGATGCTCCAAGCCCAAATTAACAATCCATGATCCATCCTCACAAGCCCACTTCATCCAAGTCTTAGCCCTTTAAGCCCAAATTTCCTTTAATGGATTCGCAAAGCCCAATAATATCTTGGAACCCCACAAATCCCATTTCCAAGCTAAACCATAACCGCAACAAGCTCCAAAATACCTCATGCAACATAAAAAGTCCCTGGTATGATCCATAATAAAGAAAATAAATAAAATACAATGAAATAATGATAAAAAGATCTAAAAATCTAAAATAAACTAATAAAATAAGGAAATAAAATAACCTATTAGGGCATGAACAAATTTCGAAGACTGATTCAGTCTTCTCGAACCATTACAATAGGGCAATGACGCCCCCGCTTCCGTCGAAGGATTAGGGTTTGCCATTTGTAAAGTCTTTGTAGGAACACTCTTTTGAGCGTCCCTAACTGTCGCCTTGATTAGAGTTGGTGGCTTTGTTTCCTGATCCACCAGCACCATTCGTTCCAATTTGTGACATTGCGGCTGCCACGACTGCTGCTATGGCAACTTGGAACATGGTAGGGTCAAACTGCGGTGGTAGCGGTGATGGTGGTGCGTTATTGGAAGGTCTGGGATTCTTCCGTGGTGGCATAATTCTGCCAAAAATTTAAAGATGAGAAGATGATAAGCCTTTAATAGTACTGTCAAGTCGGTTGTTATTGCACTAAATTATCTATGTTATGATCCAACTTTTCAAAGTATTATCAAGCAAATTTATGTTGGCAAATTCATATGTTTTAAGTTCATGAATTTAGTAGTAGTGTCTTAGAGAAATCTTGTGGCTTGATCCATGCTAGGTTCTTCTACAATCACTTAGTGTATACTTGTTATGTGTAATTAAGATTGAATAGATCGTTGATTCTAATGAATCTGCCCTAAGTCCACAACCAAACCAGGAACATGGCCTAAAGCGGAACCACCATTTCTAAACCGATAGAATCTTAATTATACACAACTTTATTGTTTGCACCAAGTAGCTGTAGACTTACCACAAGCAATTACATGTACTGTTTATGAATTTAGTGAAAATACTCCCAATGAAACATAATATGCATGCCAATTTCATTGATATGGTTTAGTACATAGTGTTTGGAAAATTTGACCCTGAAGCAGGTCTACATCACATCAATGCAAATAAGATTTTGACAGCAAATAAATCCTTCGACTAGTGTAATCACTTAATCGCAGGATTGAGCCTACACGTAGAGAAGAGTAGCACCAACACATACTCATAAGCCTAATCTATAAAGACTTGTGAGTAGTTCGAACCCTACTCATGACGACCGGTCTCCTGTGGTCCTTGAGACGAAGTCGAGGCGTCATGTAGTTCTGCAATCCGACGCTTGGCCGTGATCACTCTCTCCTCGAGAGTCGCATGCCTTTCCTGATACTCCCTTACCTCCGCCCAAGCAGCGGTAAGTTCCTAAATGAGTTGATCCATGGGATAGAAGTCTCTTTCCAAATCCCTTGTACGTGCATCGGTGGCCTCTGCAACAACGTTGAGCTCCTGAACTCGATCCGCCATTTCCCTATTCTGATCCCCAAGGTTCGTGATTTGCTGTATCACGACTGGGAGGGCACTGTCAGCCGTTCCCTCATGATTGAGGTCATAGTAACCCTGTTGATCACCAAATGGTGATCGATGTCGTTGTTGATGGCTCCACCTCTCGATCACTGTTGCCCAACGGGGCTCAGGCCCATCCTTAAAAGCTCGTAGTCACCTGTTTTTATAGATTACCTGAGAATACAAGTAAATTTTGAAAGAGTGTCATCAATTAAGTTGGTGAGTTCATAAGCTTTTGTATTTAGAGTAGAAATCCTTTCTTTGTAAATGTAAGGTATACACAAGAAAAATCCAATATTTTCCTCATAAAATGTGTTGCAGTCTTAAGACCCAAGACCCAAAATGTACAAGTATTTTACCATACTTAAAATAGTGTATGTAGTTTTATAAAAATAAAACCCCATTTTAACATAGAGATCCCCGTAAACTATGTGTATTGTTATTTCCCTATGTGAGTTTTTATAACCATACTGTGACATAGTTGACCAGTTACGACGTTCTTCAGGCGTCAGAATGTTATGACATTTGTTACCGCTGACCTACCGGCCGAGCTGTTGCAAGCAGCTTGAGTGTGGGTTGTCAGTCCCAATATAGATCCATATACAAGTATCACGCTCTCCTTACAAGAGACTCTGGCTATAACTACATGATTTTTAACCGGTACTCTAAGAGTACAATGAAGTAATGCCTCACAACCGGATTTAACGAATTTACGTGTAATGTAATTGATAAACCTTTTTGTAGTAGGAATATAACCATCCTTAGTAAATTCGTAGAGTTGATGTAACCTAAACTATACCTATTATAGTTTATCATGTATGTTATAGTGATGAAACAACTCTTTTGTAGTGAAAACTGAATCGTTTGTAGTGATTTGTAATCTAACAAAACATAAACTATACTTGTCATAGTTCATCTTGTATGTTTTTAATGAATAAAAACCCATATAATGAATGAATATTTCTGTAATTTAAGTGTAACTTAATAGAAAATACAAGTAAATAATATAGTCATCATGGATAAAAACTTTGCTCAACACATTACAAAGTGTTAATAACTTGTAAACTGTTTGTATCTAATTTCACTTTTCTGTCACTATTTTTGAAAAATCACAGAAAAATCATCGTGAGTCAAAATCTAAATTTGTAAACTGTGAAAGTTCAGAAAATGTGTCTAGTATACTCACAATTTTAATTATGATTTTTAATAATTCCTATCTAGTGTGAAAATGACCATTTTCACTGACTGGTCCGAAATCATTGCTATGGTGATAGGCAGTTTTGTAAAAATCACCATAAATTATAGATACATCATATGAACATGTGCAAGTACTCATTTGAAAGGTATAAACCCGAACTATTTGCATATTAAACAGTTTTGAAAGTTATAGAGTTTAAGATGGTCAAAATAGTTCGTGAATGAGTCATAACTTTTTTGTTGAAAGCTGTCATTTTAGTTTGAGTATGTTTTGGTGTTGTAACTTGTATTCTTCACCCTAAAACTAGAAGAAAATATGAAAAGATGGGGGTATGAACTCACCTTGAGTGATTCCCTGAAATGGATGTTGAAGAAAAGAGGTTTCCAAGTCAAGAACACTTGGAGGATGCTTGAGGATTTGAAGATCCTAAGAACAAATATGATGATACTTGTATAAGGAATCCATGATTTGAGTGAGGGTGTGTAGAATATTCAAGAGTGGAAATGAAGAACTTACCAACAATGGAGGAAGAGTTCGTGACTTCCTCAAGTTCTTGGTTCCAGGGATAAATAGTTGAGAAAGAAGGAGAGTGAGTATATTTGATCCTTGAATGTGATGAATGAAACTTTTGGGAAAAGGTGAAGAATATGGAGTCTTAAGTGGATTTTGTGGAAGTAAATTTAATGGAGTGTTGGAAGATGCATAAAATGGACAGTGATTTGATATGGTAAAGTGTGAATAACGACTGGAAGTTATCATAGCTTTATGGGAAAGGTCAACCACTCTTAGATAATATTTTATACAAAAGATATGATCCCCATGAAGTTTTCCCTAAAATATGATTAAAATATGAATTTACGGGGTCTAATATGTTAAAATATGAGTTTTGGTGAAAATCCCCCGTCAAAATCATCAAAAATGGGTTTAAAACGCGAAAGTGGTCAAAAACCGGGACCAAGAGGCGAACCTGCGAAGTTCTGATGGTCAGAAGCAAAGGTCTCGGTCCATGAGGCTGAGAACCGAAAGTTCTCAGATAGAACCGAAGGTGGCTTCGGTCCGAAGTGGCTTGAACCGAACCAATGTTGACTGAACAGAACCGAAGTCAGCCGAAACCGAGAGTAGTCTGGACCGAAGGTAGATTGAAGGTAGGTTGGGTCCTTAAGGTGGGGCTTCGGCCCTATATTGTTGTTTTTCTAATATTCTTTCCGTTTCGAGTGGTTTTTGACTAAGGTGGTGTTTGTTTTTTTACAAAAGCTCTTCTAGACCTCTTTTGTCTGCGTCTCGCAGATATTTAGTCTCGCAAGTTGTTTGTTTTTTAGAAGACCGCAGACCTAAAAAGGTTTGTGCAACATCTTCTTGGTGCAGATATGGAACTATGTCTTCTAACCTCTTCAAAAGCCATTAAACTAATTTTAAAGATACAAAAAAAAAAAAAAAAAAAAAAAAAAAAAAAAAAAAGAACCTTCTCATTTGTGGACAAAAAAAACAAAAAATAAATGAAAAACTATATGAATCATATTATCATATGCTGGGTGCAATATCCATTTTTTAATTTATTTGTCATGTGAACTTTTGCAATTGTCAATTTCCATACAAATAATAGTATAGTAATTTTATTTTAGAAATAAGTTTACAAATAATATATATTGTTTTTTTTAAATCTACGTTTAATTATGTTAGTTCAAATTCTCTTAGCGTAATAAACTTGTTATTTGTTCACAATTTTTTGGTATTCATATTTGAAAAAAATATATATGCTATTTATTTAACGATTTGTTATAACAATAACTAAAAAATAAAATTTATTATATAACTTTTCAAAAACATAGGTTTTAGTTTATTTTCGCAGGTCACAGATTTTAAAAAACAAACAATCTTCTTCTTGCAAACTGCAGACGTTTGGTCCACCTCTTTTACTGCAGATGTGAGCAGATGTGGTCCACAGACTGCAGATCTTTTGACTTTGAAAAAACAAACACCACCTAAGTTAAAGGTCGGGATGCCCCGAGTGATTATAAAAAGTGAAAAGTGATTTTGAGAGAGATTTGGGAGAGAGAGAGATAGCGAGAGAAATTGAGAGAGACTTTGTTTGTGACCTTTGTTAGTGTTTATCCACTTAGTGCAAGGTTTGTAAACCCGTTAAGCCTCAACATAAGTGTTTTCCACCCCCAGGGTAATTAATAGTGCTTTTTAGAGTCATTACCTCACTCACCCTGGTTAGGGTTTAGAATTTCCGAACATTTGAAACTTCTGAGTGATACTTTGTATTATGATACAGGGTTGTACATAAGAAGACATAGAATATATCCTATCATACAAGCACTATATGAGTTTATCGGTTTGATTTGTTGACTTTTGTTGACTTTGACTTGACCCGAATCTGACGGTTGTCACAGACGGCTTCAATGTGAAGATCTCGTTTGATTGATTGTCCGTTCGCTTCTATGATCAGGAACAACATCAAGAGTTGGTGCGGAGTAAAGCTTGATCAGATGTCAATAAAGAACATTGGTGACCTTCTTCATTTTGCTGCCATATGGGGAAGTTGTCGAAAGAGAGAAAGTTTAGTTTTCATCTGCTACGGATTGTTATGGAATTTGTGGAGGTTTAGAAACAAACGATTATTTCAACTGGTGGGTAGCGGTTAGCTGGTAGCTCGTAGCGGGTAGTTGGTAGTTGGAAGTTGTAGCTTTTATTTGTTATATGAGTATTTGGAAAAAGTAACTGGAAACTTTTGAAATATATAAAATTACATAACAAGATAATTGTTTAAAAATAAATAAATATATAAATATACTTTTAAGGGCAATTATAGAAATTGATTTTGAAAGCTCGGTGGCATTTTGTTAAATGCTACATGAAGTACTTTTTAGATTTGGAGTGTTATGTTTAAACTAAAAGTTAAACGCTCGTATCACCAAACGAAGCTTTTGTTTAAACTAGAACGTTTTGTCAAAAGCTAGAAGCTCCCAAACGCTTTTAAAAGTTTTGTGCCAAACACACCCTAATTAGTTATACATGTCTTAGATGGGTTTGCTTTTTTTATTTTATCTCTTAAGTTTTCATTATGTGTACTACCATCCAGCTTCCCGCCACTAATTTATTTCATCATTATTCAAATCCATATAAGGTGTATGCCTTGTACCCAAAATGTTCTCTCTCTCTCTCTCTCTCTCTCTCTATATATATATATATATATATATATATATATATATATATATATCGTACCGTATTGGTATTAGTGTCATGGATAAAATTCCTAAAACATTGAGGGTACATCATTACTCACAACCATTAAAACAATGTCGTGTTTGAAATATGGTAATAAATATTATGGATGGATTCTTTAATGACTTTATGAATGAATTCTCCACAAGTGAGAAATCCTCTCCAATGTCAGTGTTAATTTGGACATCCATGTAGTTAAGGAAGACTTCTCATTGGTGTGTGTTTCCATAGTCAGTGACGTAGGAGCATCCACAGAAGCTTTGACGAACTCGAAGTCATTTTACAAGTAACAACTTGGAATTGAAGCTTGATTAAACAAAAAAAAATACAATGTGCAGTCTCCTTTTAATGACTAAAATGGAGCACACAACTCAGTTGAGGGGTGTTGAAACACAAGAAGTGACCAATATAGAATGCGGATTGATTCACGATCATCATTTCATATGTAGTTAAAGTCATGTGCAGTCCACAACACGCCAACAGACCAGTAGATAATTATTATCCAATATCTTGTATTTTATCTATTGTTTATTTAAGGCATGTCCAGATTAGGTATAGTTAGTTGTAATATGTACCTAGTAATTACTTTTGTATTATCTTAGAGCTCATTCCTTTATAGTTCATATGATTTGCTTATAAAAGGCACATTGTATCTTCTTGTTAGACAACACGTAACAAGAGCATCTAAATGAAAGAAATAATAATGTACTTTCATATATGGGTATTGCTGATGTGTTTTATGCAAAACAAATAAACTTAAACTCTTAAGTGTGCATGCAACCCTAATAGGAATCTATGTTTTCTCTATTGAACCTATAATTAAGAACATCAAAAGGAATCCTAAGAACCTTAGATTATTTTATAAACTTAGTAAATAAAAGGTTTAGTGTTACATACCTTTTAGTTGTTATAGAAAACAACTAGAATTCTCCTTTGAAGATCTCTTAGAAGCAAGCACCACAAGTGTCATGCCTCTAATGGAATCACACCCAAGCTAGCAAGAGGGAAACTATAGAGAGAGGAGAAGAGAGCCAAGATTTCGTCCAAGGATCGTACAGGGAAGTCATGGACAAAATTGGCTAGGGATCTCCTTATATAGGTTAGGAAACTTGGTACCAAAGATAGGATTAAAGGGAGAAAACCTAGATTCCCTTGCTTGGTGACCAAGCAGCCCGTTCCCCTCATTCAAGGGGCTTGGACGAAAACTCTTGGGCTTGCTCAAGTGATTTTCGTCCACCTCATCCAATGAGGTCCTTAAGCCTTCTTTCTTCAACTTTCAATAAATAACCAAACAGTTCATGAACTTTTAATTAATCAAATTAATTCCAATTAATTTCTGCTTAATTATTAATTAAATAATATGATTTCTAATTAATATATTATTTTCATAATACATTAATAAACCATTTATTTAGTTTATCATTCACATAATAAATTAATGTCTCTCTCTAAAAGCCATCCTGTCCAATTGCTAGGTTTGAGGGCAACCCAAAAGGATTGTGCTACTATTAATTCAAATTTATATCAATTATAGTTATAGGCTTAGACACCCAATCCAACAGTCTCCCACTTGGATAAGTCTGTAAATATAATCGCCAGTATAACTTCCAAACTGATCAGCAAATTGTAGCTTCCAAAAGTTGTTGTCGAACTCTGACCCAGTTGGTTACATGTCCTAAGATAAGTGATCAAATATCCCTCTGTTCTACAGGATATAGTACAGACATGAAACATGGATTATAATCAATATTATTGTCTAAGATTTTGTTTCCTGGTTTCTAATTTGTGATGACGACATAAGACTTCTAATCGAACATATTAATTTAGTCTTGGCTAGGCCTAACACTTATAAGTCAACACCAAATCACCGAGGGGGCCAAAAATATCGCTTTTCCCATTAGGGAAAAAGGAACAAGTAAACTTTGACTTATATGCTTGTACTATTTACTCATCAAATCATTCACAACAGTACTTTTTATAACATCAAGTTACTAATTCGTTTACATATTATCAATACACAACTGACTTGTAAAGCACAACTCATATATCTTTGTTTTAAGAATATAAGATATTATCGTCTCATAATTACTCGTGATAAAATCCACGAAGTAATTCTCTAAGCGTGGGCTTATCCAATACTCAAAATCCTCATTTTCTAAGTACTCATGAACATTGTAGCAACCATTGCAATGTCAAATCTCCATACACAAACTACAATTCAATACATGACAACTTTAATTCACTAGTTACTTCCAAAAGTATGAGCGACTGTGGAATTTCGAATAATCAAATTATTCAGGAAGTAAAACATGTAAAGTGAAACACAATAATAACCTAATTAACTATGGTCTCAAAACTATTGAATATAAATAAAATTCTTATTATTTAACCACGATAATAATTAAGACACTATTCATTGTATAATATTTCGAGTAATCAACTAAACACTTGAATTAAACATCAGTCATGCCATGTTATGAACATGCATAATATGTTTCTCTATGTTCCTTCCATTGTGAACAAATCGATTGGACACTATTCCAATGATGCTCATTTCACAATTCCAAATTCTTGTCACTACTTAAAATGTGTTAGAATTCCAACCTTACACGCATTGTCCTTCTGTGATGTCAAGGCTTCAAAGTCACATCGACTTAGCCAACGATATTACATAATGTTCCATTGGGACCTTGTACTAAAAAAATTCCATGGTAATGAAGTTTCAAATTCAAGGTACACTCCTTGAACATCTTTCTTGCATTAAAGTTTCTAACTCACATGTAGATTTTAATAATTAACTCCCGCCATGGAAGCATTTCCATATTCCTATATGACCATCATTTCTGATCAAGAATCATGTCAATATGGTCCATCCAAATTAATACCATACTTCCAACTTGCCACAAGCAACCAATCTTCAATGAACCTCAGAATGTTCTTGATAGTTGTCTAACAACTCAAGTCACACAAAATTCTAGTCTTTTTTCCCTCTAAATGAGCAAGACATTTGGAAAAATTAGAATAAGTGAATATTATAGCATATGTAATCGATCCTATATCTGAAGCATATGGGACTCAATTCATTATGCCTTACATAAGAACCTTGTATCTCTTGCTATAATATTTACGTATATTGAATTTCTTGTGTTGAATCATTTCAGCATGATATTTATATATGTCCAAGACTAAGTTATATTAAACCCTTCAATCTAAACTTTTAGATTTGAAACGAAGTATGAGTGCCCTCTCCCTTAAGTCTATATGTAACATTCCATTTAAAATAAATAAAATTAAATAAAATTTAGTAAATAAATAATTGAATAATAAACCCTAAAACTTTAGGATGTAATTTATATATATATATATATATATATATATATATATATATAATTTTAGCCCTAGATCCATAATAATTTATCAGTCTTAGCCATAAAGAGTTAAATGTTATAATTTCTGGAAATTGGGATCTATATTGTAACTTTTGGACTTGAATTGTAATGAAATCTGAAAGTTGGGGGCTGTTTGGTAAATTTTTGGCTTGAATTGGAAAAGATTGGGGAAGGAGGGACTAAAAGTGGAGATTTTGCATAAGATTGGTGTTGGAGATGGTTTATGACCCATCAACCCTTTGTCCTTCATGTAAACGCATCAAACCCTAACCTTAGGACCATTATCTTCGGCCGCCTTACTTATACCTCATGCCTGCAGCCGCCGCCACCTCTTAGCCGTTGTTGAAGAACCACCGAAGCAACCATCGTCTCCACTGCTGGTGAAGGTGAAAAACACAAACCCGACATCATGCTAGTCGAGGAAGATCGGGAAAGCGAGACTCGTGGGTGTTGTTGCCGATGTTCGCAAGTTAGGGTCACAATCTTCTCTTCTCCGCCTCTTTTTGTTGCTGCATCGAAACTGCCACCGCCGCTTCGTGCTACTACTCATTCGTGGGTTCTTCGGTCGTCATCCTCCCCCTTGGGTGAGGTTTAGCTGCATTGGGGATTTTTCGCTTTTGGGTGTGTGCGTATTTCAGTAAATATCGATGGGTGTGTGGGTGTTTTGTTGGCCGGAAAGTAAGATGGACCACCATGGCAGCCAACCATGGTGGTTGCCGCCTTGCTGCCATCTTCTACTGCCACTAGCCACCGTGAGTGGTGGCTATGTGTGTGATATGGTGTGTGTGTGTGTGTGTATTTTTTATGGTGTAAGTTTGTATGATCGGTTCTTGGTAGGAAATTAAAGAAACCCCACCACCACCACCACCGTGAGGTGGTGGCTGCCACCTTATGACGTCGTCTGCCACCATCTTGGTGGATGTAATGGGTATTTTTCCTTGTTATTTTGGTGTTAGTGTGTGTGTGTGTGTCTGTGTGTTGTAAGAACTTTTATGTGTGCTTGGATTGTTGGATTTATCACTTGCAACCGTCACTGCCGCCGTGTATGGGTGGCTGCCGCCTCGAACCATTGCTGACCACCATTGCCCAAGGTGGAATTGGGTAGTGCCCAACGTTTTAGACATTAAATTACCTAAGTAATTAAGTTCAGCCCGAGTGGCACGAGTTTGGGTTGGAAACCCTAATTAGGGTTTAGAAAACCCTAATGTCAAGAAAACCCTAGTTTTTATAGTTGGTCGGGACCCACGCTAAAGTTGTTAATTAAACTTTAAATAATACTTAATAATGCCCCTACAATTAACTTAATGTAATATTAGACTTAATGGATTAAGTCCTTAAGGGGTTAAGTGTGGAACACTAACCCTAATTATCATTTTATGTGGAAACCCTATAATCGGGAAGCTCTATTTGGACAATGATCGGGCGTGTATTTGGGTTGTTGATTGGATTATTATTTCACCCGAGAACGACTAAGTAAAACCATAATCAGTCCTACCCTTAGGTGATTAAGTCCTCAATGGGTTAAGTGTTCTTACTTAACCCTAATCGTCATTTTATGTGAAACCCTAATCGTCATTTCATGTGAGGTGGTCACTGTTGCAAGTGACTATGACCTGTGATCGGGTATTGACTCAAGTATCTTCCTTTAGGTGATTAGAAGTAAGTTGAAGCTGGTAGAGTCCTTCATTGCTACAGTGGTTACCTACATGCATATCGAGGTGAGTTTCGCCTCACTATACCCGTGGGTAGAAGGCACCAATGTCGTCCTACTAGTTTTAGTTATCTGTTAGTAGAGGGATATCCTAGGGATTGTATATAGTCATGTAGGATACACTAAGGACTCTTGATCCAAGCTCTCTTACATGTTCCTCATTTGGTTGTGGTTCTAGAGTGGGATCATCTATCTGGGTGACTATCTCATCTCTGAGTATATATGGGCATGAATTCCTTAGATTGTTGATATTGAGTATGTTGCTATGTTGTAGTGATTTGTTAGATTTTTGTTCTGGTATCAAGTATGATGCTATGTTGTAGTGATCTGTTAGATTTGTCTCCTAGTATTTGGTATGTTGCTTTGTGGCGATAATCTGTAGAATTGTATGTTATCTGTGCTTGTTGGTTATCATCTATGGAGTGCCCTTAGGGACTGTCTGTGGTCATGTAGGATATCCTGAGAACTCTTGGTTTAGGCTCTCTTACCTATTCCTTGTTTGGTTGGGGCTCTAGAGTAGGATCACATGTTCGGGTGGCTATCTCACCTTTGGTTACTTATGGTTACGCATTCTATGGAGGTCAGCTAGTAGTAGGAATGTATGCTGTGAGAGGACTAGTAGGCGGTGGTGGGCTGTATGATTGTTGGTTGCCTGCATTATGTGCGTACTTCATCCTAATTGTTTATTTGTCGACATGTTGTGTGTGGTTTGGGTTAAGGCTGTTATGTTTTGTGTTGTAGGCCAAGATACCCGGAGCAGGCCGGCTGTAAGGCGTAGGCATAGAGGCTTGGGAAAAGCGGTAGGTTTGATGCTGTAGGCCAACAAACCCTGGGTATTCTAGTCTGATGGCTGATTGGACCTGTTGTATATTGAATTCCAACCTGGGTATTCCATTCCGAGGACGACTGGACCCGGAGGTTGACTGGGTTTGGGGTATTCTAACCCGAAGTTTTATTGGAACCGACATGTTTGACTATATATGTTATCCGTTTGTGTGGTGGTATTTTAGGGGAAACTCACTAAGACTTAAGCTTATCCAGTTGTTTATTGTTCCAGGTATCATTGATGTCTATGGGAAGGCGAATGCAGGACTGTACACACACATCAGCAACATTGATGATTCCGCGTTTTCTATAAAACTATGATTTTAAATAAAATGTAATTTGGAGTAAACAGTTTTCTTAATAATGTATATATAAATTTCAAAATTTTACCTTAATAAAAATGAAAAAATTTTGTTTTGAAAATGGGATGTTACAAGTTGGTATCAGAGCCCTGGTTTGAGTGAATTGGAGGAACACTTGTGTGAATCCAGTCTCAAACTAGTTTCTGAGAGTTTTTGAAAAATATTTTTTAAACACAAATTATTATGAAAGAGTTGGGTTAAGAACACAGGCTCGGTCTCTTTTCATGTTCTTGTTTGAGTGTTGGCTTGGGATCGGGATTGTGGACCTTGACTTAACTTTGATTTTTTTAGGAAGATGTGGTGTGTACAGTCAGCCAGAGCCCAAACAGGTGAGTGGTTCCCAAAATTCCCATACTTGTTATGTTTGCTGAGTTTCGACTTTTGCTGATATATAAATCGTTAGAAAAGCATGATGTTGGATAGAAATGCCTGATTTCTGTGATGCCTTATAATATAGGTAGTTTCTTACCTGATATGTATTAGTTGATTGTGATTGTTGCGTGTATGTTAATTATTTGTATATGGCCGGATTGAATATCCCTAGAATGATTGACTTGGCCTTACTTCTCGTTCCTTGTTTGGTTATGGACTTAGGAAAGAGTCTATTATTCGACGGTCTATCTGATCTTGGGTTGTGTACAACAATCATGCACAAAAGCAACCAGTGGTGCATGAATGAGGGTAATCCTAGGGAGAGTGTCTAGGAAGTCAGTTGTAGCTTGCAGGAGAAGTGGGTGTTAGAACACATAGGAGTGGATTAGTGTATTGACTTAGGACCTCAGAATGAGTTTAGAATCAACTACGGATAGGTGTGGAAGGTACTATGGGCCTGTACTATTGAAAGCACAGGATCCGTATGAGATTCAGGAGGAATTATTAGTTTGCTAAGGAACTAATAGGAGTAGGACCTGGTGTGTTGAGCACTGTATTGTGATGTATAATATTTATTTGATATATTTTTAGTATGGCGACTATCAGAGGTTCAGTGTCAGGACGAGAGTTGGTGGCCAGAATGGGCCAGGGTTGATAGAGGACCAGGTCAGGGAGATCATTCGTGATGAGGTTGATTCTTTTATCCGGAGGCAGATACCAGAGCTGGTTGGGCTTGTCAAGGCCGCTATGACGGAGTACGTCGATGGCCGATATGCTACACTTTCTGAGGTTGTTGTTATTGCAGCCACCGCGGTTGTTGTTGCCATTAGGTCTCTAGGAGAGAGAGATTTCCAGTACCAAGACTTCGATAATACGAAGCCCCCAGAGTTTGAGGGGGTCCTAGACCCGATTGTGGCGATGAGATGGATGTCTGACGTGGAGGGTTGTTTCTTCACGTGTTCTTGTCTGGATGACCAGAAGGTCAAGTGTGCCCTGAACCTTCTCAGGTTAGGGGCAAGGGATTGGTGGAGACTGGTGACTAGCTCTTATACCCCTAAGTAGAGAGCTGCGATGTCTTGGGAGCAGTTCTTGGAGATGTTACGTGTAAGGTATGTTCCCCTTGTAGAGAGGGAGAGACTGGCCCAGGAGTACCAAGATCTGAGATAGACGACCGAGTCGGTGACGGAGATCACCAGGATGTTCACTGAGAGGGATTTATTTAGTTCTGATTTTGTTGCTTCAGAGCAAGCTTAGATGACTCAGTACGTGAGTATGCTCAAGACAGATACTCGGCAATTCGTGTCCGCCCAACGCTATGGTTCTCTCGCTGAGCTTCAGGATGCCACGAGGAGGCGAGAGATTGAGATAGAGACCCAGGAGAGGGAGTAGAGGATATAGATTAGTCCCAGCCTATAGCGAAGCGGTTCAATTCCGCTGGATAGAGTTCAGGGTCAGTTGGAGGGAGGCGCATACCTTTTGTATGCAACAAGTGTGGAGAGGAGGGCCATTTTGGTAGAGGTTGGAGGCGGAGTGCGCGATTTTGTTTCCTTTGCGGTCAGGAAGGCCACATCAGAGCTCATTTTCATTTTCTCAGTAAGGTGCTGGATCCTACACCCTTATCTTGACAGTTACCTAACGGTCGTCAAGGGACCGCCGAGGTCCCGAGGATCGAAATTTAAGATGGCAGTTCTTCTATTTATAAATTGTGGTAGTATTGACATTCGTTTGTAACTTCCGTCTATGTTTCAAGTTCAGTTGTAATCTTAAATGATTAGTTAAATGGATTTATCTTATTTAGATTTTTTTTAATTGATCTCTTGTTATGTATGAGTTAATTGTCTTTTTCCTTGATTGTATGCGAGTTCAAATTCTCATGTGTATGTGGATATCGGTAGTTGGGATTAAGTGGTGGAGTTCAAGTTGGTATGGGTATCTAAGGATTTAGAAGTTTCTAGATTCTAGCATATTTCAAGTGGGGGAGAGTGGAACCATGCACCATGAAGACCTTGTGTCAAGGTTCGGTTCTCAGTCGGATTTCTCTAAGTTCCAGATTTCTAGCAACTGCTAAATCTTCTGGTTTTGCGACAAGTTCACCGTCAGCTGTTGGATTTTCCCCTTGAATTTTATTAGTCCTAGTTATGATAGCGTCTGTAGGGCGTGCTTGTGCTAAGACCCTATATCTCCATCCCCAATATTTTCTTTGTTGCTCCCAAGTCCTTCATCTCAAACTCATTCTTTAGGGTTGCCATCAAGTCATTTATTCCAGCCATGTCTTTGGGTGCGATGAGCATATCATCAACATGCAACAACAAATATATGTAGGAATCTGGTGATAATTCCTTTGAGTAAACACAATTGTCAAACTGGTTCCGAGTGTAGCCATTCGAGATCGTGAATGAATATCTCTTGTACCATTGTCGTGGAGACTGCTTCAAACCATATAGGGATTTCTTCAGCAAACATACATGGTCCTTCTTAGCATCAAAGAACCCTTCTGTCTGGGACATATAAATCGTCTCTTCTAAATTTCCATGAAAAAATGCAGTTTTCACATCACGTTGTTCAAGCTCCAAATCAAATGCACTCACCATGGCCAAAAGAACCCGAATTGTCTTGTGCTTCACGACCGGAGAGAACACCTTGTGATAATCAATTCCCTCTTTCTAAGATAACCCTTTTGCCACCAACCTTGCCTTGAACCTAGCAGGTTCAACTCCGGGTATCCCTTCATTTTTCTTAAAGATCCACTTGCATCCCACTTGCTTTGCTCCCTTTGGTAATGGAACAAGATCACATGTTTCATTCTTCTCTAACGATTACATTTCTTCATTAATAGCCATCAATGAGTCATTTTCTTCTTTACTCGCCACAGCCTCTTTATAAGATTGAGGCTCCTCGGTGTCAATGTCTTCACCAGTTGCTAAGGCAAAAACAATGGAGTCAAGTTCACCTGAATTCACACATACTACATATCTATCAGGTTGTCGAATAACCCTATTCGATCTTCTCTTTGTTATAGATTTAGACCCATCATCTTTCCGGGCATCAACACCACTGGATGAAAATCAATTGTGTTGCTCTTGGGTTTCATCTTGTCCAGGTGTTCACTGCCGCCTTGCTCTTTGTCACTTATCACAACTATGTCTGGAGTTTGAGATGAAAACTCCACCTTCTGGCTAGCACCCTGATCTTTGTTCCCTTCTTGACTTGTTTCACATCCTCCCTGGTTACCCATGGTAGATTCATCAAAGGTCACATCTCTGCTCATGATAAATTTAGGATTTCTTCCTTCTTCTATACACTACAGTCAATAACCTTTTACTCCTGTCGCATCCTAGAAATATGCACTTCATTTCCCTTGGCTCAAGTTTACCATCATTCACATGAGCATATGCGGGGCATCCAAATATACGTAAACCAGAATAGTCAGAGGGATTCTCAGACCATACCTCTTGAGGAGTCTTCAAATCTATTACAGTTGATGGTGATCTATTCACTAGATAGCATGTAGTGTTAACTGCTTCCACCAAGAATTGCTTGGATAACTTAGCAAATATTCGCATACACCTTGCACGTTGCATGAGTGTTTGGTTCATACGTTCTGCCACTCTATTTTGCTATGGTATGTGTCGTACAGTGCGGTGCCTCACTATACCTTCTGCCTTGTAGAAATTGTCAAATGGAGTATTGCAAAACTCCAACCCATTGTCTGTCCTCATAGTCTTGACCTGTTTTCCAGTACTTTTCTCAACTATGGCCTTCCACTCCTTGAATTTCCCAAACACCTCATCCTTTGTCTTCAGATAGTACAACCCAACCTTCCTAGAATAGTCATCAATAAACGTCATGAAGTATGAGCATCCTCCTTGAGACTTCACTGGTGCAAGACCCCACAGATCTTAGTGAACATACTTCAGGATTTCCTTGCGTGTGTGTTAACCGGTACCAAACTTCACTTTGCGATGCTTTCCCTTGACGCAAGCTTCACAAAACTTTGTTTTTCCAGTAGCTTATCCACCAAGCAGTCCTTGTTTACTTAGAATTGACATGCCGTTCTCACTCATGTGCTCCAACCTACGATGCCACAACTCCGTCTTGTCATCACCTTCATTCAAGGATTGGGAGATAGCCACCGTTCCCATAACCGTACTACCTTCTAGGATATATATATATATATATATATATATATATATATATATATATCCTTCCACGATTCATCTTCCCTTTCATTATAGCTAGAAAGCCTTTGGTCACTTTGATCCAGTCGCCTCACCAGCATACCTCATCCCATTCTTACCCAATGTGCCAAGAGAAATTAGATTCTTCTGACGTTCTAGAACGTACCAGCAATCTAACTTCCTAACCATGCCATCATGAATGTTGATATGCACCGTGCCACTACCTTTGATACTACTCACCCAATCATCACCCATCTTGATTGTGCCATCCCACTCTTTGAAGGAGTCGAACTAGTCACGATTATACGTCATGTGATAGGATGCTCCAGAATCCAAGACCCGAGCATCAACAGAAATTGATGTACACACAATCAATACATCACCATCGTCCCCTTCATCAGAACTTTCCTGAACCACAGCAGTAATGTTATTGATGCTTGAATCACTCTTGGACTTCCCATTCCTTAGCTCTGGAAAATTTCGCATGAAGTGCTCATTCTCCTTACAGTTATAACATTTCATGTTTTATGAACCTTTAGACTTCGATTTTGAACGTGATCTCCCTCTATTTCCCCTTTCCTCTCTTCTGTCCTCCCTCTCCCTGCAAACAAACCAAAACTGGACACCTCCTCTCCACTTGAAACTTTTCTTTTTAGTTCCTTGGACATTAGAGAGTCCTTCACATCATTCATAGTGATCGTTGTCCTACAATAAAGCATGGTATCATCTAAATCCTCATATGAGTTAGGAAACGAAAATAAGAGAATGAGCGCCTGATCTTCATCTTCAATTTTCACATCATCACCTTGTAGATCCAAGATGATATGATTGAAGTTATCCAGATGATCTTTCACTTGGGTACTTTTAGAAATTATGAGAGTGTACAACCTTTGCTTCTGATACAAACTGTTCGTCAGTGAGTTGTTATGGTACTTGTCACAAAGTTTATCCTAGAGCCCAGAACAGTTGTTTGATCCACAACCTCCCTCAGAATTCCAAGTCGGAGATCGGGTGTTGTTGAAGGTCTCTCCTTGGAAGGGATGATTCGTTTCGAGAAACGGGGGAAACTAAACCCATGATAAATCGGATCATTCGAGATTCTTGACCGAATTGGTCTAGTGGATTATAGGCTGCAGCTGCCTGCAGAGCCCAACAACGTACACCCCGTGTTCCACGTTTCAAATTTGAAAAAGTGCTTATTCGATGAAACACTCGTCATTCCTTTGGAAGAGATCGAGATCAACGAGAATCTCTTGTTCATCGAAGAACCAGTTGAAGTTATGGACAGGGAAGTGGAGCATACAAAGCAGAGTCACATTCCAATTGTGAAAGTTCAGTGGAACGCCAAGCATGGGCTGGAATTCACGTGGGAACGCGAAGATCAAATGAAGCAGAAGTACCCTCACCTATTCTCTCATTCCTAATCCTAACTTCAAAAGAATTTCGGGACAAAATTCCCTCTAACGGGGGGGGGGGGGGGATGATGTCACAACTAGCAATATGCTAGGAAATTTTGTGCTCATGTAAACACTATCTTTGATGATACTTGTAACTCTGACTTGATGATATGTATTATGTTCATTTTAATGACAACAAATTCAATCAAGGTTCACCCGGTAAAGTTCAAAACTCTATACAAAACATTTCAGAAAGTCAATTGGGAGTTGAAAACCCTAAAAATCCCGATTCAAGTTCATTATGGACTAGGATTTTCTTATTGGGCCTAATGGACCAATAAGCATTTAATTTGATTAACTTGGGCTTAGAACCATTTAATGGGCCTTATTTGGACCCAAATTCATAAAACTTAACATTTTGGGCAATAATGGGCCTAAAATGGATTGGTTTACTTCTATTGGGCCGTGTTGGGCCATAAATGATTCCATTTATCCTAATGGACTTTTATTGGGCCGTGAACCATCCTAAGGGCCCAATAGGCCGAAAAGTATTTATTTGGGCCTCATAATTTCGAGCCAAGGCAAGTAATGGCCCAAATTAATCCACTTCTTCTTTTTTCTAGCCCAAATTTTCGGCCCATATGTAAAAAAAAAAAAAAGAAATGAAAAGAGTATGGATTAAGCTAATGACAACTCACAATTACATATCAAATATCTATAAATCACATATATCCATGAGATCATTACCCTCCATGCAAAACCTTTCTTCCTTCTCTTTATAACTCTTGGCCGTGAGCAAGCCCAAAACACACATACACACTTTCAGAACTCTCTCTCAAACACTTTCAAGAACATCCCCTTCCTCCTCCAAATTTTTGAAGATCTAGAGTGCTTTCAAGAGGATCCTTCACTAATATCATCAATCCTTGGTAAGATCTTGTAAACTTAAGTTGTTTTACTACATTCTTTAGCTAAATCACTCCTTATCAACACATGTTTTTGTGATTTTGCTTCCTAGAAATTCCTAAGTTCGAAATCCACTCAAGAAAGCTTACTAAAGGCCGAGATCTCTCCATTTTCTTCTTCACAACCGAGATCATCAACCCATTATGAGTTCATACCCCCCTTGTTTTCGGATTTTACATGTTTTTGGGGGAGAATACAAGTGTTTATATGTAGATCTATGTATTTATGCATGTTATGTGTGATTTTCTTGGTTTATGTTGTGATTATGTGATAAAACTTGATGAATCTCGAAAAATCTAACAAAAATGGGTGAGATTCATAAACTAAAACACTCTAAACATCATACTACAAAGATAAAACTGTTATACATGCCTAAGATGTGAAAAACAAAACAAAAATCTTGTATAAGGATCATTTTTGACAAGTAAACAAAAGATTGGGATAATTTTGACACTTACGGTTTTGTAAGGATCAAAATGGTCACATTTGTATAAAAATGAGTTTTTATAACAACCATACCTTCCAAAGGACAAAAAGTGTAAAATTTTGCATTATGGGCTTTAATTTGGGCCTTATGGCTTTTTGGGCCCAAACTGCAAAAATATAAATTTTTATGGACTAAAATGTTATTGATCAAAACTTTAGTCAAAAATGAAAACTTACAAATTTAGGGGCTGAAAAGGACACTTATTTCAAAGTTGGGCCAAAAATGTTAATTTTATAAAATTTGGGCTAGAAATGTCATTTATAGAAAATAAGGGCTGAAAATGTCATTTGTTATGAAATAAGGGCTGAAAATGTCAATGAATGCATTTTGGACCAAAATTGTAAGTTATTTTATAATTGGGCCGAAAATACAAAGTTTAATGATTTAATGGGCTAAAATGTTATTTTTCATCAAAAAGGACAAAAATGTCATTTTATTTGAAATAAGTCCAGAAATGTATATTTTAGGTCTTAAGGGACCTAAAGTGAAAATTTTACTAAAAACGAGTTCAAATCGATAAATTATGATTTAATGAGCCAAAAATACCATATTAATAATAGTGGGCTTTTTCATAACTTTGGTAAAACATTCAAACTAAAATGAGCAATATCTTAACAAATAAACAAAATACAACGATTTCATGTTTATTGGGACATGATACTCTCGTTACATTGTTAATGTGCCCTAGTGGTCCATTCAAGTGTATATTGGGCCCAATATCTTCCATGACATGTTTATTGGGCTTAGTGGCCCATTTACATGTTAATTTAGGCTTGAGCTATGGATCACATGTTCATTGGGCCTTAATGGTCTATTTACATGCCTATGGGGCCTAAATTACCCTTTTACATGTCTATTGGGCCTTAGTGGCCCATCTACATGCTAATTGGGCTTGGACTATACATCACTTACTCTTGGAATTTGGAAAACTTAAAAACATACACGTAAACATTATACATGGTGAAAAACATAACAATCATGAAAAGTTGAGGATCTAGTGAGACATGTCGGTTGACACCTTTGAGTGTACGATCGTAGCCTGTAGTTATAACCAGAATCTCCTGGAGGGAGAGCGAGAGTTTGTGTATAGATCTATACGGGAATGATACCTCCACGCCTTAGATGTTCGCTACAGCTAGACTAGGCCGGTCTAGGGCAACAAACCTTACCTATCCGGTGTCCAAAACGCCATGACAGGCGAATTAGTCATTATCAAGAATGGTTGTAACGGCTCACTTAGATATTAACTCCATCAAAGATTTCGGTATAATCATACTAATCTTGACAATTCGAAAACATACATACGTCGATACTTGGTTTTGGGATTATACGATCACGACACTTTTAATAGTAGAAAATATCAGATTTTATGGGGAAACGCTATTATTCAATTACCTTCTACTTACAACAGAAAGCACTCAAAGAATATAGATTGCATACTTATACTTATTTTTACTATGAAATACACACATGCATCTATACTCGATTTTCACATCATTTTCATACTAACTAGAAAAGAGCCCCCACGTAGCGGGGTTAGATTTGGATTAATACGCGGGGGGTTAGATTTGGATTAAACCATCACTAATAGTAGGTAAGGATACATTGGTCAGTCATTTATTAGCGGAAGGTAAACTATAATCCTACAATCTCCAAATAAAGTTGCATCACAGATATGAAACTTGGAGCATCCAATTATGCAAAATTACAGTGCGATCAACTTTCATCAACTCTACAGCAAGCATGAGATTAGTATAAATTTAAGCAAAATATGATTCATTTATTATATATTTGGTAAAAGTTATACCTTCATTGTTTCTACTCGATTTTTGCTGTGACTTTATAGACACGTTAATGTTTGTTGTCTGCTATATTTTAAACTGAAGCCAAAATTACACTTGCGCCATTCACAACCACATCCTGGATAACAACATGGATCATTTTGCGACTGAAGCCTAACCAAGAATTAAATGCAACTTTGGTTTTCCAGAATACATAAAAAGAAGAACCTAATTGAATGTATGTGCTTTTGGTTTTCATTAGGTTCTTCAGTTTCTATCCAAAAAAAATTTGTTTCACTCCTACAAATACAACTACATAAAAAAACTACAAACATATTACCTTTTCTTCAATCGATGTGCCAAGAAGAAGGATAAGAAAAGTCCACTATAATCACAACTCTATAAGGTGTGATTTTGTTCTTTGGAATTGGAACTATTTGTGAAAGTGGTTGCGTTGCATTCCCCTCTGTTGATCTGTAAGTAGCAATTATTAGTTCTCATTAATTAAACCATATTAGAATTTGTCAAGTTGCACCTTTTAATTATAATTTTGATTTTATGAAAAAGGTGAAAAGGAAAAAGGAACTGAAATGTCATGTACCTACCCCTACTTTTCACCCATCTGTTGGTCTACACGAATTTGAACTTCTTTAGCAACACTCTTTTTCTTCTTGTTCTTTTTATCCTTCCAACTTTCAAGATTGGGTTCCCATCTTCATCAATCATTTCTACATGAAAAAAAAAGAAAACAAAGACTGTTTGATTATAAAATAGAAGTTCCAAAAATTTCTATATGACTAAAAATCCAATGTAACTCACCACTATCCATTGTTGATACAGTGCTTATATTTCTTGCATGAAGCCCAGCATCCTTTACCAAAGAATATGGAAAATTCAATGTCAATTGTATTCAAATTATATAATTTTTGTAAAAATGGTTAGATCGCCATCTTTATGACTTGTACCTGACTGTCATTAAGGTGACCAGCCATGCTAGTGTGGGTGACAGGCTCCTTTTTTGCAACATTTGTTAAGCTTCCTGTATAATCGGAAAATACAAGTTGGTGTTAATTTTTTTTCAAACGAATGCAAGTGAAACATTTTAGCAAACAACTGGTGGACATATTGTTAAAATCACTTTAGAACTCCAGCTTCTAAGTTTTTTATTAGACCTTAATTCCATTTTCACATCACAAACTACACATCAGTCCAAATGGTTCCGATAATTAATTTAAGGTTGGGTTTCATGCTATTGTTGAAGCTCTAATCCTAAACTCTCATTTAACCTTAAAAAAAGAACAATATTTTTGAGTCCTTTAAAACAATATGTAAAATTTGATCATATGTCTAAGACTACAACAATTTTCTGACGTGGGTAAGTTTTTTTCCATTTTACACACAAATCAGTAAAAAAAATCATAATTTTCATTTTAAAAGGGAGTCAAAGAGAGTAAAAACATGATCTCGAATCTTTATACTTACGTATCAGTAAAAAAATATCATATTTTCCATTTCACCCACAATTGTTTTTTTTTTGAAAAGATTGCAAATTTCGATCGCTTTTTTAAAATTAAAACAATTTTCTAATATGCATAAACTTTATTTTTCCATTTCACCACAGATTAATAAAAAAAGATCAACATTTTTAATGATTTTTTTTGAAAGAGTAAATATATGATCTTCAACAAAGTACTTCAAAAAGACTGCAAATTTTGATCACATATAAAAGATTACAAAAAAAAATTGGATCCTGTAATCATCATTTCTTCATTTCACAACAAATTCATAATAAAATATAAAGATTTTCATGTATAAAGTTTCCTATTTACCTGCAAATGAAGTTTATTTTACTGGATTAGGCTTTGGTTGAAGTTGAACAACAATAGGCTTAACAACATGAACTTCAACTGCAAACATCAAACACATAATAGCCCTGCATACAAAGTACAATAAATAAAAGTAAACATAATTCTCCCAAAATTGTAATTATATAAAATTTGATTCTAAGCAACCACAATTTTGACTGTAATGTGTCATTCAATACCGTGTATTCTCTTCCTCCCACACATATGTTTTCCCCACATCAAGACATTGATTTCACTGTATTTGGAACACCATACGCTTTCACCTCCACGAATCCCCTCACTCCTACAGAAATATATATATATATATATATATATATATATATATATATATATATATATATATATTTAGGGTATATTGAGTAAATTTTTAGACAAGTAAAGAAACAAACAATTAAACATGGCAAAAATTATGATGAAGTCACAAACAAGGCATAACTTTGCTATAAAACCCTTAAGCAGATTAGAAGATTGGTCGGCAGTGGTTTCACTTGGGCGTTTTATCAAACAGATGGTGAGCAGAGGAGCCTTTTGTGATCCAAAAACTGTTGACAGCGGCTTCAGGTAGGTCAGCATACAGTGTGACTGCTTTATCATATAGTTGCAACAGGAAGCATAAAAACCTTTGGTTCCCCCTCGCACAATAAAACACAAAAAATTATATAAAGCAATATGGAAAAAGAAATATACATCAACATGGTTTCTAGTTTGTGGGATGAGATGTGTGATCGGGTCGACACATACAGCTACACCAACTCATCGGTGTTCGATATCCGCACCCAACAATTTCGTAATCGAGACAGGTATCACAACTCAAAACAGATATAACCAAAAATAATTAAAAGTCGAATGAATAACTAATTTCATGTTGCTTCTGTTTTCCATCTGCCGGTCTAAAGCAGGGACATGGTGAGAGAGGGTAGAAAATGTGTAATGGAAAACCCTGAAAGACGTCCTACCATGACTCAGGTTGTTGAAGAACTCGAAAAGGCATTGAGATCACAGGTAAGTTCTGTACAATCGATGACCCAGTTATTACCTGTCGCTCGAGTCGTTGTGGATGTTGTCGGAGAAGAGGGCGGCGGGACGAACAACAAAGAACAAAAGGAGGAGTGGAACGTTGGAGGCGATGGCGGTTGACAATGGAATCAAGGTTCAAGTGATTCGCCTGGTGGAGATGGTAGTTGGAAGTCTGCGATTGAAGTGGTAGGGGTAAGCGGCAGCAGAGACGGTGGAGCAGGAAGGAAGATAACATGAGTGGTGAATGGTCGGGAAGTATAGCAACAGGAAAACAACTGGTAGGCGTAAAAGGCAGTGGGTGGAAAAGGCTAATATGCCAAAAGAAAAAAAGCAGGAAAACAAACACGTAGATATCAGGGGACATTGGTAAAGACACATGTAATACACTATCAGGAGCAGAGGTGAGGTTAAGACACATGTAATCCACTGTTAAAAAAATTAGTGAATAAATAAATCCAGGAGAAAAGAAAAAAAAATGGAAGTGGTCCAATAGGAACATAGTACTGTTCAATTGGGAACCCTCCTTTAATATAATTATATAATTATAGAAAATATCAGATTTTCTGGGTTTTACAAATAATACAAAGACTTCCATTCAAACATGCTTATGAACTCACCAACATTATATATGTTGACCGTTTTAAAAATAATTTGTATTCTAGGTAACCGTTAAGCAGAAGAACCTTCAAGTGTGTGGATTTATTTTGTGTAATGTCAAACATCATACAATTATTAATATTTTGGAATATGTAAACTTAGACAATGTACTTGATGTGAACAATAACAGTTGTATTATGTAATGCTTGGTGATGATTGTGTTATGTTTCATGTATATTTATTGTGATGATATTTCAATTTATAGTCACACGAGCCCTCAAACGTTTCCGTCATATGGTTCGAGGGTGTGACAATTATCATATTCTAGGCATACTTGGAGCAACATGGCACATCAAAGGAATCAATATGGCGCATCATGTACCAAGATGGTCCATGATGACGCAATAGCTTCTTCATGGCGCAACAACAACCCTAGTTGGCGCAATAGGGATCTAACTAGCGCAAGAGCGTCAAGTATGGCGCACAACATCAATCTTGGAGCAATAACATCACCATGAGCAACAAGCACATGCATGGCTCAACAAGGCTATGCATGGCTCAACAAGAAAACATGATAGCGTAAAAGGAGAACAAGACGGCGCAATAGCATCCCTCTTGACCCATCTCTTCATCATGTGGCGCAAAAAGGACTTCTTGTTGCTCCATATCCCTTCCAAGGGCTCCAAACCTCTTCCAAGTGCTCTAAACTCCTTCCAGGTGCTCTAAACCCCCTTCAACACGATCCATTCCTTTGGCACTTGATCAGTTCCTTTGTCTGACGATTCATTCCTCTCTTAGAAGATCCGTTCCTTTGTCACATGCTCCATGAACCCCAAGTGCTCCATTGAGGTCCAAATGCTCCAAAGGCTTCATGAACATGATCCAAATGCACCAAATGCTCGAGTCACATTTAACACTAGCTATGAAATACTCTCAATACCCATAGATCAAAGATTTTCTCTACCAAAAAACATATATTTTTGGTTTTTTGCAAATAAATCATAAACCAGACGTATCCTAATTTTTATAAAAGTTGATAAATAATTATAAAACACTTACTAAATAGAGATCTTACCATGTTTTCAGGAGAATACATAACTCCGTCCACCGTTATTGATTCAGATATATATATATATTCAGAGAGTTTTCCCAAATTTGAAACTAGAAAAATAAGGGTTAAAAAAAGGGTATTTATAGTGCAGGTAAGAAATCGCAGATGACCTCTTGTCAGAAATCACAGATGGTTATCAGCTAGGAAGGTACAAGTCATTGACGTGTATCTGTGCATTGATGGGTTGTACATTCGCAGATAAGATAAGGAAATCACAGATGGGGGCTAATTATATGCGATTTCAATGGTTACTTTATGTAATTTGTTAATTTTGGCTATTTTTTACAAAGTAATTAGTATTTTTTTGGCTATTTTTATAATTTTCTCAAAAATATATAATTAGACTTAAGCGGTGTTGTAAAACTCGTCAAGTTGGCCGATAACTCCTCCGAGTACTCGCTACCTGGCCCCTTACCGATGCGAGTTACCGAATCCCGAGTACTCCCCGATCGAACCCTTACTAAACTGAGCAATGTTGTAAAACTCGGTCAATTCAGTGATAAATATGTATAATATACTTAATGATTTATTATTTAACACACACACACACATGTGATTATTACTACATATATACCTATATATATATATATATATATATATCAAATTTTCAATAATTATTCACGAAGTTAGACCATTATGTGTTTTTTCAGTTTTTGTGTATTCACATGTATCTAATTTTGTTATATATTTCAATCAACTTATGATTTTGACATATATTATTTCCCTAAAAATATTTCTACATGAGTTACCGAATCCAAGTACTCCCAGAGTACTCACGTGTACTACCGGGTACTCGCTACTCGGTAGTCGGACGAACAGGTACCGAGTAACGAGTTCTACAACCTTAGGCTTAAGACAAGTTCTCAAGTCCATAGTTCTCCTTCACATCCAACGACCAATCGACGTTTAGAAATCGGTTTTTGATCTACAATCAACACCGTTTTGGTTGTGTGGAAATTTCGTTTAAAATCAGATTTGATTTTGTTGGGTTTTGGTTTGTTTTTTGGTTCATCTAGCAAAATTGATGCTGAAACCTAAGTTTCAAATTTGTAATTTGATTCAAAGATTAATCCAATTTCTAATTCATCTAGTTTTTTTGTTCACCGACGATATTCCGGCTAGGGGGGACAATGTCGTCAAAGAAGACATAGTTGGTCAGGACATTGTGTGTATGTGTGTGTGTGAAAGAGAGAGATGATCTTTTCGTATAAAATGTTGTGTGTTTTTAAGTGTACAGATGTGTTTTGATTTAAGTGCACATCTATTCAGCATAGATTGCATGTGAGGGGAGGAAGAAGAAGATATGTTTGGGATGGATAAGATTAGGCGTGAGAGAGAGAGAGAGAGAGAGTAATAAGAGTGGCCCCTATATTATTTATAATTATAAAAATATTAAAGAAATATAAAAAAATGTGTGTGTATGTGTGACAACCAGAAATTTCCATTCGGTCAAACCCTAAAAGTCAACCACTTCGTATCATAAGTTATGTAATTATTTCTTATTTTTAAGAAATATAAAGTTCGTTTGATTATTTTAATATTATTTTTAAACGATCGGGTGAATGAAAGTGTCGTCTCGGGTTTTGATTTTTAGAAACCGCAAACACCTCGCGTCTTAGAAGTTCCCGGCCAAACTGTTTTGTTTGGGTCGAAAAATCATCCCAGAAACCTGTAAACTCATGCTTATCCATGAGTTTACTCCCTAAGTCTAGTGTTTATGAGTTTACTCCCCATTATTCCAAAAGAGTAAACTCCAAAAAGGCTTTCAAGTATCATCCTAAATTTGGTTCCAAATCTTCAAAGTTGTAAGTGTTCTAACCATTTCAAGTTAGTAAAACACTTAATCTAGTGTTTGTACATCTAATCATCCACTCATTTATGTATTTTGTCTAGATTTTCAAAACACCAAGAACACACACTAAGTGTTCTTGGATTATTAGTTCAAATCAAGCCTCCTAATAGTAAGTACTTCCATCCTTGAGTGTTATCAAGCTAGTATTACATTTAAACATCAAGAAAATATGCCAAGATCACATGGTTAAAGGTATTCACGGTCCAAGAATGTTCTTGGGCCGTAAACACCAAGAAAGGCACAAATGGTGCCTAAGTCCCTAATCTAAGTCCTAGTTTGATATATAAGCCATCCTTGACATGTTTAAACCTTTCCTTATTGTGTTTAGACCTTGAAAAACATCAAAGACCAACATTTATAGGTGTTTACGATTTGGGGATCTCCCAAAACCATAAACACCCTAAAGTGTGTATAAGTTGGTCATTTTCCTTCCTTAGGCTTAGAAACTAGCTTATACACTTACCTAATTGTGTTAAGGACTTGAAAGCATGGCAATACCCTTTTCCATGAGGGTTTACGGTAGTAAACCCAAAGGGAAATGTCCATGAGGCCGTAAACTCCTCCAAGGAGTGTTTTTGATGCCCTAGTCCCTTCCAAAGGCCAAATCACTTAGTAGAAATGCTTCAAAGGGCTTGTTAAACCACAAACAACACATGGTCAATAGGAGTAGAGTTTACGACCGTAAACTCTAGAGTTTACTGCCGTAAACTCCCTAGGTTATGACCATCAAAACCGTAAACTCCTAAGGAGTTTACCCTTGAACTCCAAACACCCTAGCTTTGCCCCCACCAACACTTGTATGCAATCCTTGTGATCTTTAACACTTGAAACAAAGTGTTTTCATGTTCTAGAGTGTCCCAACTTAATTTATTAGTTATAAATTGGCTAATTAGTTATATATATTTTCATTATATGATAACTAGGCTCGTGCGTGTGAACAAGTCTTCATTTGTCACCTAGCACCGTACCCGACACTCCAATCCAATCCACTCACCACAAGTGAGCTCATACCCCTTAATCAATGGTTTAAATGTTTTTAAATGCTTTTATGGGGGGGGGGGAATACAAGTCAAATATTTATAGTTATTACATCAATCACATGTGATTAATAACTACAAAACCAGTGATTTCCTTAATGTTCAAATTGTTTATCAAACTATTTTGTTTCAAACTATTTTACAACTCTTTTACTTATCAAATACTTTTACTTAAACTCTGTTATACTTATTATCAATTGCATGTCCATGTATGTATAGTTATATAAGCAATGTTTAAAAGGCTTAGGAAGGCCTGCCCGCCCTATTTCCTTTTCGCGCTTGAGATGTGGTCCGGTGGGATATCAGGTGTCCATCCGAAGGTCGTTTAAATATTAGTTATATATCATGTGTACATATATAGTCATAAAAGGTCCTTCCAGTCAATTCAATACCCTTGGGTAGCAAGGGTATACTTCAATATTCATTCGTACAAGTTATATTACTAGTAAACTACAATAGGCATAGTTTAGGGTTTTACTAATACATAATACATAGTGATGAGAAACAAACATAATACATAGTAATGAGAAACAAACATAATACATAGTGATGAGAAACAAACATAATACATAGTGATGAGAAACAAACATAATACATAGTGATGAGAAACAAACATAATACATATTGATGAGAAACAAACATAATACATAGTGATGAGAAACAAACATAATACATAGTAATGAGAAACAAACACAATACATAGTGATGAGAAACAAAACATATAGGCTAGACAGAGGAAGAACACACAATACAGCTAGCACATACATTACATTAAATTATGTGAGCTATTAAACGGGTCATGGCACTACCTGCCATGACCGTTTTTGTATCCAGAATGTCCTTAATTGGGGAGTGTATGAGTTTGCGTATATATCTATACTGGATTGACTATCCTACACCTTGCTGCTCGCTACAATGGGACTTGCAATTCTACGGGTGCCAAATGTCATTTCTTACGGCGTCTTACATCGTCGTTTTACTATTGAGTCGGTAGCAGGGTACAGGCCGATCACATTGTACTTTAAATAACAATTGGTTTAAGGTAGTTAGTACAACAGTAGTTACCTAATACAACACTACAATACTATAATATTTATCCCATTACATTCACTTCGTGAACTTTCACACGATGCACGGTAATGTAAAATGTCACACCCCAAAACCAAGAACGGCGGAAACGTTTTGGGGCGGAGGACGTCATGTAAAGTATCATAACACAGTAAAAGTAAACAAGCAAACAACATCATCCATTGCATTAAATATATAATTTTAATACAAGCGTGTTCTGAACAGTTATAGACACCAAAAATAATGTAAATCAAAATAATAAGGTGAGTCTTGGATGCGCTCCATCTTCTCAAAAGCTGGCCTCGGTACCTGTGTACTGTCGACCTGAGAATACAAGTTATTTTGAAAGAGTTTATCAGCATTAAGTTGGTGAGCTCATAAGTATTTAGTGTCGGTGTTTGTTATCAAAACGTTTGAATATGTCTCAAGTGTAAGTTTGTAAAATGTATGTAAATGTTTGTAAGTGTTTGTAAAAGTTTGAATCTCTCAGAAAAACCTATATTTTCTATTAAAGTAGCCTTCTACCAAGGCTTAACTGTTTTGTATGCTCGTTTGTTGTAAAAGTGTGTAATTTCCCAAGTGTAACTATCATTAACAAAATATAGTTTGTACATTAATGTTTAAGTGAAATAATCACTAAATATATGTAATGGGTAAATTATTGTAGTACTGTAGTGTTGTATTATAGGAACTACTGCTGTACTAACTACCTTAAACCGGATTTGTATTAAGGTATCATGTGATTAATTGTACCATACTATCGACTGGATAAACAACGACAAATGTAGGTCGTAAAAAGAAATGACGTTTGGCACCCGCAGACCTGCAGGTCCGGCTGTAGCTAGCAGCAAGGTGTAGGATAGTCAATCCAGTATAGATCTATACGCAAACTCACGCTTTCCCTTCAAGAGACTCTGGCTACAACTTGGGCCATGACATTTAAGGCATACTCCGATACAGTGGATCACAATTTTGTCAATGTATATATGTATATGTAATGTATTGTTACATGTTCTAGTATCGTTGTATATGTTCTCTTTCTAGTATAGTTGTATATGTTCTTCTTCTAGTATAGTTGTATATGTTCTCATAGTAATGTAATGTATATGTTCTCATAGTAATGTAATGTATATGTTCTCATAGTACTAAGTACTGACTCATGAATGAACTGACTCATTGATCTAGCAATAGTATAAGTATGATCCTGTGTTACCCCGATGGTAACTTACTAATGATGTAACTGGTACGTATGAATATGGAAGCACTTTTATGTCTATATATGCACACATGATATATAATAAATATTGAAATGACCCTCGGACGGCTACCCGACATCCCACCAGACCACATCCAAATCGAGGAAAAGGAAATAGGGCGGACGGCCTTCCTAAGCCCTTTAAACATTGCTTATATATCTATACATATATGGGCATGAAATTTATAAGAAGTATAACAAAGTTTAAATAAAAGTATTTGGTAAGAAAAGAGTTTGTAAAACATTTTGAAGTAAAACAGTTTGAACAGTGATAAAATCATTGGTTTTATAGTTATTAATCACATGTGATTGATGTAATAACTATAAGTATTCAACTTGTATTCCCCCCCCCCCTAAAAGCATTTAAAACATTTAAAAGTATTTCAAAGGTTAATTAAAGGGGTATGAACTCACTTGTGGTGAGTGGATTGGATTGAAGTGTCGGTTACGGTGCTAGGTGACAATTGAAGACTTGTACACACGCACGAGCCTAGTTATCATATAATGAACATATATATAACTAATTAGCCTTATTATAACTAATAAAATGAATTGGGACACTCTAGAACCTGAAAACACCTTGTTTCAAGTGTTAGAGTACACAAGGATTTCATCCGAGTGTTAGTAGGGCAAAACTAGGGTGTTTGGGGTCCAAGGGTAAACTCCTTGGGAGTTTACAGTCTAAATGACCTTTACCCTAGGATTTTACGGCAGTAAACTCAGGGGTTTACGGTCTAAACTCTATTTCTTGCAACTATGTCTTGTTTGGAGATTTAACAAGTCCTTTGAAGCAATCTTGCTAAGTGGTTTAGCCTTTGGAAAGGACTAGGGCCACAAAACACCCTCCTTGAGGTGTTTACGACCTAAGGGTATTTTCCCTTGGGTTTACTATCGTAAACCCTTATGGGAAGGGATATTGCCTTTGTTTCAAGTCCTTATCACAACTAGGTAAACATCTAAGTTAGTTTTTAGGGCTAAGAAAGGAAAATGGCTCATTTAAACACCTTTTTGGGTGTTTACGGTTTTGGAATATCCTTAGACCGTAAACACCTATAATTTGTGGTGTTTGATGTTTTTCAAAGCCTAAACACATCCATGGGAAGTTTAACTAAGTTAAGGTAAGTCTTAGACTTCAAACTAGGGCTAAACATGGGACTTAAGTCACTTTTGGGGGTCTTTATGGTGTTTACGGCCCAAGCATCATCTTGGACCGTGAACACCTCATTCATGGTGTTCTTGACCGATTTTCTTGGTGTTTATTTGATATACTAGCTTACAAGCACTCAAGAGTGGAAGTACTTACTATAATGATGCTTGATTTGAGCTAAAAGGCCAAGAACACTTAGTGTGTGTTCTTGGTGTTTTGGAAAATCTAAACAAAATACATAAATGAATGAATGTATAGATGCACAAACACTAGATTAAGTGTTTTACTAACTTGAAATGGTTAGAATACTTACAAGATTGGAGTTTTGGAATTTAATGTTGGATGATAGTTGAGAGAGTTTTTGGGAGTTTACTCCTTTGACTATTTGGGGAGTAAACACAATGACTAGTTTCTTGGGGAGTAAACTCATACATATGCATGAATTTACGACTTTTTGGTGGTTCCTAAACCCAAAACATAAAAGTTTGGTCGGGTGATTCTAATAGGCGAAGTGTTTGCGGTTTTCAAAAATAAAAACCCGAGACGACACTTTCTTTCGCTCGTTCGTTTAAAAATAATATTAAAATAATCAAAATAACTTTATATTTCTTAAAAATAAGAAATAAAGATATTAATTCATAATACGAAGTGGTTGACTTTTAAGGTTTGACCGAATGAAAATTTCGGGTTGTCACATAAAAACTATATTTTTGGTTAATGATAGCCGGGTTTGGGAAAATACACACTCTTACAAAAGACACACACACGGTTACTAGATGCCTTGGTAGAAGGCTACTCTTAGTAGGAAACATAGGGTTTTCTAGGATAGTTCAAACAAACACAAACTTTACAAAACTTATACATTACAACTTACAAACATCTTACAAATGCTTTCATACAAACTAAGACACTAATATACTTATGATCTCACCAGCTTTAAAGCTGATACTCTCTTTCAAAATAACTTGTATTCTCAGGTCACCACTAGACAGGTACATGTGCCAGCCTTTTGAGAAGATGGAGTTCGTTCAAGACTCATCTTTTATTTTGATATGTGTATTTTTGGTGTCTATAACTTTGACAGAACACACATGTATGAAATTATATTATTGATGTAATGGATGATGTTGTTGCTTGTTTACTATTATTCATTATTGGGATACCATACATGACGTCCTTCGCTCTAGAATGTTTCCGTCATTCACAGTTTTGGGGTGTGACAGTATGTGAGAGAGAGATGATCTTTTGAATAAAATGTTGTGTGTTTTTAATTGTACATATGTGTTTTGATTTAAGTGCACATCTATGTAGCATAGATTATAGGTGAGGGAAGGAAGAAGAAGATATGTTTGGGGAGAGAGAGAGAGAGAGAGAGAGAGAGAGAGAGAGAGAGAGACCCCTATATTATTTATAATTATAAAAATATTAAAAAATATATTAAAGAAAAAAACAAATTAAAAGAGCAAAACTATCATTTCAAATTAGAATTTTTGATTTTGGAAGTAAGTTAAAAAAATTTTGGTGAAATTTTATTTGGACATAGCTATAGTTTTTTTGTAAACAACATGCACCAACTATAGTTTTTTTGTAAACAACATGCACCAATTTTGAAGTTTTTTTTTATGGGTTGGGTTGGGTGGGTTGGGTTGGGTGGGATGGGGTGGTGTTAGGTTTAAATTGGAGACCAATAAGGATTTACTTTTCATTAATTGTTTTGAAATAAAAAGAATAAAAAAGTGGAAAAGGTAAAAAAAAAAATAAAAAAAAAAGTAATTCGTGGGCCACCTTTTACATAAACGGAAAAATAGATTTATGTTCGACGAGAATCAAGAGAAGAAGGAACAAGGTGCTCATGCGTTGTGTTTTTATGTTTTTGCGATCGAGAGACGAAAATCTTTGTTTTTGTTGTGTGCGAACCTGACCAAGAGACAGAGAGACCGAAAGAGAGGTTGAATCGAGAGGAGGAAGGGAATGAGAAGAAGCAGTTGGGAGAGGTGCCGGAGAAGACGACGGCGGCGGCGGCGGCGTCAGCTAGCCCTAGGTGGCCGGATTTGTGGTGGCTACTCATCCACAACTTTTAATTTGTGCTAATTTGGACAGCCCTTGAGTCGAGGTAATTTATTTGTAGAAACCGTGATATGGAATCAAATAAAAATCAAGACTTTTTTCAAATCAATTTCAGTATGTGTTATATATGGTAATAGATAGATATTCCAAATTTAATCCTTAATTTTATAATTTATAAGAGAAGATGAAACCGAAATCTTCCAGGATCGGAATTAGCCGACCAACATCCCTAGCCTGGTAGTTCGTACTACACAAAGTTGGCCAACATCTCTCCGCCGATCTCCACCGCATTTTCACCGGAGTAACCCAACAACTCAGCCGGTAACTCTTCCTCCTTTATCCGATCTGATTGTTTTCTGTAATCTGTTAGTTTGACCCTAACTTAATACAATCTGTAATCTTTTTGTTTGATGAAAATGAATGAAATCATATTATTTTCGATAACCTAAAAGTCTTTGTTTCTGTAGATTCCTTGACCGGTGTCGGCCAGGGGTTAGAGTTGCTGTAGTGGGACCCAGTAATATCTCAAGTTTCGCATAATAATTTTATGTCGATTCTTAGTAGGTGGAAATTACAAGATTTGATTTTATGCTAAATTATGCAATATAATATATAAAATATAATATAAAATAGCATGAGTTTATGAAGCGTTTAAAAATGAACTTTTAGCCGCATTAGTCAAGATTATCACATAGCTCATTTGACTACTGGTAATCACTGTGATAATCTAAAGAAACCATAGATGCTTTTGGAATAAAATTATTCAATAATTCAAAATGATTAAAGCCATTGAATGTGATTTTGATGTTCCACCATAAACTTAATAGCGGGATTATGATATACGGAAATTGCATAATGTGATCCTCTCAGAAAGCTTAGTTCTTTTTGCAACAAAAATAATATTATTTGGTATTTTTTTACTAGAAGAAACCAATAAATGACTTGTTATTTTGTTCTCGTATTTTCGAAAATATACAGAATTATAGTAGTGAAAATTGTTTTATGGTACGATGTAATTGCTATAATTAGATGATTTTTTCAACCTATATTGTTGTAATAGGAAGATATGAATGTATAAATGATGTATGCATATGTAGGTTGCTATTTCTTGCATTCGACTCTAGCTTTTTTTTTAGTGTTAAGTTTCGATCTTCATGCCTTTGATATATGATGTATGCATATGTAATGTATAAATGATATGAACCAACAAGATTGCTAATTTTGCAGATAACCTTTCATATCAAAAACAATATAAAGTGAACGGTGTTCTTCGAGAAAAAAAGAAACCATGGTTTCCGTCACTCAATTGCAAAGACAATATGCCGAGTATACAACATCTTTGTATCACGAGGTTTGTGATGCCTTTTAACTTAGCTTAAATGTAAAAATAGCAATGTGATAAAAACACAAAGCAATTTTCACTTGTATCACGCTTTCGAAAAGTGGGAATTAGTATTTCTATTCTTTTTTTTATTTATGGATTGATTTTCGGTTGTTTTTTTAGGGATATCTTAATGATCAATTCATGCAACTTCAGAAACTGCAAGATGAGAGTGACCCGGACTTTTTGGTTGGGTTGGTGTCTGTTTTCGTAGATGACTCGAAAAAGCTTCTTGACACTTTGACAACTGCTTTGTAAGCTTGTTTGATAATTTCTTATTTCTTTACTTGTTGTGATTGGTTCCTAATTGTTTTGACTTTTGACCAAAAAGTCAACAGAAGACCGTGGATTATAAACAAGTTTCTCTTCATGTTCACCGCTTTAAGGGTAGTAGTTCCAAGTCAGTTTTCTTTCCCTTGTCTCCATTCTCCAGAGACAAAATAGTTGAATTCATAAGATTTTGACAATTTTTTTTAATTGGTTTTTGAAACAGCATAGGGGCACAACGACTCATGCGTGTGTGTGTTCTCTTTATAAACTACTGCAAGGAGAAAAATCTTGATGGGTGAGTAATTAATTATAATTATCTTTCATTATTCTAAATATGAATTTAAAGTGGTATTTACCGATTTACCCTTCTATAATAGTATGATATACATACGTACATACATATATATGTTCTCTAATGTTTTTTTAGCATCATTCTTCTCCTTTGTTCTCTTGTTAATTTAGATATCAAATTTCTCTCAGTTCTGAAGTTTGATTTTCAAGGTCAAAGTACTGAAATACCCCTCTATTATCAATCTCCTTTCTTCTTTGGCTTCTTGTAATTACAGGTGTTTGTGGTGTCTTCAGCAAGCAAATCACGAATACATTCTTGTTAGGAGCAAATTCAAAGCCTTGTTCAAGGTATGTCTGCTACTACCAAAACATGGTCATTTACGTTTTTACCCTTGTTCATATTTTGACCTACTTTCTCCATGATGTAGTTGGAGAAACAGATCTTGAAAGCTGGTGGATCAATCCCTATGATGGAATAGGTTTTTACTTTCCAAAGTATTATGTGATATCGTTACTATTTTTATCATCTGAAAAACTTGTGGGTTTATACTTGAGATCTCAGTATCAAGTTGTTATGTCTGATTAGAACATTGATGGTTTTGTGGTGCTGTTTTCTATGGTCTATTCTATTGAATTTTGTTTTGCATTAATACATTGTTCTATAATTATTGATTTGTCAGCGAGATGATATGGTATAATTGTTGTATTAGTTTCTTTTGTTAATGGAGAACAGATCAAATATCAGAACTTAAATGATATCGCTTCTTTGAAAACTAGTAAAAAATCGCATAATTATTTGAGTAAATCTCTATCCGAATACGAGGCTTGAATTGCTTTGCTTGCTTTTTTCCGCTAATATATCATGAAAAGCTATTAAATACATTTCTTGTGTAACATATTTTCACAATATTATAAGTTGCATTCCACTCAGTATTATTGCCGTAGATGGGTCCTAATGGAGTTTCATTTTTGTTGTTGAAACATATTATCAAACGTATTAAAAGTTGAATTACAACTATTATTATTATTTATTGTTGTAGTTAGGTTATAATAGAGTTTTATTGCATTAGTTACAAAAAGGTGATTTTTTTCGCCTTTTATTACTCAACTATAAATTATGGATAATACACCTCTAAATTTTAATATTAAGTTTTCGTAAAACTAAGGTCCGATTTGCACAGTTGTCTTGATAATATGTGCAACACATCATGCATGGAAGAAAAAACAGCCTAAAATGTGTATATTAGGCCGACGATATTATTTTTTGAAGTGTTATCAAATGAAGTTGAAAAAAAAATCTAATTAGGATAACCAAACAATGTAAACAAAATGAGTCATTTTACCATAACCAAGTTTGCAGGTAGAATCAATGTGCGCACCGTAACAACTAGGTAGGACTTCATATTTTCATGCCAATCGGTCCAAACATAATTATAATTTTTAAATCTTAAAATTATTTAATTGTTTGTATTTCATGCAACTTACTGGATTATAACGCGATTGAAGTCTCATACAGATAATTTATGTAAGCCATGAGTTGTTGAAATGGTCAAATGGAAGAACTTTTTGGATGACAAACTTTTGCAAAAGTTATTCTTATATTGTCGTGTTGAAAATAAAGAAAGCAACATCAGATTCGATATTAGTTATGCATGATTGAAATTGCATTGTTTCACCACTTTGCAAGCACTCTCTGTATGATGGTTCAATGATAAGTTTTATTTATTTATTTATTTATTTATTATTACTATTTTTTTATGGTTGTAGAACTTCCCACATTTTTTTGCATCGGATTTGATTTTGCTTTGTCGTTCAGAATGCAATAATCAGAATTACACCAAATATATAAGTCTTAGTAAGTTGGTCTAACTTTCACCACATCAGTATTCATATAAAATCTCTATGCTACATCGGTATTTATATACAATTTGCGAGGATGCCATTTCCAGTTTTTTAAATCAAAGAAGGAAGTCAAGAATACAAAAAACTTTCGAGAATATTAAGTGCTTTTTAAATATATCAGAACCAATAAACAACTATTTATACTAATTTTAGATGAACAAATTATACATTTAAGGTCCAAACAATTATATGCACTCTCATAATTCAAGTATTCTGCTATCTTTTATTCTTATCAATCTTTATACTCATAGAATCATAGATCAAAATAAGTGTCAAAATCATTATTTTATATGAGTATTTAGGTAGGTACAAAACATTTATTTATTTTTACTTTTTTATATAAAAATATAGTTTTCTGCCCAATGATAATATCCGATTTATCTAGATTCGGATTGAATATTTTTGGTGGATGCAGTTGACATCCATCATAAGATCCAAGGTTCTGATGGTTTCCATCTCCAACACCTTGTGTTGGGAATATTAGGGGTTTGTGGTGGAGATCTGGATACCAGCTTGGATCGTGATATCACTTTCCGAACTGATATTTCTACTCTATGCATGAGTTACAAGAAATTCAACCTAGGATAATCCAAGCGGACACTTACGTTTCTAGGCACAGAAAACGTAAGCTATTATGCTAAAGGGTTTTGTGAATATGTGATGAAAAACGAGAGCTAAAGAACGCCCCCCCTTCTGGAAACGAAGAGTTGTTTATAAATTAAACACGATTAGGGTTTCATTAGGGTTGGGCTGTCATTAGTTGCTTTGAAACCAAGTAATATTAATCCGGATTAGGGTTACCAAAAACTAACGAGTTTCGTTAGTTTTACCATAATCAGCCCCAAGAAATAGAGTTTTCCATTATGTTCCCACATGTAATGTTCGGTGAGGTTTTGGGGACCCAAGCCAGGGGTTCTGCCCCTTGGACCCCACTAGGGGCGCTGCCCCTAGACCTCGCCAAAGGGACGCTACCCCTTTGGAAACCCCGGACCCAGGGGCGCTACCCCCGGACCCCCGACTAGTCATCGAACCGACTTCTGACTCGATCTTATACATGCGTGCACTTCGCACAACCCTCGTAAATGTATTAGAGTACAAATCATGAATCCCCTTAGCTCACATGTTAGTTCCAGTTACTTAAAATGACATGGTAACACTAAAATCACCAACACCTTGTTCTTCCAATTTTTTCTGTGTATCCTTTCCAGAGAAGAAAGGCATCTCTTCTCGGCTTGTATTTCTGTATTTTCAATGCACTTTAACAGATTCAAATATTGTTTGTTCTCTGTTATTCTCAGATTCGAATCCAACATTTAATGTCAAATTGTGTTTGGGATCAGTGTAGAGGAGATGGATGTTAGTAGATTGGCTAACATTCTTTGTTGTGAGCCTGATAAATTCCCTTTTACTTATCTTAGGCTCCCGATAGGAGCCAATATGAAACTCACCAAACACTGGATACCAATTGTGCAAAAATTTAAAAATAAATTATCGAATTGTAAAGCCAATAATCTCTCGTTTTGGGGAAGGCTTACCCTTGTTAAAGTTGTTTTGGGTACTCTTCTGTTATTTTATTTCTCTCTTTTCAAGGCGCCGAAAAAAGTAATTGACAATTTGGAAAGTATTAGAAGAAAGTTTTTATGGGGGGAGAAAGAAAATAAAAGGAAGATAAATTAGGTAGCATGAAACACTTTAACTAAACCGAAAAGAAAAAGAGGTCTTGGTATTGGGAGTCTCCGATCATTGAATTTGGCTCTGTTAGTCAAGTGGTGGTGGATGTTTAAATTTGAAGTGAATAGTCTTTGGACGAATTGCATTAAAGCTTTGGCATAATGTCTTTTGCATTGATGGCAAGCCATTAGCCAAAGCTAGTGTCCCGGGAGTGTGACTTGTTATTTCCAAGCTAATTGAAGATATGGAACATTGGGGAATTAACTTGGAAGACTTGTTTATAAGGCGTCTTGGAGCAAGAAATAAAACCTATTTTTGGAAGGAAAAATGTTGTGATAGTGTAGTGTTGAAAGATGTTCTTCTGGAACTTTATTGCATTGAAGTGCAGAAAAATTGCATGGTCAGTAACAAAATTCGAAACAGAGGTCTAGATGGAATTCATGGGCAGTGGTCGACAAATCTAAGGAGAGGAAGGGAGGCAACCGCTTTATCCGATTTAAACAACAAACTTGCTGGTGTGGTGTTGACAAACATAGATGATTCGTGGGTTAGGAAAGGTAACGAGACAGGTGGTTTTACAGTTTAAAATTTGCGGAACTTGATGGCTACTGCGGAAGAGGTCTCAAACCCGTTTCCTTTTCATTGGGACGGTTGGGCTCCTCTAAAAGTGAACTGTTTTGTTTGGTGTTTATGTTTAAATAGGATTCCAGTTGCCGACAACCTTCTTGTTAGAGGTGTGACTTTGCCATCGTATCTTTGCCCGCTCTGTGGTATTGAACAGGAAGATGTTGACCATCTGTTTTTTACGTGTAGTTTTGCAAAAAAAAAGTTTAGAGCTGGTTCTGTTAGGGGTGTGTATGGGGCGATTTAGTTCGGTTATTGGTTAAAACCGAACCATAACCATTATGATTGGTTAATACATTTTGGTAGACATTGGGTGTGGTTAATATTGGCTATGGTTAATGGTTTTTTTCGGTTAACGGTTTTGGTTAATGGTTAATATTGGTTAACCATAATGCTCAAAATAATATAAACGACGAAATTATATTGGCATAAAAAATGAAAATAGAATACCAAAAAGTCCTCGACGCCGATGTTTGTAACCTAACTTATATCTACTTTAATAAATGAAAATGACTTTGCCACATGTCATTCTCTCATAAGATTAGCCACATGTCATTTTGTCATAATTTGATATATATTTATTTTCCACTTGTCATTGTCATTACTTTAATTTTCATTTTCAATATATCATTAATTTACTTTCCATAAATTAAACCTACCATAATCACTATCAAATTTTAAATTTCAAATTCAATTCTAAATAAATTTATAGTTTAAACCTTTATGTTTAATATTTTTATAATTAACCCGTTTAGTACACACTAAACACATAATTTTAATTAATTTATTCTTTACATGTTTTTTTCTCATAATTTTCACTTATTTCAATTTCAAATTCAAATAAAATTTCTATTTAATCGTTCGTACTTAACATTTTGTTTTAATCAACCCGTATATTATACGGGTCTCACAACTAGTTAATAGAATAAAATGTATACTTTTAATACTAAGAGTGAGATAACACATAGTCATATTCAAAATCAAAAGCATTCTATAAAATAAAAAACATTAAAAAATGACATTAATAATTTCATATATTGATAATTGATATTAATATTAAAATAAAGTCAAACATTTATACATGTTCAATGCGATTAAATCAAAACTATAAAATAAAAGAGTCAAACATTAACATTATGTGTTATTGGATAAAAAAAAGTCCATCACTCATCTACATTCAATGTGATTAAGTCAAAAACAATAAATAAAAAAATTAAAAAAATACATTCTTAATATATCACAGCTAAAAACTTAACTTACCTAGAAGCGATGATTATAAAGTCAAAAAATCATTGGAATAGGACTATAAAGTCCAAACAATCTTTGATTAGGATTAACGGTGTGAGAAGCCTACGATTAGGATTATGAGTGTGAAGATTAAACTAATTGTGAATAATGTTTACAAATTGTAGAATTAGCCGATTAGGAATTAAAACATTAATCAGTAATCTAACTCAATGCATGATCGGAAGATTGTGTGTGTGTGTCTGCGTAATCAGCCTTTGATGGTTTGATTGCTCATTCATCTCCTGATAAGTGAGGATTAATAGATTATATTTTCAAAATTTTAATGGATCTTAAATAAGTTTGATTATATTATTTTATATATAATCTATAATTTTTATATATTAAAATATAAAGTTAGTGGTTCGGTTAACCTATAAAACCATATCCGAACCGTTAGTTATTGGTTAACAAAAATTAGAAACCAAACCAACAGTTTTTAAAATGGTTCGGTTATATCGGTTAATTTGGTTTTGGTTCGGTTTTTTGGTTGTTATGCTCACCCCTAGGTTTTGTAACTGGTCGATGTTATTGAATTCTGCTCCTATGAATGTTTCTGACATTGTGAGGGTGGTAAAGACTTTGGTGTTGAATAAGAAAAAGAAGAGATTGCTATGGGCCCTAATATATTCGGTTTTATAGAGCATATGAAAGTCTAGAAATGCTTTAATTTTCAAAAGTTTCAGAAGCAGCCCAATGAAGACAGCCGATGATATCAAGTTAATCTCTTTCAACTGGTTGAAATATAGAGGAAAGTTTAGTTCTTTAAATTGGTTTAACTGATATAATTCTTTTGTTTCTCTTGTTTGTATGTGGTAAATTGTCTAGCGTCTCGCTAGTTTCGTTTCAATGTAATTCCGTGGTTCGAAAAACAAAAAAAAGATATATCCGATTTTAGTTCTTAAATGAGCGGATATTGAAGATCCGAATCAAGTATTTTCCTGGATACAAGAGCTATCCGGTATGTGCACCTGTTGGTTTGGGTTGAGCAGAGCAGGCCTTCATGGGCTTTAAACACCTACCTAACTAAGTGAGTGGGTCGAATCTGATTTCCGAGACTGAAACCCTACTCTTTGACTTTGATTTTGATCTATCAATTACGAACTTGCGATCATCCTGATTCCTAACTGGATCTCAGAAAATAAATATATATTGAAATAGTTTTAAGATCCGACAAAATCTCAACCTTCACCTCAAACGGAAAAATGGCGAAGATCACGATGATGAATTCTCTCCTCTCTCTAGTATTAGTCTTCTTCATAGCCTCATCATCGGCAATTGCCGGCTCCGATTCTCCTTTCATCGTAGCTCACAAGAAAGCTACACTCAACAGACTCAAATCCGGCGCCGAAAAAGTCTCCGTTTCTATCGACATATATAACCAAGGATCTGCGTATGTAGCTTCCACCTTCTTTTCTCGTATTTACTTTACATAGATCTCTTCATGTAGTTGCTCCACAAATTCGATTTGCCATCTGCACATTCCGATCCATATTTTACGCGTTTGGTTGCTTCTTATTCTATGGATCTGAATAGATCGATGGAATCGTCTATGCTCAAGGCCTCAAGCCATCTAATTAATTATGGATCCGGTGTTTCTGTTACAATCGGATATTGATTAGACAGCTATATTCTTTAGCTATGAATTATGAATTAAGCCTTTCAAATTTCTAGCAAGAGATGATAATGAAGCTTCCCTTATGTACAATTTTTGTTCCAGGTAGAAAAATTTGTTAATTTAATGATAAGACTTTGTGGTCTCAATCATTTCGCTATACCATTTAATACAATACAAGTTGGTTCTTTTCGAACTCAGAGAATCTGATCAATTGCATCACCATAACAGTTAACAAGAAAGTGTCTTATGTTTGGTCTTTGATCATCAATATTTTTCTCTTGTTTTTGCCAAAGATATATTTTCAAATTTCAACTATGGTGAAAGCATTGTATATTTCCTCTTATAATCTATGCTGAAAGCTTGATAGAGGTAACATTGTCTTGCAGTTGCAATATGATCATTGAGAAGATATTTGACCTGAAGCTCATTGTAATTCAAATAGTTCGAGTTATAATTATAAACTCAATAATGTTACTAATTAGTAAAAATACATAGAAAGAAGTATGAGTATAGGCATATTTCCATGAAGCACTACCATTTCATTGTTAGTTTATACAAAGTTTTGACAAATATATCTATTTATTTCTTACATAATCTCACACTTTCACCCTCTTTTCCATCCAGGGCTGCTTATGATGTTAGCCTCAGTGATGATGGCTGGTCTTCTGAGATATTCAGCATCATCTCAGGGAACACTTCAACTTCATGGGAAAGACTCGATGTGTATGTATAATCATATTCTTGAATTGATTTTTTCTTTTCTTGAATTGATTCTCACAATAATTACTTGTCATATTTTCAGTGGTGCTGTTCTATCACACTCTTTTGAGTTAGAGTCAACAGTGAAATCTGTCTTTTACAGCACACCTGCTGTTATTACATTCCGTGTCCCCACAAAGGCTGCACTACAGGTTAAATTCATCATTCATGGAAAATATGAATTAATTTTATTATTATAATTTATAAATATATATTATGTGTTTAGTCTAACAATCTTTTTTACTGTTGCAGGAGGCATATTCAACCCCACTTCTGCCTCTTGAAATCCTATCAGATAAGCCACGTGAGAATACATTCGATCTTGTAAGTCTTACTTTTTAAAACAAATTTATATAAACTGATTTATAATTGAAATAAAAATCTTGTTAACTAATAATGCATTGCTGTGTTCTTGTGCATGAATGTGTGCTTTGATGGCTGCTACTCTTTCAGGCTAAGGTAAGTTACTAGAAATTTGGACAAATGTGAAATGTCGTTTTTAACCCTGAATTAATATCTTACATTATGTAAATTTGCAGAGGTTATTGGCGAAATATGGGTCATTAGTGTCGGTGATTTCCATAGTGGTGCTATTTGTGTATTTGGTGGCAACTCCATCAAAGGCAGGTGCTGCAAAGGGAAGCAAGAAGAAGCGTTGATGATGATTTGTCAGATTTTAATGTGACCTTTGTTTTAGACTCAGTTTTTTTTGTAAAATGTCTTTAAAGAGATAGTTTGAGAGGCTTTGTAGTCTTATGTTTTCATACATGTGAAAGAGTTAAATTACGGATTAATTAATTTTGCAATGGCATTAACTAGGTGTTATGTTTTCATTTTCATTGTGAGTTTTGTTAAAGACTGTATACAATATGTCTGAAACATGTGAACTTCTTTCAAAATTTATACTAATGCAACTTCTTTCAAAGATTTCTACTTGTGCAACTTCTATAAAAAATTTCTACTTATGCCTAAAGGAAATTTGGGTCCTAAACTTTCCTCTGAATCGTGTGAATGAAAACTCATTTATTTAGTTATTGATTGCCATTTGGATTCGACATTCTAGACATTCATGGTTTTCTCACCTTTTCATCTACCCATAATACCAATAAATCAAGTATTGGTTCTGAATTTTGGTTTAAATCACTTCAATAAATATAATAATCATTTTATTAGATAATATCAAAATATACACCATTATATCATCATGTATATATTACAAGCAATATACAAATAAATCCCCAACTCCAAGGCATCATTTTCTACCACAACTTGTCTTGGACTCGGTCAGTTAGTCTCAATTAATATTCTTAGGTTCATGACAATGTGACATTAAGTCTCATACTTAATACTTACAATCCTACAGCCAAATCATTGTAATAAATATTTTCCTATTTTAGTCTCAGTAGTTAAGTAAGGTTTTTTTTATCTAAACGGTCATGGAATAATCCTGAGTATCAGTCGAGAATGTATTCACATACACTTACGTGTCGATAGGAAAATCTTATTTTCATATTACATGAAAAACCCTAAAAGATATATACATACAACAATATACGTTGTTATCTACACTTGAACGATAACCAATGATAAAGATATTATGAGCTTTTTCCTTGCACATTGCTATAATAGTATTTTCAACCTCGAAATATAGTAACTATATTAGAGGGTGTTTGGGAGTGCTTTTTTAACTAGAAAAGTGCTTTTAGATAAAAGTGCTTATTTGCTTATAGTGGTGGTAAAAAGAGTTTTTTAAAAAGTGTTTGGATAAGCTTTTACAGTGAAAAAGCCAATAAGTCAATAAGTTAAAAAGTGTTTGGCTTAAAAAGTGCTTTTTAAAGTTATTTTGGCTGAAAAACCATAAACAGTTTCAAAAAGCCACGTTTTTCATGCTTGTTAAAAAGTGCTTATTGAAGCTTATAAAAAAGCCATTCTAAAAAGTGCTTTTGAGTTTGCCAAACACTTTTTTTGGCTTATTAACTTTTCAAAAAACCAATAAGCAAATAAGCACTTTTAAACCACAATCCCAAACACCCCCTTAAATAATGATAAAATTACATAAATGGTCCACGTGGTTTACTAAATGTCAAAAACTCAATCCTTGCTATTCTTTTTGACAAACATGGTCCCATTGATTTCTAAAACTTGCATGAATGGTCTTTTTTGCTAACATGATTAGTTTTTGACCGTCAGTGTTAGGATAATTTGGTCTTTTCAGATAACAGATAACATGGTTTGAGTTTGTGACAATGAATAAACCACATTAACCATTTATGTAATTTTGTCTTAAATAATATAGGCAAGAATTTTTTTTTTATAACTTTATAGAACAACAATGCTTTTATCATTTTTTGCACAAGGCAACTTAAACGTCCAATCACCTATTAGGTAAAAAAGATATAGCTCATTTCGGAATACAGATTTAAAGTATGTGGCCATACAACACTATTCTTGATCTACAAGTATGGGCTACAAGCAAGAAGTGGCAATAGTCTGGTCTACCTTCCCGTTATGTGATAATGACACTGAAATCCTTAAAATTTGCATGCTCCCATGATTATGTCAAGCCCATCAACAGTAACGCCCGTATTTGGGGCTAGAAATTTAAAATTTTGAAAATGATAAAATAAAATATTAAGAAACAAAACAAAATATATAAATAATTAAAATAAATAAAAGCTAGTGAATTCAAGAGTTTTAAGGTTATTAGAATGCAGTGTAGACCCTACATACTTATTTTCCCTAATGATGAAAATTGACTAATAGGTTAAATTTTAGATCTTTACATAAAAATTAGGGTCTGTTCGGGACCTATTTTACCCATCTTAAACTCCATATTTTGCAAAAGTGCACCACATGCAAATAGATCAGGACCTATTTTACTCACCTTAAACTCCATATTTTGCAAAAGTGCACCACATGCAAATAGATCAGGTCCTTAGCATTTCAGGGAAGTTCCACATGCATTCATATATTTTTTTCTATAATTTATGGTGAATTTTACAATACTCCTTCATACAGAATTTCTAAATTTTATGGTGAATTTTACAAAAACTGACTCGCATAGCAACTCATTCAGGACCAGTGTAGGTAAGTGGTCGTTTTTACCCTAGTTCGAGGCATTTCTGGATTTCGGTCAAAAATTAGTGAAATGTAGTAGACTCATATACGAAACATTGGGAACTGATATCGACCCAAAAATGATGTCACATGATTTTTCTAATATTTTTAAAAGACAGGGACAAATTAGTGATTTTTCCAATAATCCTAGTTTTGGTTATTTTAGGTTAATTAGCTTGTTAACCCATTATGTCATAACCAAAACAACTTATAATCTTGAAATAAAGTTCTTAACAGTGGGATAACTCATTAAGACAAAAGCCAATAAGAATCTCAATCCCACACTCCAAAGTATATTGATTTAAGGAGGAAACAAAGTACATTCTTATTAGGAACAACCACCAAATTAGGGTTTTGGGGTTCTTCTCGTAACCCATAATGTCACACCCCCGAACCAGACGGCGGAAACGTCCGAGGGATCTCGTGACTAAATTTGAATATCATCATAATGAATATACATGAATCATAACATAAACATCACCATGCATCAATATTTTACAGCTGACATTGTTCGCATCAAGTACATTGTTTTAACATTACAAATCCATAACATAAAATGTTTGATAGTTTTTCAAAAGCACAACGCAAAAACATACTGGGTACTACTCCTCAGCCTACCTGTTACCTGAGAATACAAGTTATTTTGAAAACGGTCAACATGTGGATTGTTGGTGAGTTCATAAGCAGGTTTGATATGAAAAATGTTTTGTGTAGTTTGAAAGAAAACAGCCCAGAAAATCCGATATTTCCTGAAAAGGCCAATGTTTATATAAAAGTATGAAGATCTGTAAATATATGCATGATGATTTCTAGACGTGTATAGTTGAAAACTTCATATTGTAACATCCTGATTTCCCAGGTATATTATTTTATTTAATTATTTTGGTGTTTAAGGAGGAACTCGGCGAGTTGGAGCCAAGACTCGCTGAGTAGGGTTGCGGATGTTCATCCGGGTTCACGTCCGGACTCGGCGAGTCCATTAGTGGACTCGGCGAGTCCACGCTGTTTAATGAAACCCTAATCCCCTAGGTTTGGAGCCTATTTAAGGGCACTTATAGCCTCCCATTGCGGCTACCAGTCCCTGGAGAGAACCCTAAGTGAGCCAAATCGTTGTGAGGGAGAAGAAGTCACTTTTTGATCCTTGAACCCTTGGTTTAGCAAGAAGAAGGTGACAAGAGCAAAGAGGAGGTGCGATTCAAGCAGTTCCAGAGTTCAGAGACATCATTTTAAGGTAATGGTTCGAACCTCCTTCAGTTTTGGTGTTGATCATTAGATTTAGGGTTTTCTAACCCCTTTGGAGAGTTATTATGTGGTGCAAATGGTCCCTCTTCGAGTTTGTGCCTTGGATCTGGACTCAAAGAGGTCCAGAGACCTTGACCCTTGGAGCTTTATGGACCAATTTGGGGTTATTGGCCTTAGGTTGCCACTTTTAGGACTAAATCTCCTTTTGATGCCTTGTTGTGGTTATACAAGCATCAAGTTTCAAACTTTACGTGACATTCATGCTTGGGGAGGCAAGATCTATGGTTTGGGTAACAGATCTGACCTCAGGAGGTCAGTAGAGTTTGTGCATGGCATGAACTCACTGAGTTGTTCTTGAGACTCGACGAGTAGGGTTAGGGTTTCACGTAAATTGCTCAGTGGATGGACTTGCCGAGTTGGGGGATGACTCAGTGAGTCAGGAGGGGGTTAGAGGACTGGAATTCAAGGCGGTACTCGCCGAGTTGTTCTTGAGACTCGGCGAGTTGAGTCGGGGTGGCCCCGCGATTCCTGTCTGGTATGACTCGTCGAGCATAGGGAGGGACTCGACGTACCAAGCGGGACAAAGAGTTAGTGGACATGTGTGTACTCGCCGAGTCACCGGAGTGCACTCGGCGAGTTGGGTCAAAGTTTGACCATTGACTTCTGTTGACTTTTAGGGTTTGGTCAGCAATGTGGTCTTTGGGCCAAGAAGGGGGGGGGGGGGGTAAAATGGTCTTTTACCCTTAAGAGAGTGCCAAGAGAGGTTTGAGTCTAGTCTCGAGAGTTATGTTCATGAGAGCATTTGCCTTATGTGATAGATGGTGGCGAGTTCGAGATGCAAGCATGAGGATATCTGCTTACTGCTTGCCAGGTGAGTCTTCTCACTATACTTTACCTTGAGTAGGTAATCAGAGTTATGTGACAGAGTATTTGTATGTTATGTATGTTATGTACTGCATTATTTCTATGTGATTTATGCTGTGCATGTTCCCAGAGTTAGAACCAGAAGGTTCCTAGAGTTAGAACCGGAGGGTTCACAGAGTTAGAACCGGAAGGTTCACAGAGTAGGGTCCACGGACCCACAGAGTTATTGCCTCGAGTGGCTAATATGTGTTATGTGTGGTATATTGGGGAACTCACTAAGCTTCGTGCTTACAGTGTTTTGTGTTATGTGTTTCAGGTTTCTCTCAGGATCACGGGACGGCACCGGCTCGATTGTACACACTAGAGAAAGAGTCATGTTTTGAAGATCCTGGTTTATTATGCAAGTGAAAATGGAGTTATGTTTTGTAATTCGATTATGAATGAGATTTTAAGAAAAGTGTTTTTAAGAATTAAACGATTATTTTAAATGAAAAATTGTTTTGAAACTTACGGTGTTACAAGTTGGTATCAGAGCCTTGGTTTAAGGGATTCGGATGCACCTTCGGGTAAATCTGGACTCAAACTGAGGAAGTAAGAAAAGTTTTCAAAGAAATAATTTTCTAAAGCGAATAAGAGTTCAAAGAGAAAGCGAGAAAGAGCAGTGTGTACAATCAGCCAGAGCCCGAACGGTGATTTCCCAAAATACCCTTACTTTTGTGTTATGAGATATTTATGATGCACTTTATAAGATATTATTGCATGCTAGAGAAAGGCTAGGTATTTCATATCTTAGGACTAGAGTGGCCTGATTTGTGATGCCTTAGCCTAGGAATTGCTGTTATATGCAATGTGCTTTTGAGTATGTGATGAGTGAGAATATTTAGTTGGAATCCTTTAGGGGATTTGAGTAGAGGAGTAATCAAGGGGAGATGCCTAGATGAGTACCGTGGTACTTAGCTAAAGAATAGTTAGAACCCACGAGGGGAAGAGTTGCAGAGTTCGGTGGTACTTTCGAGGATGAGCAGAGCAAGCAGAGTTATCATCCATAGTGAGTCCTATGTATTCTTCGATGCTCAAATGCTACTTGCTTCGTGCTTTGTGGAACTCTTGATGATGAGAGTCAGCTACCAAGCGAATATGATGATATTCAGGAGGTAGATGGCTGGCATCATTAGGAGCTCTTCAGCAGCTGATGGCAGAGAAGTGTGGGAATCTAGGAGGAGCCTAGGGAGTAACCTTAGCCAGATGAGTGCGTTGGCATAGTAGAGAATTTCGCTGGGGAGCGAGCACGCGCGATGGAATTGGTGAACGAGAAGGTCGAGCAGCTACTTAGGAGCTCCGAGATAGTCTGTGTGGAAAGTATGGGTAGATGTGGCAGGTAGTATGGGCCCGTACTACTGAAAGCAGATAACCAATACTTGATACAGGGAGTATTCTGAAGGTTCTAATGACCGGTTGAGGAGTGATGTTATGGTTCGAGTACCATACATCGGAGCGGATTGAGGAGTGATGTTATGGTTCGAGTACCATACATCAGAGCGGATTGAGGAGTGATGTTATGGTTCGAGTACCATACATCGGAGCAGATTGAGGAGTGATGTTATGGTTCGAGTACCATACATCGGAGCGGATTGAGGAGTGATGTTATGGTTCGAGTACCATACATTGGAGCGGATTGAGGAGTGAAGTTATGGTTCGAGTACCATACATCGGAGCGGATTGAGTAGTGATGTTATGGTTCGAGTACCATACATCAGAGCGGATGGAGGAGTGATGTTATGGTTCGAGTACCATACATCGGAGCAGATGGAGGAGTTATGCTATGGTTCGGGTACCATACACCGGAGCATATTAAGAAGAGATGTCATGGGATGAGTACCATGGTTCGTAATGAATGATGCTTGTGGTTCTCCGGTTATCTGGTCATGATTGATGAGGTAGAGATTGGACGCTATGGGTTTCAGGCCTGTAGGCCATGATTGAGTTCGAAGAGGCGTCCCTTGAGAGCGAGGTCGAGAGCTTTTCCGAGTATTTTGGTAAGGAGTCAGAGGGAGGGGAGAATTTCGGTCTGAGTTGAGCAATCAATCGATAGAGGAGATGTCACCTTCTATGACCTAGGTAGTGCTATTTATGTTCATGTGCGAAACATGAGAGGCATGATGTTTAAGTTTTGGGTTTGGGGGTAAACCCTACAGGTTGTCATGGATGATGATTTTCCATCAGAGTATCAGGTAGCATGTGTGCCGCGAGGAAGTGATTTACCATGAGCAGATAGTCAGTTAGGACTGAGATAGTCAAGGACACGTTACACCTATTTGAGTATAGTAGGGCGTATTGTAGAGGTATCAATGGGGAGTCCAGTCGAGTTTATCAGTGTAGTGGTTTTTCTATCTATGTTGGGTATTGAATATGGGAGTGGGTCCCTGTTCTTGGGATGATCCAGGTGTTGGAATGTCGGTTGATGAGTCGAGGTGGGGGAGTATGATGATTTCGTGGTCCAGTCTATGAGTCAATGATGTTATTGGACAGTTGAGTTGTTTGGTATTGGATTGGTACGAGACTTGGAACGACTAGAGGCAGTCGTGACGAGAAGTTCTAGAGGATTTCATCCGAGGTTCAGAGTATATGAGATCGATTGATTTCCTTAAAGGGGATTATCGGGCGTTGCGTAGCACTTTCCAGGGGCAGGTGCGTTATTGCTGGTGAAAATAGTTTGTTAGATTGCTGGTGTGTCAGATAGTGATGGTTCGAACCCTAAGTGGGGGAGAATCGGGTGGTTTATTGAGAGAACCAGAGATTTGTTCAAGAGCGGTTAAGGGTTGGATACAGAAACCTGCGGCTTGACTTCATGAGATCAGGGTCACTGGTGATCAGGGAAAGGTGCAGGGCGAGATAATGCATGTGGTATATGTCTGAGAGAAGGATGGGTGTCTCCACGGCGGGTGGTCAATGGTCAGGAATCTGGTAGTGGTCAGAGTCGTTTCAAGTGGAAGACTCGTAATGATGGTATGGGCAGTTGAGAACTTCTGGGTTGAAATATGGGTAGAAGATTGTCGAGTAGCCAACTCCTGGGCTGGGATGTGTATTCTTGCTTGGATTTTGAGCAGTAGTGGAAAGGGTTTCGGAGGATCATCAGTGTGTTCTGAAGAGTTAGCGCCTTCCTTGTATTCCAATTGAGTGTTTGGATGCACTGAAGTTGCGCATTTAGTGAAATAGGAAATTATTATGGGATTCAGAGGAAATGTATTGTTGTATGTGTGTGGTGCTGGGAGTAAGGGAATCAGTGGTAGAGGTAGGACATTGTGATGCTCTGTTATGGTGTTCCGTGGTTTCTGTGTATAGCGTCCCGATTTCAGAGTTATTTAGAGTCTTGGCTTTAAGACAACTAGTGATGTATCATGTATCTACGGTTCCAGCGGGAGCCCTTCGTGTATTGTCATCAAGAGGGATTATTTAAGGAAGTGGATCTCTGCAGAGGTAGGTTCTGTGTTATGGCGGTTGCCGCTAGAGTCTATAATGCATATCGGGGCAAGTGTGTGTGTAACTATCTATGATAGTCTTCGATGCATGAGTTAGTGAACATAGTGTGGCGTTGTAATGAGAATGAGAGTATAGGGTGAAGCTACGGGGAGCCATGGTATTCACCAGTCAGAGGGTGTTGTGATGCTACGGGGAGCCGTAGTACTCACAAGTTAGAGAGAGAGAGAGAGAGTCGTGATGCTACGGGGAGCCGTAGTATTCGCCAGGCAGAGGGTGTTGTGATGCTACGGGGAGCTGTAGTACTCGCAAGCCAGAGAGAGAGGCGTGATACTACGGGGAGCCGTAGTATTCACCATTCAGAGGGTGTTGTGATGCTACGGGGAGCCGTAGTACTCACAAGTCAGAGGGAGGGAGTCATGGTACTACGGGGAGCCGTAGTACTCACTAGTTAGTTGGCGTTGTGGTACTACGGGGAGCCGTAGTACTTACTAGTCAGAGGCTGTCGTAATGTTGCGGGAAGCCATAGTACCCACTAGACGACAAGAGAGTGTAATGATGGAGTGTTCTACGATAAGTGCATGATGCATAAGAGTTTTAGGCTTGAGTAGCCCTCGTGTTGAGTTTTTGGAGCCTAGTGGTTAACCGGGGTGAGACTAGGGTCTCCGTCTCTGTCAGGAGGGTCAACGAGGCGCGCGGGAGAATATGCGTAGCAGACGCCAGAGGTTAGAGCTTATTCGATCTTCGATTGGATTGTATTTTTTTTTATGAGGAGAAGAGAATTTCGTGACTTGCGTGTCACTGGGCGGTGATAGTGGTCACGGGGAGGAAGTTAGTGAGATATTTTGGATCATGTTATGTGTGACCTTTGGAGGTTCAGCTGTGGGGCCAAAAGCTGACCTGGTGCTCGGTATCGAAGATGAATATCAGAAATGAGCTAGAGTTTACCATGGTGATGTCTGTGGACACTTCAGAGCGAGCGAACGATTCAGATGCTCGAGGATATGCTTCGGGCATGTGTATTAGATTTCGGGGGGGGGGGGGGGAATTGTGGCCCGTATTTGCCTTTGGCAGAGTTTTCCTACAACAACAACCATCATTAGTGCATCAGTATGCCACCCTTTAAGCTGTTGTAGGGAAGGAGGTATCGGACCCCATTTGCTGGGGAGAGGTAGGGCAACGTGTGATGGGAAGTACAGAGATCGTGCTTCAAATGTCAGAGCAGATACAACAGGTCAGACAGAGGTTGTTGACCGCTCAGAGTCACCAGAAGAGTTATGCGGACAGGCGCCGGTCCGAGCTCGAATTTTTGGTCGGTGACTTCGTGCTCCTGAAGATCTCTCCTTGGAAACGAGTGATCCGATTCAGGAAGAGAGGCAAGCTGGGGCCCCGATGTGTTGGTCCTTTCAGGGTGATTGCGAGAGTAGGCATGGTAGCCTACCGTTTGGAGCTACCTGCAGAGTTAGGTCAGATTCATGACACCTTCCACGTGTCGCAGCTGAGAAAGTGTATAGCCGACGAGTCGGCAGTGGAGCCATTAGAGGATATTCAGGTGGATGTGGGCCTGAACTACGTTGCGAGGCCGGTGGTGATTAAGGATCGGAAGATCAAGGTTCTGAGGAACAAGGAAGTGCCTCTGGTGCAGGTCCAGTGGCAACATCGGAAGGGGTCAGAGCTTACTTGGGAGCCGGAGCGGGAGATGCGTGAGCAGCATCTGGAGTTAATTGCAGAGTGAGACTTTGAGGGCGAAGTCTGATTCTAGTAGGGGAGAATTGTAACATCCAGATTCCCAGGTATATTATTTTACTCAATTATTTGTGGAGTTTGTGGAAGAACTCGGCGAGTTGGAGCTTAGACTCGCCGAGTAGGGTCGCGGATTTTCATCCAGGTCACGTCCGGACTCGGCGAGCCCATTCATGGACTCGGCGAGTCCACGTTGTTTAATGAAACCCTAACCCCCCGGGGGTTGGGGCCTATTTAAGGGCACTTATAGCCTCCCATTGCGGCTACCAGTCCCTTGAGAGAACCCTAAGTGAGCCAAATAGTTTGAGTGGAAGGAGAAGTCGCATTTGATCCTTGTATCTTTGGTTTAGCAAGAAGAAGGTGACCAAGAGCAAGAGGAGGTGCGATTCTAGCAGTTCCAGAGTTCAGAGATTTCATTTTTAGGTAATAGTTCTAACCTTCTTCAGTTTTGGTGTTGATCTTTAGTGATAGGGTTTTCTAACCCCTTTTGAGGGTGGTTATGTGGAGCAATTGGTCCCTCCTCAAGTTTGTGCCTTGGATCTGGACTCAAAGAGGTCCAAATACCTTAACCCTTGGAGCTTTATGAGTCATTTTGGGGTTATTGGACTAAGGTTGTCATTTTTGGGGCTAAATCACCATTTGATGCCTTGTTGTTGGTATATAAGCATCAAGATTCGGACTTTACGTGACATTCATGCTTGGGAAGGCCAGATCTAAGGCTTAGGGGCACAGATCTGACCTCAGGAGGACATTAGAGTTTGTGCATGGCATGAACTCGCCGAGTTGTTCTTGAGACTCGGCGAGTAGAGTTAGGGTTTCACGTAAATCACTCAGTGAGTGGACTTGCCGAGTTGGGGGATAACTCAGTGAGTCAGAAAGGGATTAGAGGACTGGAGTTCAAGGCGATACTCGCCGAGTTGTTCTTGGGACTCGGCGAGTTGAGTCGGGGTGGCCCCGCGATTCATGCCTGGTGTGACTCGTCGAGCATAGGGAGGGACTTGACGTACCATGCGGGACAAAGAGCTAGTGGACATGTGTGTACTCGCCGAGTCACCGGAGTGCACTTGGCGAGTTGGGTCAAAGTTTGACCGTTGACTTTTGTTGACTTTTAGGGTTTGGTCAGCAATGTGGCCTTTGGGCCAAGAAGGGGGTAAAATGGTCTTTTACCCTTAAGAGGGTGCCAAGAGAGGATTGAGTCTAGTCTCGAGAGTTATGTTCATGAGAGCATTTGCCTTATGTGATAGATGGTGGCGAGTTCGAGATGCAAGCGTGAGGATATCTGCTTCCTGCTTGCCAGGTGAGTCTTCTCACTATACTTTACCTTGAGTAGGTAACCAGAGTCATGTGACAGAGTATTTGTATGCTATGTATGTTATGTGTTGTACTGCATTATTTCTATGTGATTTATGCTGTGCATGTTTACAGAGTTAGAACCGGAAGGTTCCCAGAGTTAGAACCGGAGGGTTCACAGAGTTAGAACCGGAAGGTTCACAGAGTAGGGTCCACGGACCCACAGGGTTATAGCCTCGAGTGGCTAATATGTGTTATGTGTGGTATTTTGGGAAACTCACTAAGCTTCATGCTTACAGTGTTTTGTGTTATGTGTTTCAGGTTTCTCTCAGGATCACGGGACGGCACCGGCTCGATTGTACACACCAGAGAAAGAGTCATGTTTTGAAGATCCTGGTTTATTATGCAAGTGAAAATGGAGTTATGTTTTGTAATTCGATTATGAATGAGATTTTAATAAAAGTGTTTTTAAGAATTAAACGATTATTTTTAAATGAAAAATTGTTTTGAAATTTACGGTGTTACATTTCAATTGGACCGGAACTTGGAATCATGAAAGTTGTTTAGCATGATGAATGAGAATTTTTCATCTTTGAAAAAATTAAGACTAACTACTTGTTCACATCGATGTGTGATTCAAGTAACGGACTAAGGTATCAAGTACACATTCTTGTGCACTGATTAAGTCCACCATAAAAGATCGATAAGACTATTCGTCATGATTTACTTAAGTTCTATAAATATGGTTATACTTACAAGTTTAAGTATAATTCTAAAACATTGGAAAATTTTCAATGTAAGGTAGAATGAATAAGAAGAGTCAAATTAGGCAGAAATATAAAAGTTTCTCAAATCTAAAAAGATGGGAGAGTACTTTAGTATCAGTTTTTGTGATCATCTTAATGATTAAGAACCCATAGCACAATTAGTTCTCTAAGGAAATCTTAGTGCATTCTTATGATTAAGAAGAGGAATCTTGAATTGTTGAAATGGTTAAATCAAGAAGATGAGTCATACTTCGTTCGAATACAAGTCTTAGAGTCATACTCCAAGATTGTAACTTGAGTGACATGTCTTTGAGAAGGTTTAAAACACATGTCAAATATAAGAGTAAAAGTTTTCTACTCTTGTATATTTGAAATTGGTAAGTTGTGATGCTTTGGATAAAACAAAGACCAACTAAGGCCAATTGTGTGAAGTGTTTGCCTTGATTAGAATCCGCACTATCTCTTGAATATCTGACAAGAAAGTCTTATATGTCAAGAGGACAGTAGGAGTCTTAAAGGTCTTGAAAGTCTCAAGAACTAATCAAGAATAAAACCTGAAGTTCTTCACTAGCACACGACTTGAGGTTTATAACCTATCGTGTTGACATATTTTGTGCCTATTCCAATTAAATTTGGCTTTGCATAAGAGTTCTTAAAGTTCTCAACTGGTTGCATATCAACTTGGAAGCAATGGCAGGCCCTTGAACTTCCAGGTGGAAAGAATTTAAGATTGCACAAGTTCAGTCCATATGAGTTTGAATTTGTCATTATCCTTCTCTTGTGACTATGGTTTTGACAATTCACATGGATAAGAACACATACACCATTAAATCTAAGTGTCATAAGGTTTCTCTCCAAATCATGAAAATGATCGTAAGGAAACACTTTCACTAAGTAGATTTTAGCTAGATAGCAATTGTGATATTTGCATTCTCAAAGTCGTTAGTGGAGCGTGTGTGGTTTACCGGCACACTAACATGGTCTTGTGAGAAGTGACAATGGTCTAAACAATCAAGACTATGATTACGACATCCCTTTTCATAGTTCTTAAAATTGTTTAGACACACCTGTGAGCTATCTAAGATAAGGTGTATGATTATGATAAAGTTTTATCAAAGCAATCTAGTATCAGAAATCTGAACTTTGGAAAGGAAGTCAATAAAGTATTGATTTCTAGAAGTCCAACTAATTTCTGAGTACACGTCAAAGCTAGTGGGAGCATAAGTGTTATGCTAATAATCATCATGTTAGTGGGAGCATGATAATTATGATAAGTATTGCAAGTCAACAATGTTAATTATAGAAAACAAAAAGTTTCAATTGGGAAAGAGTTGTTTTGCTATAATTAAGGGAGAGGAAATTATACTTCATCTCAAATCTAAAAGCTTAGATTGAGGTTTTAATCATATTTACTCAAGGATATATATATGAATTTCATGTTGGAATGGCTCAACATAAGGAAATTCTGTATATGGGTCCATTATTTGCGTTTTAAAATTCGATTATGATTACGACATCCCTTTTCATAGTCTAAATTATGAGAACTTGGCAAATAGAAATGGAAATGTTATAGCAAAAGACTGGTTTAGTCTTTATGTGAGATATCATGAATCGTGTCCCATATGCTTCAGATATAGGATCGATTACATGTGATCTATTCATCCTTTCTAAAATTTTCCAAATGCCTAGGGCATTAAGAAGGGAAAAGATCTAGAATTGGATATGACTAAAAAGATTAAACAATTGTCGAAGATAATCTAAGGTTTACCAAAGATTGGTTGCTTAAGGGCAGTTGGAAGTATAGTGATAATTCTGGAAGGACCATATTGACATAATCTGTAAGGAGGCAACTCTTGTTCAGAAGTGATAGTCAAAATGGAATCTGGAAATGTTTAAAAGTTAGAAATTATTCAATCTGTGTAAGATTAGGAAACTTAATGCAAGAAGGATGTTTCCAAGGAGCTGATCTCCTTTGGAATGCTCTGTAATGGTTGTTGTCAAGTCTTTCTAACTTTGTGCATAATCATTACAAGAGGATCAATGCATATAAGTTTAGAATCTAACAGATTTCAGTAAATGGCATGAATTTGGAATTCTTGCATTTGCAGTAAGGATTTGGGACTGTGAAATGAGAATTGATGAGTTGAAAAACTCTTTGATCGTTTAGATCTTTAAACAAGTTAATCACAATAATACGAACAGAAATATCAAACACTGGAATGAATCAAAATATGCTGAATGATTCAATAGATTCACGCCTCAGCAGAGCTCGATAAAGAACTTCCGCTGTAGAGGCTGTTTAGGGTTACAATCGATAAAAGTATTCGCTGTGAATAATCGACTCCAAAATCTTACGTGCAAAGATGCATGCAAGCATCTATAAATACTAAACCCTAATAAATAAATCATGGATGGACAGGCCCAATCCGGATACAAAATTGGACTATGAACCGAGCCCAAGACGCAACACCTAATGGACCCTACAATCTCCTCCTTTGCGTCAATTGGAGCGAGACTTTACGTTGGTTTGCTAGGTCCAGCTGCATGAACTTTCTTCGTGGTGTCGAACAGACGGGGAATGATAGCAAGGATGGTTTGTCTGAAACGAATGTACCACTGGATCATATCATCGAAATACTTCTTGTCATCTTCAGAATTCTGCTTGCATCGATTGATGATCCCCAGAACATGTTCCAAGCACGAAGTGGTATATAGATGCTTGTCTGCCAAGGCGAAAAGGCATTTTTGGCCTTCATTCCTGGTGAACATGACTGAGTTTCGCTTTGGATCGATTCTCCCCATCTGCATCATATTCAAATCACTTGCAGAACCAACTGGAGAGATGGTAGGCTTCTTCTTGAAGACACTTGCAATCTCCTGATCCATCTTGGCGACCTCGATGATGTAGCAAACCAACATCCTCTTGAAGTGATCTATGATCGGCCCATATTTTGCTTCATTGGTGAGGAGGTTGTTATGCAAAATGATGCAATCATGTGGATTCAGGTTAGGAAGATCAGTGAGTGAAATGGCATGTTCGGTTTTAGCTGACCCCCTCAAAACTTTGAACTTGACATTTGTGAAGTTACCCTCCCGAAAGGGTTTGAGGACCCGAACGTTTATGATCTTCTGCGCACTCCATGTCTGATACTGAGGCTGAGCAGACCTCAGATAGAACTCAACAAGCTCCCTATAAGCCTTCGAGTGAGGATGAGGGACATCAGCAACATGGGAAAATGCATGAAATATGAAGGCCTTTCGGGTTAAAGGCATGTCGAACTGAGAGTCGACAGAATTAACCCGGTCCAAGGAAATCACCGGTTCAAGCCAGAGGATGCTGGGGGTATCGATAGCTTCTTTGATAAGCTTCTCGAGAGTCCACGGAGGGAATAGGGTTTTTCGACTTTCAAGGAGATTATGAGACTCCTTCATCTTCCTTTTGTTTGCTTCTGCCTCTCTTGCGATTCGAGCACTCATGTCTGAATCCTTATCCCTGGCCTGTTTCTTCAAGAGATCAACAATGGTCTCTTGGTCATCATCACCATCACTGTCAACCATAGCCTTTTTCCCTTTATCTTGAGCACCCGAACCTGAAGCCTGACCAGTTGTCGGAGGTTTGGTTGCTTTAGTTGAAGCTGATGTAGAAGTAGGAGGTGGCTGAGATTGATTTTTTCCCTTTGAAACCCCTTCTCCCCCTTGTTTTGGATGGGCCACGAACTCAGGAAGCCCCTCAATTTTGCTGACTAGGTCAAGGGCGGGAGCAATCTTCTCAGCTAGAGTTCGCCTCACTGAGTAGTTCAGGATTGGGTCGTGTGCTTCAATAATGTTGGAGAGGGCGGCATGGACATTCGAAACACAAGTGGAAATGACCGCTTGCTCAGATCGGAGAGACGCAACCTCCTTTTCTGATTGGGAAAGTTGAAGACTCTTCACCTTTAGAGCAGTGGTTTTACGAGCAAGCGCATCCATCACTGAGTTCTCCGAAGCGAGATCTTCTTGGAGCTTGGTCAATCGCTCCTCAACAGTCGCCTAGAAAGATTTATTGTCAGCTTCAAGAGACTGACGAAGACTGGCAAAAAATTGTTGTTCTGATGCGAATGAAGTAGCCAGCTTCTCGACAACGGAATCGACCTTCGCTGCACTAGAGTCAGCTACTCCCTGTAAAAGACCGTAAAAGATTGTTAGCATCGTGAAATAGTTTTTCGATTTTTTCGGTCGCAGCAGCACAGGCCTTTGTGGATGCTTCTATAGTAGCAGTGGCGGAGTTGATAGAGGCTTCATGTGCCTTGGTGAAAGAATCAACTAGCCCCTGAATGGCAGCCTCTGAGATATTGGACCGAGAGGAGGAGGAGGAAGCGATGAGACTATCAATTTTCTCATGAAGTTCCTTGATGTGCTTTTTGGTGACAGGAGCATCATCGTCATCATCGCTTTGAACTTGGTAGAGACTGTAGTAGACAAAATCGAAGGTTATGTCTTCCCCTCCAAGAAAGGTCTCGGTATCTGCTGAGTGATTTGGAGATGAAGGCAAAGGTGGAGGTTCGGTTGTGGTAGTAGGTTCGGGTTTGGAGGTCGGTTCGGTTGCAGGTGTGTGTTTGGGTGCTGAAGTGCGAGCCCCCGTATCAGATACGTTGGTTCGAACTCCAGTGGTTGTTGTGGTTGTAGTGTCTGAGAAAATGGGGGGTGGTACAGGAATAGAAGTGGGTGGAATATGAGTAGTGGAGGTTATGGGGGGAATGGAAATAGAGATAGAGATTGGTGGAGGAGAAATAGGTTTGCTTGTAACTGGTATCTCAGGTGAAGGCGAGCGAGGAAGAGTGTCACCACGAAACGACTCCTCTGAGTCTGAACCCTCATCCTCTGATTCACTGGAGGAAGAGGCAAGAATAAGTTTTCGCCTGGGCTGTGTTTTCCTCTTATTTAGTGGAGGTGATTGGGCTGCCTTCGTAGGTTTTTGCTTCTTAGGAGAAGGGCCTTTTTCCCCTTTTACCACCTTCTTGTCTTTCCCCTTTTCTGGTTTCTTGCCCCTGGGAGCAGGCTTGTCAGCGTCATGGATAGACTGAATCATCTCTGGAGTGAGCTCTCTGGGACCCGAAGGAAGAAACTCCTTGTAGGTTTTGATGATGCGACTCTCCCCTGATACACACGCATACATTGACTCGGGAATTGAGCCAACAAACTGAAACTTGGAAGGATCCGTCACAATGATCTTTGTAGTGTGGAAGGTGCCAATAGAGGAGAATGGAGATGTAGCCACAATGGGAACATGGTACTTGTCCATTGCCCATTTGGTGACGAGCGTCCAGAACCTTGCATATGAAATTTCAGAATGTCGAGAGGTACAGGCAAAGCTTTGGATTAACTGCTGCCATAAAACTGAGCCATAATCGAGATTGACGCCAGTGTACAACCCATAGAGAATCGTCATGAACAGATGACTAGCCCCATTAGAACCTGCACTTCTCTGTAATAGACCCTTGAACAGTATCGTGAAAAAGCCATTCCACTGAGGAGGAAGACACGATTTCTTGAACTTCGTGACGGTGGTAAGAATCTCAGTGTAACCCATGTTGTAAAACATGGAGAACAACTGTCCCACAGAAATCGACTCAGGGTTAACCCTCGACTCATCAGGTTCAAACCCTAGAAACGAGCATAATCACTGTTTGGAGATAGAGGTTTTGGTATCAAGAATGTCAAAGAAAATGCGATCAATAGACTTGTCGTAGTGGGCAGTGGAGATAATCTGGGATAAACACTCCATAGGTATGATTTCGACCTTGGTCAGTGCGAGAACCAGTGGAGAGTGTTTAAGACACTCCACTATAGGGTACATGAAGGCATTGTACGAAGATGGGGTGAGATCAATGACCAAGTTTTGCTGGGGTCGGATAGGGAGAATGTGGGAGGTTTCATGAACAGAGGAGGAATCCGCCATTGTTGAGTTCTTCGAAGAAGGAGATGAACAGTGATAGAAAAGTGTCTTTGTTTGCTCTCAGAAAATTGGGTGCAGTAAAGAGGTAAAAGAACTTAGGGTTTACCCTTTATACCGTGTGTAGAAGAGAGAAAAATCCGCCCCCAAAACTTCTTGAAAAACGAATCGGTTCCGGAGTTGATTGACGTGTGACAAGTAGCAACCCCTATGATTACGCATGAGAGAGAAAACCGTTTCCATTTTGCATGCCTTCCCATCAAATACCCTCTTGAATTCCTAAAACGTTTAGTCTCCCGGTTGAGTCATCATCTTATCCTTAAAATTAGCTGTCTTCACTCAATAAAAGCAATCACGTAAATAAACCACAACATCCTGTTGAAAATATAGCATTAATTACCAGAGCTATAAAAATAGCTTGTAGTGAATGAAACCAGACTTTTGGAAAATCAAAAAGATTTTCGTGCATAGAGTGTCAAAGATAAAGAAATAAAGCAACATATATTTGGGAAATTGTGATGACAATAAAGACACGAAACAGTGGATCCCGAGCACGAATCTCTTCCTTCAAAGTCAAGAGAGACTTTAAAGTTTTTGTGTGGTTTCCCGTTGAATTTTGATCAACCACTTGTTAAGAAGTGTTGAAAGGCATCTTTTAATGAGGCTTAAAGGGGTGGCTTTCGCTTCAATTTAGAATTCTAGATCTTGACATAAGACAGAAACCGAATGAAGTACTTGTGAGACCAATGTGGTCTGTTGAACAAGTAGGTTTGGATCGTATTTTAGTGATTTGCTGAAAATGCTTGGTATGAAATCTCAAGACAGTTTAAAACTGGATTCTATGTGAAGAAATGTTATGGTATGTAACAATTTCATAAGAATCACGCAAAGGGAAATAGAGATTTCATGGTACAACCACTTGAGTGGATTCGTTAAATCATAAGTGCAAGCTAGAGCAAATTTAATTGTTCACCGTCAATTTATAGCGGGTATTGAATTGTGGGTTTCACTTAGCACGTAGTGAAACGAAGCTAAGATCACAAACACAGAGATTGTGTAACCATAAACCTCAGTGGTAATTCCTGAGAGTCTCAAGGGTTACTTGTATGAAGTGAATATGATGGAGAAAAAATATTTGAGGTGGTGTAAGAAAACTAAAGTACCTCTGCTATAAAAATAGTGACCAAGCAGAAAACTCTTAACTCATGTGAGGAAAGAGTAAGGTAGCTCATGATTAGAATAAATTTTGCAGCCTAATTGGGAAGACAAGGGTTGTATATACCGAGTCAATAAGGCTTTATTCAAAATCAGTTGAGGCTTTGGACAACATGCAGCAGCATGCTTCTAGGGACACTTAGCTAGTAAAAAGTGTGAGAATGATACTTTTTTGAGATAAGCGAAAAGAAGTGCAGTGGGACCGAACCCGAAATAGACCGAGCGTTCGGTTCATTCCGGTTCCCATGTGAACCGAGCCCGAAATAGACCGAGCGTTCGGTTCATTTCGCTTCCAACTTTTAGTTTTAAGAAGGTGTTTTTGAAACTGACTCCGATTCCATCATACCTAGGCCTTGTAGAATTTTATTGAAACTTGCTTCAGAAAGAGCTTTGGTGAAGATGTCGGCCAGTTGATCATTGGTTCGAACAAAGTGAATCTCTATGTTTCCATCTTCCACATGATCCTTAATAAAGTGATACCTCAGTGCTATATGCTTTGTCTTGGAATGTTGTACTGGGTTATGACAGATCCTAATTGCACTTTCTGAGTCGCAATATAGTGGGATCTTTTTCATATTGAGTCCATAGTCCCAAAGTTGGCTTTGGATCCAAATCACTTGAGATGTGCATGAGGCGGCTGCAATGTACTCTGCTTCGGCTGTAGACAGAGAAACACATGTTTGTTTCTTAGACTGCCAGCTCACCAACTTCCCTTCGAGGAATTGACAGCCTCCTGTAGTGCTTTTCCGGTCTAAACCACATCCTCCTAGGTCTGCATCTGAGTAGGCTTGAACGAAGAAACCTGAGTTTGAGGGATACCAGAGACCGAGAGAGGTGGTTTGCTTCAAATACCGGAATATATTCTTCACTGCCAGCATGTGTGGTTCACGAGGATTTGCTTGAAACCTGGCACAATAGCACACTGAAAACATTATATTGGGCCTGCTAGCTGTGAGATACATCAGGGAACCAATCATTTGGCGATAAAGCGTTATGTCGAATGCCGGTTTTTCCAAAGATGATGTGAGCTTGGTACCGAATGCCATAGGGACTTTGACCTTTGAGTCTCCCATCATGCCGAACTTTGTAAGAAGAGTCTTTGTATATGCTTCCTGGTTGATAAAGATGCCTTCGGGTCCCTGTCTAATTTTTAAACCAAGGAAAAAGTTAATTGGACCCATTGAGCTCATTTCAAATTTAGTCTCCATCAGCTTTCTGAATTCAGCTGTTAGGCTAGGATTCGTTGAGCCAAAGATGATATCATTGACATAGATTTGAACGATCATAAGGTGGTTACCTTCCTTTTTACAAAAGAAGGTTGGGTCAATCGAACCTTGTTTGAATTTAGACATCTTTAAAAACTTAGTTAATGTTTCATACCATGCCCTAGGTGCTTGTTTCAGACCATAAACAGTTTTATCCAAGATGTAGCAGTGATCTGGATGCTTTTCATTTACAAAGCCAGGAGGTTGCTCCACATACACAGTTTCTTGAAGTTCCCCATTCAGAAAGGCGCACTTTACATCCATCTGGTAGACCTCAAAGTTCTTGTGTGCAACATAGGCAAGAAATATACGAACGGATTCCAGCCTTGCCACCGGAGCAAATGTCTCTTCGTAATCGATTCCTTCTTCCTGGAAATATCCTTTCACCACTAGCCGAGCCTTATTTCGAATCACATTACCCTCCTTGTCCATTTTGTTTCTGAACACCCATTTGAGACCGACAACCGAGGCATCTTTTGGTGTTGGAATGAGTCTCCAGACCTTATTTCTTTCGAACTCATTGAGTTCGTCTTGCATTGCCTAAACCCAATCAGAATGGTCGAGAGCAATATTGACGGTCTTCGGCTCTATTTTGGAGATGAAAGAATTAAACATGCAGAATTCTACTTTGGAGAATAAGGCAGTTTGCTTCGCCTTCAGTTGAGATCGAGTTAGAACCTTTTCAGATGCATCACCCACTATTTGAGACACATGATGATCTCTGGTCCATTTGGTGAGAGGAGGATAATTTAGATCATAGGATGGATCCAATTCAGCATTTACCATTTCTTCCAACTCTGATTGAATATCATCATCATAGAGCATATATGAGTTCTCCCCCTCGACAGATGATGAACCATTTGGATGTGAACCCAAAAATCTTTCTTCGACTGGGCTTTCAGGCTGATCCGGACTTTCAGTTGTCACTAGACTTTCGGGTGCTACAGGACTTTCGGGTCCGTCAAATATTGGATTCCCCCTGAATATGTGAGTCCTGTTGATTTGAAGAAAATAGATTCTCCCCCTCGACCGAAGTACCGCTCTGGGGAGGTTCGGTTTGAACTGGTTCTTCTTCTCCCATTTGTTTGGCTGCATCTTCGACAATCTTCTTAAGGTGATCAACCTTGTTGTCTGCTGCCGTGGCCTCAGAGTGAGCAGCTTTCTCAGGTTCATCAAATAGATCCATGAACTGGTCAAAGAGATTGGCGATTGAGGCTGTGACTTGACCTGTTTGAGAGAAAATCTCTCCAATTGCTTCTTCGGTAGACTTCAACTTCTTGACGTAATTGTCATCGAAAGTCACATAATAGGTTTCTTCAATTCTTTTAGAGCGCTTATTCAAAACCCTGTATGCCTTTGAAGTAAGAGAATATCCTAGAAAGATACCTTCATCAGCTTTGACATCAAACTTGTTGCGATGTTCTTTGGAGTTGAAGATGAAGCACCTTGAACCGAATACGTGAAAGAACTTGACATTCGGCTCCTGTTGTTAATAATCTCATAAGGAGTGAGTGAGAAACGCTTGTTGAGATAAGATCTGTTTTGAGTAAAACAAGCTGCAGCAATGGCGTCGGCCCAGAAATACAGAGGAAGTGAAGCAAAACTCAGCATGGTTCGGGTCACCTCACACAGGGATCAGTTTCGCCTTTCGACAATTCCGATCTGTTGAGGTGTATAGGGGGCTAAGAAGTTGTGTCTGGTGCCTTTTTCTGCTAAAAAATATTCGAATTCTTTGTTCTTGAATTCCAGTCCATTATCGCTCCTGATGTTTCGAACGACTTTTCTCAGTTGCACTTCGACTTGCTTGATAAAGATCTTCAGTTTGGGAGTCGCCTCAGATTTGTGCTTTAGAAAGAAAACCCAAGTAAAACGTGAGAAGTCATCAACAATCACAAGGATGTACTTGTTACCGCCAATTCTCTCCATTGATGATGGACCACATAAGTCGAAGTGAAGCAACTCAAGTGGTTCAACAACTTTGGTGTTTATGATTGTTGGGTGACTTTGGCGACTTTGTTTCCCCATTTCACATGCAGCACATAAGTGTTCACGATCGAACTTGAGCAGTGGAAGTCCCCGAACATGACCACCGGTGACTAGCTTGTTGATGTCTTTGAAGTTGAGATATGAGAGCCTTCGGTGCCATAACCAACTTTCGTCTGAATGAGCTTTGGACAAAAGACATATTGCTGGATTCCCTTTAATTGGTCTGAGATTCAGAGGGAACATTTCACCTTTTCGTTCAGACTTGAGAATGACGTTGTTGGATTTCTTCTCTGTTATCTCTGAACCTTCATCATCGAATGAGACTTTGAGACCTGTTCCTCCCACCAGTTGAGACACACTGATGAGGTGATGCTGCAACCCCTCTACATACGCCATCTTCCTGATTGTAAAATCTCCATTGGTTATCATCCCATAACCCTTTATCGACCCATAAGAGTTGTTACCAAACTTGACATTGCCACCGTTTTGAAGTGACCGAAACTCCCTTAGCTCTTCCTTCCTTCCTGTCATGTGACGTGAGCAGCCACTGTCTATGTACCATTCTTCGTCGAACTGCTCATCACTTATAACCTGCAAAAATTAAGCAAATTTAGGAACCCAAAGTTTCTTGGGTCCTCGTGAGCCTTTTACATAAACAGGAATAGTAAGAGAAACATCAACAAGATATGTTCGTTTTATTAAGGTTGTTTCATCTTTCCTCTTAATGGTAAACACTTTGATTTTATTGGAGTTAGATGCATGTATTTTGGATTCAGGTTCGGGTGTTTGGACTTTAGCTTGCTTTCGGTCTTCATTTGCTGAGGAAATCTTCCTTTTTCCTTTCAAATCCTTCGATGATTGCGAGTTTGGTGTAGGATGAGAATTAGGCTTAGAAGAAGAATGAGAATGAGAAGAATTAGAAGAAAAGAAATTAGAATGAGAATCTTTCCTGACTTGAGGTTCGAAATGCCCCTTTCGGTTTTGGTCATTTGAGGGACCGAACCTGGACCTTTGGTTGCTGTTTGATAACGGACCGAAACTGTTTTTCTGGTTGTTTTGAGTTGCTGGACCGAAGCTGGGTCTTCTACTGTAAAAGCTTGATGGGCTGAACTCTGGTCTTTGTCTGTTGTTGTTTGTTGGACCGAAACCAGCCTTTCGGTTGTTGTTACTTTCGGGACCGAACCTATCCTTCCGGTTTTGTTCTTCCTGTGGCCCGAAAGTCTTCTTCTGGTTCTTTTGATGTGATGGATCGAAACTCCATTTACTCTTATTTTCTTCTCCTTTTGGCTTGGAGTTTCTGTCATAGTGAGTATAGTGAGGGTTTTGGGAGCACCAGAACTGCTTCCGCTCTGAGAGATTTTTCTTGTATCTCAAATTCCTCTGCTGCTTTTGATTTTTCACATGTTTCGGTTGTCTGTGAATATTTGCCTTCTGTTTCGGCTTCTTAGCAACAGGTTCACTTTTCATGGAAGAGGTTTCGCTAGTTGAGGAGACATATTCCACTGGAACCTCTTTTGTGCCGTTGGAACTGGGCACGTCAAAGTTGGTAGGTTTATTCAGTGGTTCTGCCACGTATCTACCTTTGGCCTTCCATGATGTTCGCTCCGACAAACCAACTGTTTCTTCTGCGTTGTCTATCGGTACAGACCAGAAAAACTCACCACAGCCATCTGCATTATCTTCATTCACTATGGCAGTGAGTTCGACTGTCTGATGTTCGGTTACTCCTGTGACCTTATAAACCTGATTGGGAGTGGTTCGAACCTTTTTGTATACACCGACCTTTTCTTTAAGGATTGGGGACTTATGTTTGGACAAACGAGTGAATTCCACAGAATTTTCAGAAATCAAGTTTTTGTGTTTTTCAGTTTCGCTCCTAATGAACTCGGAACAGTCAACCTCATCCTCTACAGAAATTTCACTCATGTCATCGTCTTCAGATGCATTTTCAACATCAATTTTATTTTCTAAAATTAATTTGGTACTCAATGAGTCAAATTTTTGTATAGTTTCGGCCCTGAGTTTCAACTTATCATTTTCATCCAAAAGATTCTTAAGCATGTCCTTATGGTCTTTGGACTTTATAAAAGATTCAATTTTTCCAGACCATACATATAAGTGGGATTGACATCATCTGAAGATACAACACTTTCACAGTTGTATGCTTCAGCATCGATTTCATCCTCCTTTAACTCAAGGAAGGGTGACATCATGCGATGTATCTTCTATCTTATTTCACAGTCTAAATGTAGCTGAGTAATGTTAGTATAAAGTCTTTTTGCAATGAAACAAAAAACATTTCTCTGTTTTAACAATTTAATATTGTCTCTTTGCAAATAGATATTTTCATCCCTAGTTTTAACCAGCTCCAACTCGTTCTGCTCTATCCATATCCTTTGCTCCTCACTCTTGGATGACACCGTGCTTATTTGGTCAGTTAGATTAGAATTCGTGACACGTGTTTGAGTTAAACAACTATCTAGATTTGAAATTCTTGAATTCAATTTATTTAATTCTTTTTCATATGATGTTTATGGAATTTTAAATGAAACAAAAATGGATTGTACCTTCTTGATCAGTTCATCTAGTTCACTGAACTGCACACTGAGAGGCTTCGCTGTAAAGCACATGTCCTCTCGCTCCTTAGCCTTTTCGTTTCCACCATCAATGTTGTATCACCTCATCTAGGATACATCTGACACCATCAGACATCTTCCACCAGCATCACTACTCTTAGCCACATAAGCCTTTCCATGAGAAGGCTTTCTCACTTCATCATCTTCTGAGTCGGTTGACCACACTTGTACGCCACCGAACTCATCATCATCTACCGAATCCTGCACAACAAGAGCATTCATAGAGGGATTAGTAGCAGCTTTCTTCCTCTTAATCTCCTCCAGTCTTTTCAGGAGACTTGCTTCTTCATCCTTCTCCTCATCTTTCTCTGCCATCTTCTTCAACACGCAATCTTTTGCGTAGTGATTTTTCCCACCATAGTAAAAGCAACTGACACCAGAGTCAGCTTCACCCTTCGCTTCTTTCTTTGATTCTTGAACCTTCGGCTCCTTTTTCACCTTTTCAGAACTGTAGCTTCCTTGCCAATTTCGGTTCTTGTTGGTAGGGAACTTCTTCTTAATGAACCTTCTGGGATTTGACACCATCATAGCATAGTCTTCAGCTGTTAAATCGTTGTCTCCCAGATTTAAATCTTCTTCTTCTTCTTCTGCTGCATTCTTACCTTTGGATAGAAGCGCCAAAGACCCCAAGTTTGAAACCACACTTTTCTCTTGTAACACAATCTTTTCCTTGGATTTCAGAATCCCCACCAGTTTCGCCAAAGAGTACGATTTGAACTGCTCATGCGCTTTAACCGTCGACACAACTGCCCTCCATTCGGGTCTTAGGCCATTTAAGAAAGTGACCTTCTGTTCGATGAGCTTTCTTTCAATGTAATGTTTGATCATCTTGCTGGGAAGATGATTGAATCGATCAAATGTTTGTGTAACAACCTCCTCTGGCATCTGCTTGAATTCTCCAAATTTAGAGAGAAGTAGGGTCTGAATTGAGTTCTCTAGATCTTCATCTGTGGAGTACAGCTCTCGCAGCCGATCCCAGATTTCTTTTGTTGTACCACAAGAACTTACTAATCGAAACGTGTCGGATTGAAGAGAGAATCGAATTAGTCTCAATGCCTTAATGTTGCATTGCAACTTTTCCTTTTTGTCCTGAGCGACATCTTTCACATCTTTTAATAGATCATTATACTCCTTTTGAGTTTTAATGATTCTAGAAGTGCTTGAATGAGCAAAAGGGCCAGATGTGATAGCTTCCCATATCAGATACCCATTATCTTCAGATCCAATAACGTAATCTTCAAAGTGGTGCGTCCACACTTCATAGTCTTGTGTGTAGAGGATAGGAATCTTGGTGGTTGATCCGATGCTATTAGAGATGTTGATAGGATTGGATTGAGAATCGTCCATGCTTGATCGTTTAACCTGTTATAAGATCAGACTTTGTAATATGTAATATTAGGGCAAGATGAATAATTAATGAGATATGTCAATTATGGAGTGACGACTCAATAAATATCAATGAATGTGGAATAAACCCTAATAACTTCTGTCACAGAAGAGATGTGTATGAATTACACAGTCTCCTGCTCTGATACCAATTGATGAGTTGAAAAACTCTTTGATCGTTTAGATCTTTAAACAGGTTAATCACAATAATACGAACAGAAATATCAAACACAAGAATGAATCAAAATATGCTGAATGATTCAATAGATTCATGCCTCAGCAGAGCTCGATAAAGAACTTCCACTGTAGAGGTTGTTTAGGGTTACAATCGATAAAAGTATTCGCTGTGAATAATCGACTCCAAAATCTTACGTACAAAGATGCATGCAAGCATCTATAAATACTAAACCCTAATAAATAAATCACGGATGGACAGGCCCAATCCGGATACAAAATTGGACTATGAACCGAGCCCAAGACGCAACACCTAATGGACCCTACAAGAATCATTGGAGTTATGTTCAATTGGTCTATTTCGCAAAGTAAAGATCATAGTAAAACATAGTATGCATACTTTGTGTATGGCATGACTACTGTTTAGAAAACATAGTGTACATACTTGGAGGATGGGACAACTATTGTTTTAAATTCAAGAATAATGTTGATAGCTGAAACAATATACAATGAATAATGTGTAATAATATCGTGATAAATAAAAAGTGTTTTATTTATGTTCATAGGTTTTGATACCATATTGGATTCAATTATTATTGTGTTTCACTTTGCATTTTTTTTTAACTTCTTGAATAACTAGGTCATTGTTCTGGATGTCTAAGTTATTCAAACCATCTATAGTCGGTCATATGTTGGAAATAGATATGATTTAAGATTGTCATGGGTTGGCTTGTAGAGGTCTAAGAAGTTGGACAAAGGGATACAACACTCATGAGTGCTCATAAGTTCTGAGTATTGGATTCAACCCGCACTCATTGGAATCACTTCATGGATTTTATCACGAGTGATCATGAGACGATAATATCTTATATTATTCAAACCTAGAGATATGAGTTGTTACTATGAGTTGGTTATACATTGATTGCACGAAAACGCATTTGGTAACTCGATGTTATAAAATGCGCCTTTGTGTATGATTCAACAAGTAGTAGAACAAGCCATATGAGTCGTAGTTTGTACATTCCTTTTACCTGTGGGATAAAAGCGATATATGTGGGCCCCTCGATGATTTGGTGATGACAAATGTAAGTGCTCGGCCGGGCCTGAACTGATTTTATTTGTTCAATTAGTCAGTCGTCATAAATCAGAAATCGAGAAACAACAAATGGACAGAGAGAATGATTATAATCCATGTCTCAGTCCATATGCTATCTAGAATGGAGGAATATATGATCCCTTATCTAATGGACAAGTCATTGACAAGGGTGAGAGTTTATCTACAAGGTCAGAGGTCGATAGAAGCTTTTGAGAGCTACGATTCCCAGTTGGTTCTTGAAGTCATACTTGCAATAATAGTTTTAGACTTATCCAAGTGGGAGACTATTGGATTAATGTCTAAGTCCATAAATATAATTGGTAAGACTTGACCCGACCCGACATAGTCCATTTGGGTTGCATGACATCATGCATTTGCATAGACTATAATGAGAGAAATAACACTTAAGGTTTGCTAATATATTATAAGTTCTAGTATATTAATAAGATTATTTAATTAGTATTGATTAAGAATTAATCTAGGATTAATTAAGTGATCAAAAGAAGACTAATTAATTATATGGGTTGATTGTGTAAATCATCCATACTTATATACCGAGCTAATGCTCCATGGATTGTCAAGTTGGGCTAAAACCCATAAGATGCTCCATGGTGTATTTGTACCCATGGATCATGGAAATGAAAGGCCATGATAATTAGGGTATACATGGTGTAACCCTATTTATATAATGAAGTGTGTATCTTCTCTCAATCTCTTCCAAGTGTATTTGGTGTTGTGTGAACCATTTGAGGTGTCACACTTGGGGCACTAGGCACTCAAGCTTCATGAAGATAATCTACATCAAAGAGGTATGTAATTCTAACTTGATATATTCATTTGAATCAATGTTATTATGCTAGTTAGGATGAATACATTGGAAAGTTCATATTTGCATGTATAATAGAGAAAACATAGATTCAAGGTATTTAGGGTTGCATGTACACTTAGGAGTGTTAGAATGCTCAAAATCCAACACATCTCTTCTACGTCTTCAAGGTGAATCTGATCGAGATCGGCAAAGGACAATTGGGGCGGATGATCTCCAGCTACAAGTGCATTGTAGAGGTTGAAAAGCCCTGTAGCAAGAGCAAGATTTTCATCACCCTCCTTTCCTTTTGAAGAGGAAGCCACATTGGAGGAAGAAACAGCTTGAGCAGCTACAAATGATTGGTTCTGAGAGATAGGCATGGCTGATGCAGCAGGAAGAGAATAAGCTGATGGAATGGAAAAGGACTAAACTTGAGCTTGCTGAGCAGCAAATGGTTGACCTGCAGAAGAAAAAGTGAGAGATGAAAGAGCATTGTTAGAAGAGATCCCAAGGTTCGTAATATAATGAGTTCGTAAGAGAGTACTATATGATGAACCGCGACGTGACCCTTATAGATCTCACCTATATGCTTATTGCTGCTGAATCAGCAACGGTTTGGCGCAATAGGAAAGCAAAGTTGATTTGTGAATCTGCCTTCAAGACCTCTATGGATATAGACAATGGCAACGAAAGACATGCTATGATCGAAAAGTTTGATCATAAGAGAAAGGCAATGTCTGAAGTAGTTCCATGTCATGTTCCAAAAGAGTCAATTTGCTTTTATTGCCAAGAGAAAGGGCATTGGAGACGAAGCTACCCCATTTACCTAAGAGATCTAAGAGATGGGAGAGTCGAAACGTATGGCTCTAATATAGGTAAAATCCATTAACTAACTCTTTTAAGCTTCTATTCTAGATTCTTAATATATAATGTGATAAGATTGCAATTGATGTTTTGTAGGATCGAAGAAAAGAAAGGAAGCTTAAGGGAAGAAGTGAGCAGAATCTAACTGTGAAGGAATGGATTTCGATCGCATTTCTCGAAGATTAGATTCTTGAGCTACTACTTAGAGTTAGAATTAGATTGCTAAGAAAGATGTATTAGCATAGTTTTTCAATGAATTGCATTGTAAGGACAAATTTTTCCACAATAAAATAAATTTTGATTTTAAATTTTATTTATTTATTCTTGTAATGGAGTGTATGAAAATTGATGTTAAAATGTTTCTATTGTTAGCAATAATGGAGTTGATTCTTAATTATGTTGTTTGTGGAAATGTCGAGAATTTACCAAATAGGGAGAGTTTCTCATCGCCCAAGTTTCAATTGGACAGAAACATGGAATCATGCAACTTGGTTGCACGATGAATGAGAAATTTCATATTTGGAAATTAGACTATTTCATTGACAAAGTGTCAAGTGAAGGACTAGGAGATCGAGTACACCAAGTCGTGTGTTGATCAAGTCCATCATAAGAGTAACAAAATATTCGTCATGTTTTACTAAAGGTTTAGTAAATATGATTATACTTACAAGATTAAGTGTAATTATGAATTGATTGAAAAAGTTTAAATCTATAGCAGAACGAATAAGAAGAATCAAGTAGGCAGAAAGATAAAATTTTCTCCATTCTAAGAAGAAGGGAGAGTACCTTTTATGCTTTATGATAGGTCTTAACGATTAAGAACCATATCTCAATTGATCCTCTAAGTAAGTCTTAGTACAATTGTATGTTTAAGAAGAGGAATCAAGAATTGAAGAAATGGTTAAATCAAGAAGTCAATCATACTTCGTTCCAAAACAAGTCTTAGAGTTAAGATTGTGATATTGAGTGATAAGTATTAAGAAGGTTTATAGCATTCATCAAATATGGAAAAGTTGTGATGTCTTGGATAAGACAAAGACCAACTAGGACAAATTTATGAAATGTTTTGATAAAACTACGCTAACTCTTGAATAATTGTTTGTCAAGAAATGTTTATTGACAACATAATCTTATATGTCAAGGAGTCAGTGGGAGTCTTAATGGTTTGAAAAGGTTCAAGAACAAATCAAATAAACCTTATCGATCATCACTAGCACACGAGTTGAGGTTTACAACCTATCGTGTTGACATTATGCATGTGAGTCCTATGAGTTCTCATTTGAATGCATAAAAGGCAAGGACCTTGATCAATGGAAAGTACATTGATAAGAAAAGGTGAGCTGCTTAACTACTTGGAAGACATGGTGGGCAGCTGTGCTACCATAAGGCAAGAAATCGAGAGTAAGAAAGTTCGATCCATATGAGTTTGAATTTGTCGTAAACTTTGGTTTTGACAAATTCACATGGATAGGAACAAATACACCGTTTAAATCTAAGTGTCATAAGATTTCCTCCTTCATGAAAATGATTGTGAGTAAATGCTTTCACTAAGAAAGATTTTAAGAAGATAGTGATTGTAAAATTGAATTGTGAGGTTTGGCAATTAGTCTTAATTATTTAGACACACATATAAACTATCTAAGGCAAAGGCGTATAAGTTCAAGAAGCCTTGATAAAAGATTATCAAAGCACTAAGTATTAGAAACATTAACTTAAGAAATTCAATAAGCATTGTTTTTCTGAAAGTTAAGCTGTTTCTGAATACATGTCAAAGCTAGTGGGAGCATAAGTGTTATGTTTATAATAATCATCATGATAGTGGGAGCATAAATGTTATGATTGTATGATTATTAAGGAAAGTATTGCAAGTTGGCAATATTAATTATAGAAAACAAGAGTCATTCTTTGCAAAGTTGTAAGGATGGAATAGTTGTTTTGCTATAATTAAGGGAGAGAATATTATGCTTCATTTCAAATCTAAAGGCTTAGGTTGTGGAATGTTAATAAATTTACTCAAAGGTACGTAGTGTGCTCTTAAATTTTGATTATGATTACGGCATTCCTCTTCACAATTCGTGTTTTGAGAACATAGCAAATGAAATATTATGGCAGAAGATTGATGAAGTATCAAATCTTAATGTAAGACATTTTGCATCGTGTCCCATATGCTTCGGGTATTGGATCGATTGCAAATGCTATAATATTTGACCATTCTAAAATTTTCCAAATGTCTAGCACATTTAGAGGGAAAAAGGACAAGAATTGGTTTTGACTAAAATAATTAAACAACTATCAAAGGACAATCCAAAGTTCGCCAATGATTGGTCGCTTGTGAGTAGTTGGAAGTATAGTATAGGAAAATAGGAAATGTTTCCATATTGGATGGACCATATCGACATTATTATGAATAAAAAAGATTCTATTAAGAATGAGTTTGCATATGGAAAATATGGAAACGTGTCCATATTGGGAATTGAATATTGAAAATCTATGTCTAGATTAGAAACCTTTATGCAAAAGGATGTTCAAAGGAATGTACTTTGAGTGAGAGACATCATATCTAAGGAATTGTCTTGTAACAATCTCTGATAGAAGACTTTGTAATATCATTGGCAATAGTCTTTGTGACTTTGGTGCAGTGACATGACGAAAGGATAGTTGCATAGAATGTTAGAATCTAGCATATTATATAAGTGGCAAGAATTTGATATTCTTACACTTATGAGAAAGGATTTGGAGTTGTGAAATGAGAATGATTGGAAATGTGTTCAATTTGATCTATTTCACAAAGTAAGAACCATAGGTAAACATTGTGTGCATGCTAGGAGCATGGGACAAGTGTAATAATTCAAGTAAGAAGTTGATTACCCGAAACGACAAATAATGAGTAATCGATATTGTGATAAATAAAAGGTGTTTTATTTATACTCAAAGGTTTGAGGCCATATGGGATTAGTATTATTCTTGTGTTTCACTTTGCATGTTTTGACTTCCTGAATAATTTAATTGGTTTAGAACAGTCAAATTATTCGAACGGGCCAGAGTCAATCATATGTTGGAAGTAGGTATGAATAAAGACTGTCGTGAATTGGTGTGTGGATTGTCTAAAGAGTATTAGACATAAGCAAATGTTTGCTGCAACGTTCATGAGTGCTTATGAATATGATTTGAGCATTGGATTAGACCCATGCTCACTTGGATCACTCCATGAATTGTATCACGAGTGATTGGTGAGACGATAACATCTTATATTCTTGAAACCGAGATGTGTAAGTTGTATCTTGCAAATCGGTTGCACATTGATAATATGTAAACGCACTAGTAACTTGGTGTTATAAAACATATTGTTGTGTGTGATTTGGTGAGTAAGTGCAAGCAAGCACTGTATCAAAGTTTATCCGTTCCTTTTATCCAAAGAAGGATAAAAGCGATATCTTTGGGCCCCTCGATGATTTAGTGATGACAAATGTAAATGCTCGGCCGGGCTAGTGTGACATCCCCAAATTTCTCGGCCAGAAAAGACCGATTTAATTTATGCTTTTTGAAAATCAAATCAGAGAAATCTTTATAAAAGATGTTGCGGAGTTGGTCCCCAAAACAAAATATGATAAAAGTTTGTCAAAATCTTTCTTTAAGAAATATATCATTTCCTTTTATATCAAAACCTCGGGATGTCATGTTCCAATACAGATCAAAAGCATAAACAAGACATTATAAGCCTTACGACAATTATTTGTAACTACTGGCCTATAATCCAAAATTCACTCATCATCATCATCCGACTATGCTCGGGGTCCTCTACCTGTAATATAAACAACTGAGTGGGTCAGGCTTGGAAGCCTGGTGAGCATATAGGGTTTTCAACCCACAATACATAAATTTATTATGTTTATACATCAATCAATCAACCTAACTACCCCAAACCCCATTATTTTATTTATTTCTTAAGGGTTTACCCTAAGAATCAACTACCACTCCTTCCTAAGGATTCATCCTAAGGAATAGACACAAAGTCACCTCGTGACCGGGGTTTATACAACGGGCACTAATTCCATAGCTGGAAAAGTTTATTCAACATGTGCTAAGTCCATAGCTCTCATTTATCGACAATATTATTTACAGGTGTTCTCTCCTGCAATACATGTCAATGGGTTTTTAGAGTACAGCAAATGAACATATAGTTCATTACACCTACAGGTTGCCGGCCTGCTAGTGTTCCATAGACTTTCTAGAATAGTCCATGGTTGTCATCCATACTCTGCTGAATGACGGGGGCCAACAATTTGGGTAAGTGATTCTCTCAAATTTTCACCACTCACCCTTAACTTATGATCAATATTATTGATCATCTCCTTTATCCAACTCACCTTTCATCATACCCACTATTTCATCTACCCATGTTCTACCCAACATATTTTGTAGATAAAAAGCATATACAGTTTAAAACTTGTATAAAACATCAATTCAACAGTCACTTCAGTCAAACAATTAATATATTTACACATAACACGTATTTCAAGGTAAATACTTCATATCTATGTGTAAATTGAAAGTAACTACATACTCACTTATTTTGGTGAAAATCGGGCAGCAATTCGTTTCCTAAAACGATCGTTTCTAGTAAAACCGGGAGTTTTATTGAGAAACCGGGCTCTGCGAAAGGTCGGGCTTCGAAACCGAAAAGATAAATTTTCCGGGCTTCTCGGGCTCTTCGTGGGGTATTCCGGGCTTTACAATTGATACCGGGGCTTTGCGGGATGTTAAGATGAAGAAAATATGGAGAGAGGGGCTAAAAATGGCTAAATTCCAAAAGTAACCGGAAACCCTCGCAGGTACCCTTCTATTTATAGGGTCCGAAGTTTGATCCAACGGCTGAGAAGTCTCCGGATCCGACGGCTAAGAGGCTTCGCAGAGGGTCTCGCACATGCCTCGCATGGCTCGCACCTGGCTCGCACATGCGAGGGCTCGCTGTCGGCTTCTAAGTGGACCGCGGCTTGCTGGCGCACCTGCGAGGCTCGGAGCTAGGCTATGCGAGGCTCGGACACACGCGGCAGCTGGGCGAAGCTTCGGCTGGGGAGCTGGCTGCTTCGGATTGGGCCTCCTCCTCGGTCGAATCAGAAGAGGACACGTGGCTCGCATGACTCAGCAGCCTCGGTGACTCAGCAGCCTAATGACTCAGCAGCCAGGTGACTCAGCAGGACACGTGTCACTTTCTAAGCGAGGGTGACGTGGCAATTGTGTGACTATGCAAAATTTCTCGGTTTTCGTGCCAAAACTTCTAAAATCCATAACTTTCGCATACGAACTCCGTTTTTGACGTTCTTTATATGCACGCGTAGCTAAAATTACGATCTACAACTTCCGTTTAGACTTCGTCGGCTAATTTTGACTTTAAATTTTATATTTTATTTTTAACAGACCGGGACAGGAAATCTGTTAAAAATTCATAACTTCTTCATCCGACGTCCGTTTTCGTCAGACTTTTTACCGTTGTGCTCCTAATGACGAGACCTTCAATTCTCTTTTAGGTTGTGTCGGCTAAAAACTGCTCGATCTAAAATTCGAGTTTTTAGCTGTCTACTGCTACGCTGAAACTTCGAAAAATCATAACTTCCTCATACGAAGTCAGATTTGGGCGTTCTTTTTATCGAACTTCTCGGTTTAACGAATACTACGACTTTCGTTTAGATTACTAAGGCTACAAAGTAGTTTATCAAAAGCTCACTTTTTACGACATTCAGCACCGTGCCGGTTTTGTCGCGAAACTTCAATAGGTCATAACTTCTTCGTTATAACTCGGATTTTGGTATTCTTTATATCCCCGAAATCCTTGTTTCGACCACTACAACTTTATGTAAAGATATCGGGCTTATCTCACACTTTAATTTTGACGCTTATTTTTATTTTTAATTAATTAAACCCTAATAATTAAGCATAAAACACATAATTCACATAAAATTCACATAATTCCTTTTCATTTCTTCTAAATGAGTTACAAAGGTTAACCTAGACCATTATGTCAATATTAATGCTAGCCTAGAAACACGGGCGTTACAACTCTCTCCCCCTTAGGATGATTCCGTCTCCGGAATCACACAACGACAAACAACTACGGGTAGCGACTCACTATGTCACTCTCCGTTTCCCAGGTGGGATTTGGCCCATTTATAAGTTTCCAACGTACAGGCACTAAATCGACTATCTTATGTTACAACTTCTTAGTCTTACGGTTAACGATTGCCTCAAGTTCTCCAATTAATCTCTTGTTCTTGTCCAACCTTAACTCAGAAGTGGGAATTATGTCGGGCACACCTCCCGTGAACTTTCTCAAATAACACACATGAAAGGTGTTATGAATACCCTCTAGTTCTTCCGGTAACTCTAGGTTGTAAGCTTGATTCCGGATTCTCTGAAGAACTTTAAATGGTCCAATAAACCTTGGACTCAACTTTCCCCTTCTACCAAATCCTATAAGTCCCTTCCACGGCGAGACTTTAAGTGAAACCGAATCTCCAACTTCGAATGATATCGGTTGTCTTTTCTTGTCAGCATAGCTCTTTTGAGCAGCTAACATCTTTTTCCTAATCACTTACAACTTTTCAGCAATCTAATGGACTATTTCAAGTCCCATAAACTGCTTTTCCTCTTATAGACTCCTCCAAAACATTGAGGTAAAACGGCTGTCACGATCGGATACAATCGTTAACGAAACACCGTGAAGCCTCACACTTCCTTCACATAATAATTCACGAGTTTATCCATAGACCATTTATCGATGGCTGCTATGAAATGCGCACTCTTAGAGAAGCGATCAACGACTACCCAAATCATGTCGTGACCGTTCCTTGTTTTGGGCAGTTTAGTCACAAAATCCATGGTGACGTCTTCCCATTTACCCATGGGTACGGGTAAAGGTTCTAAACTCCCATACGGTTCCTGATGTTGTGCCTTAACCCTAGCACAAGTTACACACTCGGCCACATACCTAGCAACATCGAGCTTCATCGTCGGACACCAATAATAGGGTTTTAAATCCGTATACATTTTTCTACTGCTGGGATGAATCGAGTACATGGTCTTGTGAGCTTCTTCCATCAGAAGATCTCTTACTCCGTCCGTCTTAGGTACCCAAATCCTATCTTGGAATACCTTCAACTCTTGGTTGTTTGTACCGAATACTAACGTTTTGCCCAAACGTGCTTCCTTTCGGTCATTTTTCTCTAAAGCTTCCTCTTGAGCTTTCTTTATACTTTCCACAATTGTCGAGACAACTTCAATTCTCAACGCTCTTGGCCTTTACTTTTCAAGGTTTACCTTCCGACTCAGAGCATCAACAACCACATTTGCTTTACCAGGGTGGTAAAGTATCTCGCAGTCGTAATCCTTGAGTAACTCTGGCCAGCATTGTTGCCTCATGTTCAATTCCTTCTGATTAAAGAGATATTGAAAACTCTTATGATCAGTGAAAAGTTTACACTTTGTGCCATAAAGATAATGCCTCCATATCTTTAGGCCGAATACTACCGCTGCCAACTCCAAATCGTGAGTGGGGTAGTTCTTTTCATGTTCCTTCAATTGCCTCGATGCATACGCGATCACTTTATCCCTTTGGGTCAGAACACAACCTAACCCAACTCCGGATGCATCGCTATAAACTGCAAAGTCATCAACTCCTTTAGGTAACGAAAGAATCGATGCTTCACACAACTTCTTCTTTAACTTCTCAAAGCTTCCTATGCTTCTCATTCCAAGTATAGACAGCTCCTTTGTGGGTCAAAATGGAATCGCGATCGAAGAAAAGCCTTGGATAATTCAGTAATAATATCCAGCTAATCCTAAAAAGCTTCAGATCTTTATAGGACCTTCAATCGTAACCTTCGAGTTACAAAATAATTCCGTATTGAGGACTCCTTCTTCTTCTTGGAATAAGTACTTTCCTTCATTTATTATAACAGACCGATGGGTCATGTTCTAATGATCTCTCATTGTATACTGCACTACTTAGACTCAGATCTCCTTGGGACAATTTCCAAAACAAACTACACCTTCCTTCATGTTCTAATGTGATACAATCACAGTTCAACATGTATGATTCCTAAATATCAACTTCTTTAACAATGAGTGCGATACTTCTATTGATCGCTTTAATCATCTTTTACTTCAATCTTCTGGCTTAAGTCAAATGCTACATCGAACTTGGTTCTCTGAACCACGTAACATACTCATCTTAGTCGGACTCGATTCAATATGACCTCTTAGGTCGGAATAACAATCATCTTCTTAGTCATTACCGAAACGATGGTAACGACAGACTAGAACAAGACAGAATCAAATAATAGCTTCTTGGTAACCTTGTGACTTTCCCTGATCCAAGTGCGAGTCCTGTGCTTCCAGTAGTATAGATCTCTACTACTATTCACACCTACTCATACTCGTCCCAAGTACTGTCTCGCAGTCCCCAAGTCCTAAAATCACAAAACAATTTAACACATACAAATGTGTCCAATTAATCATAAAATTTTCCTAGACTCTACTAGGACTTCTTTCACGCGTATCTTCAATGATCAACTCTACTTCAACTTGGTTGGTGATGGAAATTTCAGATGATTGGGACAACTTCAAAAATTACACCAGCCATTCTATTCATCAGACGACAAAACCAGGGTTTATTTTATTTCCTTGAAACGATTACACAAAGGTTCAAGTTTACCCTATACTATGCCTCTCATAGGCTAAACTACTTGTTACTATTCACATTACTACTTCGTAACTTGATCTTCGGGTATCAAGTCTTGACTTCTACTTCCTAGTGTTATTAATCGCTTCTTCAAGGATATCCTGAAATTCCTTTGGCATTGATGGTGCACTTGGCCTTGTTACTTCATTGTTCTTCTGACAATTCTTAGAAATATGGCCTTCTTCTTTACATCCGTAGCACACCTCCTTGGGAATTATACACTTATTGGCGTAATGCCCTATTTCTCCACACACTTAAAGCACTTCACCTTCCCGTCACAATTCCCAGAGTGTTTATTTTTTTGCACCTCCCGCACCATTTTCCTTTATCTCTTCTTTTGCCAAACTTTGAGGATATGTTGCTCTTGTTGGGCCTTGAAGACCCCTCAAATTTCCTCTTCTTGCCAACTTCAACTTTGTTGGCGGTTGTGTCATTGATCATTTCCTCAATAGACTTGGCAAACCTAATAGTTGCCTCAAGAACAGATGCCTGAAGTACTGGCACAATAAGTTCATCCTTACTTTGTTGAAGTAAACGTTTTGTTTCTTCCATCTGTTCACCTAACATCGTATGTACCATTGCCTGCACTCCAGTCATCGTGATTGACTCAGGCTGTGGATTATCACTTCCGAACCCACTTTGAGTACTCGGCATTTCGATCTATATACCAATCGTAGGTGAATTTAGATCCTCATTTTTGTTAGATGTTAAGTCTTCGAAACGTTTACGTGTTAGTTCCAATATCGTAGTCATACGTTTAGAATCCTACACACATAAGGTTTCCAGATCCGGTCGGCAACAGACCATAGATCCGAACAAATAATAGCATCATTATAGCTATAACACAAAACATTTAGCACATAAGGGCATTTTAGGCATCTTCCCTAAAATAAACTAGTGCTCATGTCTAAAATATGGTAGAAACTCATCTCACAATCATCACTTAGCATTCTAAGTTCAAGTCTAGAAATTCTACAATTTCTTAGTTCGCTTAAACTAATGCTCTGATACCAACTGTGACATCCCCAAATTTCTCGGCCAGAAAAGACCGATTTAATTTATGCTTTTTGAAAATCAAATCAGAGAAATCTTTATAAAAGATGTTGTGGAGTTGGTCCCCAAAACAAAATATGATAAAAGTTTGTCAAAATCTTTCTTTAAGAAATATATCATTTCCTTTTATATCAAAACCTCGGGATGTCATGTTCCAGTACAGATCAAAAGCATAAACAAGACATTATAAACCTTACGACAATTATTTGTAACTACTGGCCTATAATCCAAAATTCACTCATCATCATCATCCGACTATGCTCGGGGTCCTCTACCTGTAATATAAACAGCTGAGTGGGTCAGGCTTGGAAGCCTGGTGAGCATATAGGGTTTTCAACCCACAATACATAAATTTATTATGTTTATACATCAATCAATCAACCTAACTACCCCAAACCCCATTATTTTATTTATTTCTTAAGGGTTTACCCTAAGAATCAACTACCACTCCTTCCTAAGGATTCATCCTAAGGAATAGACACAAAGTCACCTCGTGATCGGGGTTTATACAACGGGCACTAATTCCATAGTTGCCAAAGTTTATTCAACATGTGCTAAGTCCATAGCTCTCATTTATCGACAGTATTATTTACAGGTGTTCTCTCCTGCAATACATGTCAATGGGTTTTTAGAGTACAGCAAATGAACATATAGTTCATTACACCTACAGGTTGCCGGCCTGCTAGTGTTCCATAGACTTTCTAGAATAGTCCATGGTTGTCATCCATACTCTGCTGAATGACGGGGGCCAACAATTTGGGTAAGTGATTCTCTCAAATTTTCACCACTCACCCTTAACTTATGATCAATATTATTGATCATCTCCTTTATCCAACTCACCTTTCATCATACCCACTATTTCATCTACCCATGTTCTACCCAACATATTTTGTAGATAAAAAGCATATACAGTTTAAAACTTGTATAAAACGTCAATTCAACAGTCACTTCAGTCAAACAATTAATATATTTACACATAACACGTATTTCAAGGTAAATACTTCATATCTATGGGTAAATTGAAAGTAACTACATACTCACTTATTTTGGTGAAAATCGGGCAGCAATTCGTTTCCTAAAACGATCGTTTCTAGTAAAACCAGGAGTTTTATTGAGAAACCGGGCTCTGCGAAAGGTCGGGCTTCGAAACCGAAAAGATAAATTTTCCGGGCTTCTCGGGCTCTTCGTGGGGTATTCCGGGCTTTACAATTGATACCGGGGCTTTGCGGGATGTTAAGATGAAGAAAATATGGAGAGAGGGGCTAAAAATGGCTAAATTCCAAAAGTAACCGGAAACCCTTGCAGGTACCCTTCTATTTATAGGGTCCGAAGTTTGATCCAACGGCTGAGAAGTCTCCGGATCCGACGGCTAAGAGGCTTCGCAGAGGGTCTCGCACATGCCTCGCATGGCTCGCACCTGGCTCGCACATGCGAGGGCTCGCTGTCGGCTTCTAAGTGGACCGCGGCTTGCTGGCGCACCTGCGAGGCTCGGAGCTAGGCTATGCGAGGCTCGGACACACGCGGCAGTTGGGCGAAGCTTCGGCTGGGGAGCTGGCTGCTTCGGATTGGGCCTCCTCCTCGGTCGAATCAGAAGAGGACACGTGGCTCGCATGACTCAGCAGCCTCGGTGACTCAGCAGCCTAATGACTCAGCAGCCAGGTGACTCAGCAAGACACGTGTCACTTTCTAAGCGAGGGTGACGTGGCAATTGTGTGACTATGCAAAATTTCTCGGTTTTCGTGCCAAAACTTCTAAAATCCATAACTTTCGCATACGAACTCCGTTTTTGACGTTCTTTATATGCACGCGTAGCTAAAATTACGATCTACAACTTCCGTTTAGACTTCGTCGGCTAATTTTGACTTTAAATTTTATATTTTATTTTTAACAGACCGGGACAGGAAATCCGTTAAAAATTCATAACTTCTTCATCCGACGTCCGTTTTCGTTAGACTTTTTACCGTTGTGCTCCTAATGATGAGACCTTTAATTCTCGTTTAGGTTGTGTCGGCTAAAAACCGCTCGATCTAAAATTCGAGTTTTTAGCTGTCTACTGCTACGCTGAAACTTCGAAAAATCATAACTTCCTCATACGAAGTCAGATTTGGGCGTTCTTTTTATCGAACTTCTCGGTTTAACGAATACTACGACTTTCGTTTAGATTACTAAGGCTAAAAAGTAGTTTATCAAAAGCTCACTTTTTACGACATTCAGCACCGTGCCGGTTTTGTCGCGAAACTTCAATAGGTCATAACTTCTTCGTTATAACTCTGATTTTGGTATTCTTTATATCCCCGAAATCCTTGTTTCGACCACTACAACTTTATGTAAAGATATCGGGCTTATCTCACACTTTAATTTTGACGCTTATTTTTATTTTTAATTAATTAAACCCTAATAATTAAGCATAAAACACATAATTCACATAAAATTCACATAATTCCTTTTCATTTCTTGTAAATGAGTTACAAAGGTTAACCTAGACCATTATGTCAATATTAATGCCTAGCCTAGAAACACGGGCGTTACAGCTAGGGCTAATTTGATTTGTTCAATTAGTCAGTCATCATAAATCGGAAGTCGAGATATAGTACAAAGAAGAATGATTAGAAATCATGTCTTACGATATCTAGAATGGAGGAATTTATGATCCCTTATCTAAGGACACGCGTATCTGATAAGATCAGAGTTGACAGCGGCTTTAGAAAGCTACGATTGCAGATCAGGATCTGAAGTCATACGCATAATAGTTATTAGACTTATCCAAGTGGGAGACTGTTGGATTAGTGTCTAAATCCATAACTATTTTGGTATGTACTTGACCCGATGGTACATGGTCCTTTTGGGTTGCCTTCACCAAAGCAACTTGATAGGATGAATTATGGAAAGAAAGGATTAAATATGATTTATTAATATATTATGGGAATAATATATTAAAGGAGAAATCATATTGTTTAATTAATATTAGTCAATAATTAATTGGTAATTAGTTTTGTGACTAAAAGAAATTAATTAAACTTAAGGGACTGGAATTGTAATTATAAGATAATTGCAATTGGGCCATGGATTGCGTTGTATTAAGGAGTGGACAAATTCTATGGGGAAACCCATAAGGAAATCGTCCAAATCCCTTAAGAAAAGGAGTCCATGGGTTGCTTAGGGCTTAAGCATCCAAATTGGGGTTTCCTTGTTAGATAACCCTAATAGCCTCCTATATATATGGATCCCTTATGACACAAAAACGTGCCTAAGCATTCTTCTAGGGTTTCACACGTTTTGGGCAGCCTCCATCCTCTCTCCTTTTCATCCTCTTGCTTATGGTGTTTGTGAACCATTAGAGGAGTGACATTTGTGACTCTAGGCTTTCTAAAGTCAATACAAGGAGATTTGGGATTGTTATTACTACATAACAATCAAGGTAACATCTTGATTGTTAATATGATTACTTGTATGCTAGAATTAGGGTTTATAGTCTTGGATAACTTGCATGTACAATAGAGAAACCTAGATCCAAGCATTAGGGTTTGTATGAGCACATAGGATGTTCTTAGGACCAAAACCCATCAGGAACGTCAGTTGATGAGTTGAGGTGGGGGAGTATGATGATTTCGTGGTCCAGTCTATGAGTCAGTGATGTTATTGGACAGTTGAGTTGTTTGGTATTGGATTGGTACGAGACTTGGAATGACTAGAGGCAGTCGTGACGAGAAGTTCTAGAGGATTTCATCCGAGGTTCAGAGTATATGAGATCGATTGATTTCCTTAAAGGGGATTATCGGGCGTTGCGTAGCACTTTCCAGGGGCAGGTGCGTTATTGCTGGTGAAAATAGTTTGTGAGATTTTTGGTGTGTCAGATAGTGATGGTTCGAACCCTAAGTGGGGGAGAACCGGGTGGTTTATTGAGAGAACTAGAGATTTGTTCAAGAGCGGTTAGGGGTTGGATACAGAAAACTGCGGCTTGAATTCATGAGATCAGGGTCACTGGTGATCAAGGAAAGGTGCATGGCGAGATAATGCATGTGGTATATGTCTGAGAGAAGGATGGGTGTCTCCACGGCAGGTGGTCAATGGTCAGGAATCTGGTAGTGGTCAGAACTTGAAGACTTGTAATGATGGTATAGGCAGTTGAGAACTTCTGGGTTGAAATATGGGTAGAAGATTGTCGAGTAGCCAACTCCCAGGCTAGGATGTGTATTCTTGCTTGGATTTTTAGCAGTAGTGGAAAGGGTTTCGGAGGATCATCAGTATGTTCTGAAGAGTTAGCGCCTTCCTTGTATTCCAATTGAGTGTTTGGATGCACTGAAGTTGCGCATTGAGTGAAATAGGAAATTATTATGGGATTCATAGGAAATGTATTGTTGTATGTGTATGGTATTGGGAGTAAGGGAATCAGTGGTATAGGCAGGACATTGTGATGCTCTGTTATGGTGTTCCGTGGTTTCCGCGTATAGCGTCCCGATTTCAGAGTTATTTAGAGTCTTGGGTTTAAGACGACTAGTGATGTATCAGGTATCTACGGTTCCAGTGGGAGCCCTTCGTGTATTGTCATCAAGAGGGATTATTTAAGGAAGTGGATCTCCAGAGGTAGGTTCTGTGTTATGGCAGTTGCCGCCAGAGTCTGTAATGCATATCGGGGCAAGTGTGTGTGTAACTATCTATGATAGTCTTCGGTGCATGAGTTAGTGAACATAGTGTGGAGTTGTAATGAGAATGAGAGTATAGGGTGAAGCTACGGGGAGCTGTAGTATTCACCAATTAGAGGGTGTTGTGATGCTACGGGGAGCCGTAGTACTCACAAGTCAGAGAGAGAGAGAGAGAGTCGTGATACTACGGGGAGCCGTAGTATTCACCAGTCAGAGGGTGTTGTGATGCTACGGGGAGATGTAGTACTCACAAGTCAGAGGGAGGGAGTCGTGGTACTACGGGGAGCCGTAGTACTCACTAGTTAGTTGGCATTGTGATACTACGGGGAGCCGTAGTCCTCACTAGTCAGAGGCTGTCGTAATGTTGCGGGAAGCCATAGTACCCACTAGACGGCAAGAGAGTGTGATGATGGAGTGTTCTATGATAAGTGCATGATGCAGAAGAGTTTTAGGCTTGAGTAGCCCTAGTGTTGAGTTTATGGAGCCTAGTGGTTAAACCGGGGCGAGATTGGGGTCTCCATCTCTATCGGGAGGGTCAGCGAGGCGCGCGGGAGGATTGATGGGTTTTGGCCATATGAACATTCCTATGTGCACATGCAAACCCTAATGCTTGGATCTAGGTTTCTCTAATTAAACATGCATTGGATCCAAGACTTCTAATAACTAATAGAGTATAAGAACAATACAAAATCAGAGTTAGAAGCTTACCTTGAAACACTTGTTTGATCTTCTTGTTCTTGGAGCTTTAGAGTCACAAATATCACTCCTCTAATGGCTTACAAACACCAACCAGCAAGAGGATGATTTTGAGAGAGAGGAGAGGGAATAGAAATCGGCCATGGTTTCTTTGCTTTAGCAGAGGTGCCGATTTCCCTTGCCCCAAGGGTCTATTTATACTTGTAAGGATCATAGGGTTTCACCCTTAAACCCTAGTTGGATAATCTTTACCCAAAGCAATCCAAAGCCTTTCCATGATAAGCCCTTGGACGATTTGTGGCTTATCCTAAGCCCTAGAAATCGTCCAACCCTATCCATGAAGGATTTACAGCCCAAAGTGTAACTATCAAACAATTGACAGTTTATACCCTCTTATTTAATTAATCTCTTTAAGTCACCAAATTAATTCTAATTAATTTTATGACTTATAACAATATTATTATTCCTTATATTATTCTCATAATATATTAATAATATTTATTCTCTCATAATAAATCATCCTGTCAAGTTGCTATGGTGAAGCCAACCCAAAAGGACCATGCACAATCGGGTCAAATACTTGCCAAATATAGTTGCAGCCTTAGACACTATTCCAACAGTCTCCCACTTGGATAAGTGTAGTAACTATATGCATAAGTACAATTCAATTTGCAATCGTAGCTCTCAAAGATGCTGTCAAACTCTGATCTAATCAATCTTGTCCTTTAGATAAGGGATCGTACAGTCCTCTGTTAGATATCATGCTGACAATTTTATGGAATAATTAGTCTAGCATTTTGGTTTCTCGATCTCCGATTTATTTGACATAGAACTTAATTGAACACATCAATTCAGTTCTGACCGGGCCCGACACATAAGTCAAATCAAATCATCGAGCGGCCGAGATATCGCTTTTACCCTATTGGGATAAAAGTAACAGATAAACTTCGACTTATATGCATTTACTTATTCATTAATCAACTATACACAATAATGCGTTTCATAACACCGAGTTACTGATGCGTTTTCGCATTATCAATGTACAACCAATTAACAAATAACAAACCATATATCTAGGTTTTAAGACTATATGATATTATCGTCTTGCGATCACCCTTTTATATCATATTCCATAAGGTGATTCCAGCAAGCGCGGGTTTGTTCCAATGCTCAAAACTAGTTCATAAGCACTCATGAACGTTGCAGCAACCTTTTGCTATGTCTAAAACCATTTAGACAATCTACACACCGATTCATAACAATCTTCATTCATATCTACTTCCAACATATGAACGATTGTGGACAATTTGAATAATTCGATTATTCTTAATAAACTCAATTATTCTGGAAGTCAAAACATGCAAAATGAAACAATAGTTAAATAATTAACATAAGATAGTAACATTACTCATAAATAATACTCTTTTATTTAATCATCGAATGTCAATCACATTTATCTATTACACGTTTCTACTACTATCTAATCTATGCTAATGTCATCCTTCAGCCCAATACTCCTAGCATGCTGCAAGTGCTTAACCCTACTCAGTCCCTTCGTAAGCAGATCTGCTGGGTTATCTTTTGATGATATCCTCTTCACTACGAGTTATCCTTCTACACAATGCCTAATAAAGTGATATTTTCTGTCGATGTGTCGTGATCTACCATGATCTCTCGGTTCCTTGGTCAAGGCAACCGCTCCTTCATTATCACAGAAAATCTCCATGGGCTCCTTTATGGTAGGTACAACTCCAAGATCACCGATGAAGTTCTTCAACCATATTGCCTCCTTCGACGCTTCGCTTGCTGCAATGTACTCTGATTCGCACATTGAATCAGCTACGATTTCCTGCTTGGAACTTTTCCAAGTTATTGCTCCTCCATTTAGGGTAAAGACCCAGCCCGACTGCGAAAGGTAATTGTCCCTGTCGGTCTGAAAGCTGTCGTCACTATACCCTTGCACCTTCAAGTCGTCACTCCCTCCGAGGACTAAGAACCATTCCTTCGTCCTCCGAAGGTACTTAAGGATATTCTTCACCGCAATCCAATGGGCTCTGCCAGGGTTCCCTTGATATCTATTAACCATGCTCAAAGCAAAGGCTACATCAGGGCGAGTACAAGTCATAGCATACATGATTGAGCCAACTGCGGAAGCGTATGGTACTCGGCTCATTTCTGCTATTTCAGCTTCGGTACTCGGGCTTTGAGTCTTACTCAACTTGGCATTACTTTGTATTGGTAATTCTCCCTTCTTCGAGTTTTCCATACTAAAACGTTTTAGTACCTTCTCTAAGTAAGTGTTCTGACTAAGTCCTATTAGTCTCTTACTTCTTTCTCTCACTATCCTTATTCCCAAAATATAGGAAGCCTCTCCGAGGTCCTTCATAGCGAAGCACTTCCTCAGCCAGGACTTAACTTCATACATAGTCGGGACGTCGTTTCCTATGAGTAGTATGTCATCGACCTACAAAACGAGAAAGCTAACTATGCTCCCACTGGCTTTGACATATACACACGATTCATCTTCGCTTCGTACAAATCCAAACTCTTTGACTTTCTCATCGAAGCAAAGATTCCATCTGCGAGACGCTTGCTTCAGTCCATAAATGGACTTCTCAAGCTTACACACCCTATTCGGATGCTTCAGATCCACAAACTGTGACAACCCTATATTTCCCAAAAGCATTGTAAACACACGAAAGCCAAAAACAACAAAATTAACCTCGAAAATAAAGTTTTCAAGTATCTAAGTTGGGATGCATCAAATATTAGATATCATGCCAAGGTTTCCAAAAACATAAAGAACGCTCAAAAGCGGGTTATATTGAAGAAATTATAATCACTCGTATATTTACGACACGACGTTAAAACATTATTTGACGTAAAAAGTAAAATCTCAATAAAATGCATTTTAGCCTTAAGTATCTAAACAAAAGTCGTAGATCTCGTTGAAAGGTGAGTGTACATAAAAAGATTGCCCAAATTGGACCTCGTATGAAGAAGTTACGAATTTTCAAAGTTTCGCAACAGTAGTAGAGAGCTAAAAGCTCGGATTTAAGATCGAGTGTTATTTAGCTATCGCCACCTAAACGGAAGTTGAAGATCTCCTCAGTGGTAATAAAACGATAAAAAGACAAACGAAAATCGACGTCGAATAAAGAACCTATGAATTTTTAACGAACTTTAGGAGGCCCGGCCTATTAAAAATATATCATTAAAATTAAAGTCAAAACTAGCCGACGGAGTCTAAATGAAAGTTGTAGAGCATAATCTCACCTACGCGTGGATATAAAGAACACGAAAAACGGAGCTCGTACGCGAAAGTTACGGAATTTAGAAGAGGACAGGCCGGATTACGCCCCGCGTTCTTTGGGAGTACGCCCCGCGTACTAGACCCAGAGTCGAGTCCCATCAGCCCGCCCAAGCTACGCTTAGCTAGCCAGGAGTCGTAAGCCATGACGCATTTTTAGGCCCAGTGTAACGAGGTACGCGCTGCGTACTCACTCTTCCAGCACTATAAATAGATGGCATCAGCTGCGAGTTTAGGCACACTTTCTCAAATCTCCAGTTACTCTCACACACTTCCAAGCACAAGAAGCTGTCCCGACGACCTCGGTTTCCGCACTCGAGCCCCCGACGAAAGACTTACGCTGCAGAGATCCCCGTAGAGCCCGACGACGCAACCATCCGCGGTCGAAGTTCTGCTCAACCCTAGCCTCTCTCTTCAAACTTAACGAGTGAGTTCATACCCCTACTTTTCAATTCTTTTTAAGTTTTAGGGGGGGGGGAATACAAGTACATTACGAATCAAAGTATCATTTTATAATTATATTATCGTTCTTATAGGGTTTCGAATACAAAAAAATAACTTTATGTTTAAAGGGCTATTATATCACCAAGTTGTTATTACCAAATGGGAACATACTTTTGAGAAACTATAATGAGCATTGTATTCAGTTATTCATACATTTACATATACATTTCAACAAATGAAATGCTTTCAGAAGAAGTAAAGTCCTTATTATCGTAAATCTGTTTATACCAAGTAATGTGAGACATTTAAACTTCAACGTACTCGTATGTATGCATTTCAAGTCCTGTATTATATACCATAATCTCTTGGAGAGAGAGCGTGATACTTGTGTATAGATCTATACGGGATTGACAATCCCGCACCTAAACTATTAGCTATAGTTAGACCGGCAGGTCTGGGGTGACAAATGTCATAACACTACAACACCTGAAGAATGTTGTTACAGGCCGTCAGTGTCAATAGTATGGTTATAAAACTCACATAAAAGTATAAAAACAAGTTTGATTTACGAGATTCATATATGCATTTCAGTTTTCCATTTTATTGTTAACACAAATTTCATCACTATTACTCAAGTATGAAAAACACCAACGCACTCCAACGCGGGAAACTTTTCAAATCATTTATAGAAAATATTGGATTTTCTGAAAACCTCGTTCATCGATTTACCATAAAAAAGGACATACTTTTCAATGCAAAACACTTATGAACTCACCAACTTAATTGTTGACACTTTTTCGAAACCACTTGTATTTCTCAGGGAATCAGTAATACAGGTAACCACCAGCTTTTGGAGAAGGGAACACTAAGGATGTTTTATTATTTAACATTTATCATCTTATTGTAATATTCTTTTGCTAATATGTATAACGCAACAACATACGTTTTTCATTATATATGTGATGGTTGTGTTACTTTCTTTACAATATTCAATGGTTGTGATACTACGTGAAGTCATCCACCCCCGAATGTTTCCGCCATTCTGGTTTGGGGGTGTGACAGATTGGTATCAGAGCATTGTTTATAGTGAACTAAGTATATCGAACCACATACGATATACAAACTATAAATGCAAAGGGGACCAAAAACCCTCTGACAAAACATTTTCATGAACAAAATACTTTCTTTTAAAGATATACATTTTTACAAGCATGCATTTATCTCGTATCATAACGAGTTTTACTAAAAAGTATTAAGGCAAGTTACGACACTACGATTGAGCCCCGGGGTATGTAATCAGGTCGAGAATAAATATAGCCTGATCAACTATATTTATCCTGGATTTGACCAACGTACGTCGAGGAATGGTCGTAGTGGACAACAAGCCGAAAACTTACCAAATACAAAATTATTTTAGTTTCGCCAAGTTGAAATATTATAGGAGTATTATTAAAAATAGTTGTACAATAAAAAAAATTATAGTTAAAAATAGTAAGTCGTTAAATAGAAATTTCTTTTCTTATAACGTTCTCATACATCTATCCTAGTACAGACAAATGGCCGGATTCCATTTACCAGGAGATCCCTACTACCCAAACCAAGGCAACGGCGGTTGGATAGAAGAAGACCCGGAGGAAGACCCAGAGGAAATCGAAGAAGAGGTCGAGGAAGAACCCGAAGGGGTTATCGAGGAAGAATTCTAAGTCGAAGTCGGAGAGGAATTCGAAGTCGACGAGGAGATCGTGGAAGTTTCTAGCGAAACAGACTCCGAGCCAGAAGTGTACGACCCTCCCATCCCTCATCCTCCCGTAATTAGACCATATCAACCGGGACCCATCCCCATCTGGGGAAGCCACCTCTACTACTGGAGCCGCCAGCAAGGTGTACGCCCTCCATTCGGCATGTGTCGGGATTTTTACAACGTCAGTGGGGGAGGCTCAGCTGATCGAGCACTTTCTGTCGTCGTGAACGCTATAGCTAACCAGAACTACCAGGCGGACCAACAAGCAGCCAGAGTTCGCGAAATCAATGCTGCTACCCAAGGTAACGCCGCTGACATCCGCCGTTTGGAAGGACTACATGAGAATACCCAAATCTACACGGGAACACTTCAGAACCAAATGATAACGGCTCTGGCAAAAATAAGAGAGATGAAGGAACAACAAGCAGATCTCGAGAGGCGACTGATGGGAGTCAAATGGTCGGATGCCGAGTCTAGCTCCAAACGCCGCAAGTAGAGCTTGTTCGATGCCCAACAATTTTGTTATAGATTAGGATTTCGGATAAAAGTTTTTCCCTTATTTCCCTTTTGTATCTGCAATCGGAGACCTCTAGGAGGGTCAAATTTTCCCGAACAAGATATGTAATGTAACACACCTCAGGTGTGACCTATATGTATGAATATGAAGTATTTCTTATTATATACCTCTCAAAAATTACGAGTTTTAAATTTCTATGCCTACCTTGAAACCATAAACTAAAGTCAAAACAAATTACAAGATACAACTAACACACGATTGTCAAAACATTAGAAACTTATAGTATTCATTCTTATTTTTTTCTCTACCAGAACATGCCTCCTCGTAGATCAACACGCAGAAACTCAACTTCAACACCACCTCCACCACCTCCTCCAATTATGGACACCGTTATGTTCCAGACTGCTGTAACCGCTGCTGTAACTGCAGCAATGGCACAAATGAGCAACAACGGATCGGGGGGAGGAACAAATAGTTTTACAAATGGCCAAGGTCAAAGCCGTTCAGGGGTATGCACTTACAAAGACTTCACCAACGGAAAACCTATTCCCTTTTACGGGACTGGGGGAGTATTGGCTCTATCTCAATGGATAGAGAAAACGGAAGCGGTATTCGAAATCTGTGCATGTCCTGAAGAAAGCAAAGTAAAGTTCGCCGCTTTTACTTTCTCTGAACGCGCCCTGACTTGGTGGAACGGCCACGTCCAGACACTAACCCTGGTGGTGGCAAACTCCATGGGTTGGGAAAACCTGAAAAGAATGCTCCTTCGAGAATACTGCCCGAGAGGCGAGATTCAAAAGCTTGAACAGGAACTGTGGAACCTCTCGATGGTAGGATCGGACATAGCTGGTTACACCAACATGTTCAGTGACTTAATAACACTTTGCCCAGGAATGTTAACCCTGGAGAGCCAAAAGGTCGAGAGATACATCTGGGGACTATCACCCCAACTTCGAGGAAGTGTATTAGCCTCCAAACCCTTGACTTTCGCCAGCGCCAAGGAACTAGCGCAATCTCTTGTTGATCATGGTGTCTGTCAAGGAGTCGCGGCTATTATGGCTGAACCAACCAAAGGGAACAGCAACAATGAAATCAATGCCAACAACAACAAGAAGAAGAAATTTTGGAACAAAAGGAAGGGGCAAACTTCGCAAGAACCTTCAAAGAAGCAAATGGTTGCGGTTCATGCTGCTACTACCCCCACCACAACTCCTGCTACCTCGGCACCAACAAAACCATATGCAGGGAATCTGCCGAAGTGCAACAAGTGCAACTACCATCACCATGGTATTTGTCGCGAGATGCACTGCAAGAACTGTGACAGGAAAGGGCACACAGCCCGTTTCTGTAAAGCACCGGCACGACCAATCACTCAAGTTTCTGGCATTGGAGTAAGCCGGGCGTGTTATGGGTGTAGAGAGACTGGACACTTCAGGAGGGATTGTCCCAAGGAAAGGAATATTGGTGGTGTAGGGAGAGTGTTGGCAGTAGGACAGAATGAAGCAATAGCAGACCCGACGGTGGTTACGGGTACGTTCCTACTCAACAACACTTATGCATGCATACTTTTTGACTGTGGTGCGGAGAGAAGTTTTGTGAGTCATAAATTCAAACACCTACTTAATCAAAAACCCCAACCACTCAATAAAATATTCACTGTAGAAATGGCAAACGGTAAAACAGAACACGCAAACGATTTGTACGTAGGGTGCACACTAAATTTAAACGAGCGCTTGTTTTGAGTCGATCTTATGCCCATTTCCATAAGAAGTTTCGATGTCATCATCGGTATGGACTGGTTGAGCCTTCACCATGCCGATATCCTTTGCCACGATAGGGTTGTTCGCTTAAATCTGCCAAACGATGAAACTCTTGTCATTTATGGCGACAAACATAGTTCAAGTTTACAAATCATTTCCTGTATTAAAGCACAAAAGTATCTTCGTAAGGAATATCATGCCTTTCTAGCCCACGTAGTAGACAAGAAACGAGAATCGAAAAACATTAAAGACATTCCGGAAGTCTGCAATTTCCCGGATATTTTCCCAGAAGATCTTCCAGGAATCCCACCGGAACGTCAAGTTGAGTTCAGAATCGACTTAATCCCCGGAGCTACCCCTGTAGCAAAGTCACCTTACCGTTTAGCCCCAGCCGAGATGCAGGAACTATCCAGTCAATTAAACGAGCTGCTGGGCAAGGGATTCATCAGACCGAGCTTCTCACCATGGGGAGCGCCAGTCCTATTCGTGAAAAAGAAGGACGGATCCTTTCGCATGTGCATCGATTATCGGGAATTAAACAAACTGACGATCAAGAACCGATATCCCTTACCGCGCATAGACGATCTATTCGACCAACTGCAGGGAGCAAGCTACTTCTCAAAGATCGATCTAAGATCTGGTTATCACCAACTGCGAGTACTGGAGGGAGACATCCCCAAAACGGCTTTCCGAACACGTTATGGTCACTACGAATTTGTAGTAATGCCCTTCGGATTGACGAATGCTCCAATAGTGTTCATGGACTTGATGAATCGAGTATGTCGTCCCTTCCTGGATAAATTCGTGATCGTATTCATAGATGATATACTCATCTATTCAAGAAGCCAGGAAGAACACAGAAAACATCTCCGCCAAGTACTGGAAACATTAAGGGCAGAGAAACTTTACGCAAAATTTTCCAAATGCGAATTTTGGATTCGGGAAGTGGATTTCCTAGGACATGTTGTAAGCAAAGAAGGAATACACGTGGACCCTTCCAAGATAAAGGCAATAGATAATTGGACTACTCCAAGAACCCCTACAGAAATCCGACAATTTTTGGGACTCGCCGGGTATTACCGAAGATTCATACCGAACTTTTCAAAGATTGCCAAGCCACTTACCACCCTAACCCAGAAGAATGTGACCTTCGACTGGGGAGAAAAACAAGACAACGCATTTCAGACACTAAAGCGAGCCTTATGTAGTGCACCCATCCTAACCCTGCCAGAGGGAACGGAGGACTTCGTGGTCTATTGTGATGCATCAAACCAAGGACTTGGGTGTGTCTTAATGCAAAGAGGGAAGGTCATCGCCTACGCCTCAAGGCAACTAAAGACGCACGAAGTGAACTACACAACGCACGATCTTGAGCTAGGAGCAGTCGTCTTCGCTCTGAAGATATGGAGACACTATCTCTACGGCACAAAATATACCATCTTCACTGATCATAAAAGCCTCCAACATATCCTCAATCAGAAGGAACTCAACATGAGACAGAGACGATGGGTAGAACTACTAAGTGATTACGAGTGCGAAATTCGGTATCACCCTGGAAAAGCTAATATAGTGGCTGATGCACTCAGTCGGAAGGAGTACTCAGGTCGCCGAGTAAAATCCCTAACTATGACGATCCAATCACACCTGTTCACGCAAATCAAGGAAGCCCAAATAGAAGCCTTGAAATCCGAAAATGTGACAGGAGAAGCCCTAAGGGGAATGGATAAGAACCTTGAGACCAAGAACAACGAAATTCGTTATTTCATGGATCGAATTTGGATACCGAAGTTTGGTGGATTTAGAGAAATTGTTATGGACGAAGCCCATAAAACACGATACTCCATACATCCCGGCTTCGATAATATGTATCTCGATCTCAAGAAGTTGTACTGGTGGCAAAACATGAAAGCCGAAATTGCTACCTACGTGAGCAAATGCCTGACATGTGCCAAAGTCAAGGTGGAATACCAGAAGCCCTCGGGTTTATTACAACAACCAGAAATACCCGAATGGATGTGGGAGCGGATAACCATGGATTTCATAACGAAATTACCCAAGACAACAAGCGGACTCGACACCATTTGGGTAATTGTCGACAGGTTAACTAAGTCAGCGCATTTCCTACCGATCAAAGAGACGGATAAATTGGAGAAGTTAACAAGGACATACCTCAGAGAAATTGTACGACTGCATGGTGTGCCCATATCCATTATCTCGGACCGAGATAGTAGATTCACCTCAAGGTTCTGGCAGTCGCTATAAAAAGCTTTGGGGACAAGACTAGACATGAGTACCGCTTATCACCCACAAACCGACGGCCAGAGCGAGAGAGCTATACAAACCCTAGAAGACATACTGAGAGCTTGCGTAATCGATTTTGGAAAAGCATGGGACACACATCTACCCTTGGTCGAGTTCTCGTACAACAATAGTTACCACACCAGTATCAAAGCTGCCCCGTTCGAAGCCCTCTATGGCCGCAAATGCAGGTCACCTTTGTGCTGGGCCGAAGTGGGGGACACACAACTAGCAAAAGGACAAGCAACTGACAACACACTCACTGTACCAGAAATCATAAGGGAGACTACGGAGAAGATTGTTCAAATCCGAGAACGCCTAAAAGCATCAAGGGATAGACAAAAGAGTTACGCAGATAAGAGACGCAAACCCTTGGAATTCCAAGTTGGAGACCATGTCCTACTCAAAGTCTCGCCTTGGAAAGGTTTAATACACTTCGGAAAACGTGGAAAACTGAACCCTAGATACATCGGACCATTCGAGATCCTTGCCAGGATCGGTCCAGTGGCCTACAAACTTAGACTACCTCAGGAACTCCACAACGTACACCCTACCTTTCACGTATCAAATCTAAAGAAGTGCTTATCTGACGAGACCCTTGTCGTCCCTCTAGACGAAATTGCAATAAATGAAAACCTCCAGTTTGTGGAGGAACCAGTAGAGATCATGGATCGGGAAATCAAAAGGACTAAACAAAGCCGCATACCCATTGTAAAGGTCCGCTAGAACGCCAACCGAGGACCTGAATACACCTGGGAACGCGAGGATCAGATGAAACAAAAGTACCCACATCTTTTTCCTAAAACTATAAACTCTATCTTAGATTAAATTTCGGGACGAAATTCCCTTAACAGGGGGATGATGTGACAACCCTATATTTTCCAAAAGCATTGTAACGCTCGAAAGCCAAATACAACGGAATTAACCTCGAAAATAAAGTGTTCAAGTATCTAAGTTGGGATGCATCAAATATTAGATATCATGCCAAGGTTTCCAAAAACATAAAGAACGCTCAAAACCGGGTTATATTGAAGAAATTATAACCACTCGTATATATACGACACGACGTTAAAACATTATTTGACGTAAAAAGTAAAATCTCAATAAAATGCATTTTAGCCTTAAGTATCTAAACAAAAGTCGTAGATCTCGTTGAAAGGTGAGCGTACATAAAAAGATTGCCCAAATTGGACCTCGTATGAAGAAGTTACGAATTTTCAAAGTTTCGCAACAGTAGTAGAGAGCTAAAAGCTCGGATTTAAGATCGAGTGTTATTTAGCTATCGCCACCTAAACGGAAGTTGAAGATCTCCTCAGTGGTAATAAAACGATAAAAAGACAAACGAAAATCGACGTCGAATAAAGAACCTATGAATTTTTAACGAACTTTAGGAGGCCCGGCCTATTAAAAATATATCATTAAAATTAAAGTCAAAACTTGCCGACGGAGTCTAAATGAAAGTTGTAGAGCATAATCTCACCTACGCGTGGATATAAAGAACACGAAAAACGGAGCTCGTACGCGAAAGTTACGGAATTTAGAAGAGGACAGGCCGGATTACGCCCCGCGTTCTCTGGGAGTACGCCCCGCGTACTAGACCCAGAGTCGAGTCCCATCGGCCCGCCCAAGCTACGCTTAGCTAGCCAGGAGTCGTAAGCCATGACGCATTTTTACGCCCAGCGTAACGAGGTACGCGCTGCGTACGTGAGTACGCCCCGCGTACTCACTCTTCCAGCACTATAAATAGATGGCATCAGCTGCGAGTTTAGGCACACTTTCTCAAATCTCCAATTACTCTCACACACTTCCAAGCACAAGAAGCTGTCCCGACGACCTCGGTTTCCGCACTCGAGCCCCCGACGAAAGACTTACGCTGCAGAGATCCCCGTAGAGCCCGACGACGCAACCATCCGCGGTCGAAGTTCTGCTCAACCCTAGCCTCTCTCTTCAAACTTAA